>NC_045558.1:86257801-86560301 GCF_009769535.1 Thamnophis elegans | reverse complement strand
AGCAGTGGATGTGTGATCTTGGTCTGAGGGGTAATGAGATCATACCCCTGTCGTGGTCAGACCACTGCCTACTGAGGCTTGACTTCCGGAGGCCAGGCTTCTGGAGGCCAAACCCCCACCGTAGGGAGGAGGAACCGACCAGGTGGTTCCGCCCCAGGCGACTTATGGACCCGTTGAGGTTCCAGACGGAGCTTGGGGTTATTCCTGACACTCTCGCCCACAGTTCGGCGGAGACTCTGGTTGCCGCCTGGCATTCGGCGGCGTCGGAGTCTCTTGATCGGATTGCGCCACTACGGCCCCTCCGGGTCAGTGGATCCCGGAGACCTCCTTGGTTCACCGAGGAGCTCCGGGAGAAGAAACGCCGGAGGAGATGCCTAGAGCACCTGTGGAGGTCCGATAAGTCCGAGGCGAACCGAGCACTTCTGACTACCTGCACCAAGGACTATGTCCGGGCATTAAGAGCTGCCAAAAGATCACACATCTCTGCCTTGGTAGCGTCCGCCGAGTCACGCCCAGCCGCCCTGTTTAGGATAACCCGCTCCCTCCTTAATAGGAGGGATGCGGGAGACCCCTTGCAGGGTAGGGCTGAGGACTATGCTCAGTTCCTGGCGGACAAAGTAGCTCGGTTTTGGTCGGACTTGGACTCCACCGCAGTAGATCCAGCCGAGACACAGGAGGACTACATGGCAAACCATCTCTGGGTTGAGTTCCAGGATGTTGCCTCTGGGGATGTGGACAAGGCCATTCGAGCTGTAAGTGCCTCCACCTGCATTCTGGACCCGTGTCCCTCCTGGCTGGTTGCCAACAGCAGGGAGGTGACACATGGCTGGATCCAGGCGGTCGTGACCGCCTCCCTTCGGGAGGGGCACTTCCCCGCCGTACTCAAAACGGCGGTGGTGAGACCCCTCCTGAAGAAACCATCCTTGGATCCAGCCATTTTAAACAACTTTCATCCTGTCTCCAACCTCCCCTTTATTGGGAAGGTTGTGGAGAAGGTGGTGGCCTTCCAGCTTCAACGGGCCTTGGAGGAAGCTAGTTATCTTGACCCCTTCCAGTCCGGCTTCAGACCTGGTTACAGCACAGAAACCGCTTTGGTCGCATTGACCGATGATCTCTGGAGGGCCAGAGATGGAGGCTATGCGTCCATCCTGGTTCTCCTTGACCTCTCAGCGGCTTTCGATACCATCGACCATAGTATTCTTCTGCGACGACTGCGGGAGGTGGGAGTGGGAGGCACTGTTTTGCAGTGGTTCTCCTCCTACCTCTCGGACAGGTCGCAGTCGATGTTGGTCGGGTGGCAGAGATCGTCCCTGAGGCCCCTAACATGTGGGGTGCCGCAGGGTTCGGTCTTATCCCCCCTACTATTTAACATATACATGAAACCGCTGGGCGAGATCATTCGGAGGCACGGGATAAAATACCACCAATATGCGGACGATACGCAACTGTATCTGTCCGCCCCGTGCCAACTCAATGAAGCGGTGGACGTGATGAACCAGGGTCTTGATGCCGTTAAGAACTGGATGAGCGCTAACAAACTGGTACTCAACCCGGACAAGACCGAGTGGCTGTTGTGTTTCCCTCCCAACAATTTGGCTAATGTTCCAACACTTAGGCTGGGGGTCAAATTTTATACCCCTCAGATAGGGTCCGCAACTTAGGAGTCCTCCTGGATCCACAGCTGACTTTTGACCACCAGTTGTCAGCTGTGACCAGGGGGGCATTTGCCCAGGTTCGCCTGGTCCGCCAGTTGCGGCCCTACCTAAATCGGGAGGCTCTCGCAACAGTCACTCGAGCCCTTGTGATCTCTAGGCTGGAATACTGCAATGGGCTCTACATGGGGTTGCCCTTGAAGTGCATCCGGCGACTGCAGTTAGTCCAGAATGCAGCCGCGCGAGTGATAGTGGGTGCACCGCGGTTCGCCCACGTTACACCCATCCTCCGCGAGCTGCACTGGCTACCTGTCGGTGTCCGGGTGCGCTTCAGGGTACTGATGACCACCTTTAAAGCACTCCATGGTAGTGGATCTGGGTACTTGAGAGACCGCCTTCTGCCGATTACCTCCCTTCGACCGATTAGATCGCACAGACTGGGCCTCCTCCGAATCCCATCCGCCAGTCAATGTTGACTGGCGACTACACGGAGGAGAGCCTTTTCTGTTGCAGCTCCGACCCTGTGGAACGATCTCCCCGTCGAGATCCGTACTCTCACCACCATCCAGACCTTCCGCGCAGCCCTCAAGACCTGGCTCTCCCAACAGGCCTGGGGATAGGTTCCCAATTTACCCGCCCGAGTGTTGACTGTTGAATGAAAGTTGTGTTTTATTATTTTTCTTTTGTTCACATTTTGTTTTGTCTTTTGATACTGCACCCCCTTCCCTGTGATTGTAAGCCGCCCTGAGTCCCCTCAGGGAAAAGGGCGGCCTATAAATCTTAATAAAATGTAAAAAAAAAAAAATGTAAAAAAGCATATTAAATTTAAAGTAAATTTATATGATAACATTTTATAACATCATCCTGAAATCATCCAATAATATTACATCTTTATATTCTATACTATATAAAATTGTTTAACTTTTATAAAAAGAACTTTCAACATCATCTCCAAATCCTCACTTACAGTATTGTATAAAATTTCATATTATCAATCTAGTATATATAAATGCTTTGTTATAATTATTAATCATTTATTTGACTATAGCTATTATTACGTTGTACATAGCACTCAAAATTTAACTACATTTAACTAAAATTTATTGTGACATTTCATTTCATCATCCTGTATCCTTCCAGAAGTAGTGTAGTCCAATATCTCTTGCCATTTGTAAAGTCTGTATTCCAAATATTTTCTTGATAAGTCTTATGTGGACTTCCCTTAAGAACTTGTTCATTATAAGAATTCAAAACAATTTATCTGCTCTTTTTATCAGCTTCACTTTTGTTATCATTAGTGCTTTTGCCAAGATTACTCTCATTATTTCTGCCAAATTTTCTCTCCTTTCTTCATCTATTTTATGACATCCGAAATGAAGATCCAGTTCATCAATTTCTCTTTTCCATATTTCACACCTGTCATTTCCCTCCACTCTCAATTTATTGTCAGTGTCACCAATTTTCTTATCACTTTCATATATCTCTATTATTTTTTCAGCTCTGATCTCAAACTTCATCGCAGTCCCCATACATTTTGTATTTTGATCTATAATTTCAAGTCTCTTTTGAATTCTCTCTGTAATTATTACTTTTTGAATTTCTAAGAAAATTCTTTGCAAAGTTAGTGCCTTTTCTTCTTCACATTGTGCCACTTTCCAGGTTATAAACACTGCCAACATATCCAAGACTTTTTAGGTCAAACAAATTCAGTGGAGTTTTTCAAATGAAATCTTTCTCTTTCCTTCAAAGGAACACCTGTATCAACAAAACCTTTTCACTGAGCCTTTCAGTAAATAAGGCTTATAGCTTTATATTGCCAAGCCTCTAGCCACTAGATGGCAGTGTTACCTATTTTCCATCTGTTCTGCCTCTCCGTCCAAGAGAGGAAAAGAAAAAAAGTGTAAAAATTACGCTGCGTCCCAGCCTTACGAGAGAAGAAGCTTTTAATCCACGAATACAAAAAATGGAGAAAGTATAGAAGAAGAAGGAAAAAAAGAGACCAGTCAAGTTTAAAAGTAAAAGGCATTTGTAAAGAGTCCATCTATAGAAAAAAAACAAAGTTAAGGTAGAAAAGATAACATGATCATCTTAAAACAGAGTTAATTCGCCACTTGTTTTCTTCTGTCTTCAATTTTATTTTAAATTCCAATTCTCTTGGGTTTCCCGTTCTGTAATAATGAAAAATTTTCTCACAAATTTGATACATTCCTGTACTGCTTATGTTTCAGAGGCTTGTCCCAACCTTCAGCAGCTATTTTGGTTGCTTCGTTTGTAGATGGCAAAAAGGGCTTTCTCCTGGATGAAACAGGGGCTTTGCAATGTCCCTAAGATAAACAGGACATGCTATGTTTTATCACAGTTACTTCACAACAGTTTAGGTCCAAAAGGACCATCCAGAAACAGAGATATCAAAGGCATCCTGGAGACCCAAGATTGGATGTTGTGTCATTGCGATGTCAAGAAACGCTCATCAATCTTTGGGTTCTTGTTACCCTAATCCAAATAGGTGTTGAAGTACCCAAAAAGGAATCCCCAACTTAAAAACCCAAAACATCATGCTGATGCTGAATATGCTGTTATTTTCTTCAAATTGCTTCTTGTGTTTGATTTTATAATCCATATGCCAGTTAAAACTATAATCCAAATTGTGAATCTTCCCACCAGGACAAATTGCACAAATTCAACCCCCAAATTTCACTTCCAATTCCAATTCTGAATCTTCGGGTTCTTGTTACCCTAATCCAAATTGGGAATCCTCAAACCAGCCCAAATCAAACAAATACAACCCCCAGATTTTCAAATTTCACTTCCAATTCCAATTCTGAATCTTTGGGTTCTTGTTAGCCTAATCCAGGACGTGCAGTCACTAGAAGCAGGGGAGGTGGGGCCTCACCAGTCTCCTGAGGAAAAGGAAAGAATTTTAAAGAATTTTTAAAAAATAATTAAAGCCAAGGTAGTTGCTACCAGACTCCAAGTCACAGTGACTTGGAGTCTGCTTAGTGTTAACTATAGGAGGAGGTGAGAGAACTATGGGCCTCCTTTGCATAAGGAATTTTTCACCTTTTAAAATATAAGCAAGGGTTAAAAAGCAAAAAAAATTGTATGCAAAGGAGGCACTGATTCTCCCGCCTCCTGATCTGGGAGCAGCGAATCATGCCTTGTTGCAGTTGAGCACACTTACATTGGGCGCGTTATTTCGGAGGGTGCACTTCAGAGGAGAGAGGAGTGGGGGAGAAGGAGGAGGCTCGCTCTTGTCAGAAGAGACTACACAAGAGCCTTGCCGTCTCTTGCATCCCAAAGGTGGGTGGGTGTGGGAGATTTGGTGGTCCCAATTCTAATCTGGGGGGGGGGGTGTCTCCCGGGGCTGCTGGCTAGATAGACTCCCAAAGAGTGACCCCTTCCCTCCTAGTCCCCCTCCCATCTCCACTGTACCTGGAGAAAAACATGGCAAGAATGGCACCGGGGGCTGCTCACGAGTGGCAGCTGGGCAGCCGTTTGCCCTGTGGGGGCCTGGAAATGTCCGCGCATTTCAGCCAGCCATAAAATACTAAGCCGGGGGTTTCCTTGCAAGAGCCAGGCGGGAGAAGCCCTCACTTCTTTCTTGTGGAGACGGGCACTTTGCATCGCGGGAGCCATCAAGCGCCAGGCTGCAAAGTGCCACAGGAGCCACCAAGCGCCTTTGCTGTGGACCCTGTGGTCTCGCTGGAAATGTCCGCGCATTTCAGCCAGCCATAAAATACTTAGCCGGGGGTTTCCTTGCAAGAGCCAGGCGGCAGAAGGCCTCGCTTCTTTCTTGTGGAGACGGGCACATTGCATCGCGGGAGCCACCAAGGGCCAGGCTACAAAGTGCCACGGGAGCCACCAAGCGCCTTTGCTGCAGACCCTGTGGTCTGGCTGGAAACGTCCGCACATTTCAGCCAGCCATAAAACACTTAGCCGGGGGTTTCCTTGCAAGAGCCAGGCGAAGAAGCCCTCACTTCTTTCTTGTGGAGACGGGCACTTTGCATCGCGGGAGCCACCAAGGGCCAGGCTGCAAAGTGCCACGGGAGCCACCAAGCGCCTTTGCTGCAGACCCTGTGGTCTGGCTGGAAACGTTCGCACATTTCAGCCACCCATAAAACACTTAACCGGGGGTTGACTTGCAGGATCCAGGCGGGTGAAGGGCTTGCTTCTTTCTTCTTTCTCCTCCAACAGGCCCAAATTGCACAAATTCAACCCCCAAATGTTTAAATTCCAATTCCAATTCTGAATCTTTGGGTTCTTGTTACCCTAATCCAAATAGGGGTTGAGGTACCCAAAAAGGAATCCCCCTCCCAAAAAACCCAACATATCATGATGATGATGAATATGCTGCTATTTTCTTCATCTTGCTTCTTGTGTTTGATTTTATAATCCATATGCCAGTTAAAACTATAATCCAAATTGTGAATATTCCCACCAGGACAAATTGCACAAATTCAACCCCCAAATTTTCAAATTTCACTTCCAATTCCAATTCTGAATCTTCGGGTTCTTGTTACCCTAATCCAAATTGGGAATCCTCCAACCAGCCCAAATCAAACAAATACAACCCCCAGATTTTCAAATTTCACTTCCAATTCCAAGTCTGAATCTTCGGGTTCTTGTTACCCTAATCCAGGGATGTGCAGTCACTAGAGGCCGGGGAGGCGGGGCCTCACCAGTCTCCTGAGGAAAAGGAAAGAATTTTAAGGAATTTTTTAAAAATAATTAAAGCCAAGGTAGTTGCTACCAGACTCCAAGTCACAGTGACTTGGAGTATGCTTAGTGTTAACTATAGGAGGAGGCGAGAGAACTATGGGCCTCCCTTGCATAAGGAATTTTTCACCATTTAAAATTTAAGCAAGTGTTAAAAAGCAAAAAATTTTGTATACAAAGGAGGCACTGATTCTCCCGCCTCCTGATCTGGGAGCAGCGAATAATGCCTTGTTGCAGTTGAGCACTCTTACATTGGGCGGGTTACTTCGGAGAGCGCACTTCAGAGGAGTGGGGGAGAAGGAGGAGGCTCGCTCTTGTCAGAAGAGACCACACAAGAGCCTTGCCGTCTCTTGCATCCCAAAGGTGGGTGGGTGTGGGAGATTTGGTGGCCCCAATTCTTCTCGGGGCGGGTGTCTCCCGGGGCTGCTGGCTAGATAGACTCCTGAAGAGCGACCCCTTCCCTCCTAGTCCCCCTCCCATCTCCACTGTACCTGGAGAAAAACATGCCAAGAATGGCATCGGGGGCTGCTCTCAGGCGGCAGCTGGCCAGCCGTTTGCCCTGTGGGTGGCTGGAAATGTCCGCGCATTTCAGCCAGCCATAAAATACTTAGCCGGGGGTTTCCTTGCAAGAGCCAGACGGGAGAAGCCCTCGCTTCTTTCTTGTGGAGACGGGCACTTTGCATCGCGGGAGCCATCAAGCGCCAGGCTGCAGACAATGTGGTCTGGCTGGAACCGTCCGCACATTTCATCCAGCCATAAAACACTTAGCCGGGGTTTCCTTGCAGGATCCAGGTGGGTGAAGCCCTTGCTTCTTTCTTCTTTCTCCTCCAACAGGCCCAAATTTCACAAATTCACCCCCCAAATTTTCAAATTCCAATTCCAATTCTGAAACTTCGGGTTCTTGTTATCCTAATCCAGGGACGTGCAGTCACTAGAGGCGTGGAAGGTAGGGCCTCACCAGTCTCCTGAGGAAAAGGAAAGAATTTTTTAAAAAATTAAAAAAATACTTAAAGCCAAGGTAGTTGCTACCAGACTCCAAGTCACAGTGACTTGGAGTCTGCTTAGTGTTAACTATAGGAGGAGGCGAGAGAACTATGGGCCTCCTTTGCATAAGGAATTTTTCACCTTTTAAAATTTAAGCAAGTGTTAAAAAGCAAAAAATTTTGTATGCAAAGGAGGCACTGATTCTCCCGCCTCCTGATCTAAGAGCAGCGAATCATGCCTTTTTGCAGTTGAGCATGCTTACATTGGGCGGGTTACTTCGGAGGGCGCACTTCAGAGGAGAGTGGAGTGGGGGAGAAGGAGGAGGCTCGCTCTTGTCAGAAGAGACCACACAAGAGCCTTGACGTCTCTTGCATCCCAAAGGTGGGTGGGTGAGGGAGAGTTGATGGCCCCAATTCTTTTTTGGGGGTGTGTGTGTCTCCCGGGGCTGCTGGCTAGATAGACTCCCGAAGAGCGACCCCTTCCCTCCTAGTCCCCCTCCCATCTCCACTGTACCTGGAGAAAAACATGCCAAGAATGGCACCGGGGGCTGCTCTCGGGCGGCAGCTGGGCAGCCGTTTGCCCTGTGGGTGGCTGGAAATGTCCGCGCATTTCAACCAGCCATAAAATACTTAGCCGGGGGTTTCCTTGCAAGAGCCAGGCGGGAGAAGCCCTCGCTTCTTTCTTGTGGAGACGGGCACTTTGCATCGCGGGAGCCACCAAGCGCCAGGCTGCAAAGTGCCACGGGAGCCACCAAGCGCCTTTGCTGCAGACCCTGTGGTCTGGCTGGAAACGTCCTCACATTTCACCCAGCCATAAAACACTTAGCCGGGGTTTCCTTGCAGGATCCAGGCAGGTGAAGCCCTTGCTTCTTTCTTCTTTCTCCTCCAACAGGCCCAAATTTCACAAATTCAACCCCCAAATTTTCAAATTCCAATTCCAGTTCTGAATCTTCGGGTTCTTGTTACCCTAATCCAAATAGGGGTTGAGGTACCCAAAAAGGAATCCCTCTCCCAAAAAACCCAACATATCATGATGACAATGAATATGCTGCTGTTTTCTTCATCTTGCTTCTTGTGTTTGATTTTATAATCCATATGCCAGTTAAAACTATAATCCAAATTGTGAATCTTCCCACCAGGACAAATTGCACAAATTCAACCCCCAAGTTTTCAAATTTCACTTCCAATTCCAATTCTGAATCTTCGGGTTCTTGTTATCCTAATCCAGGGACATGCAGTCACTAGAAGCGGGGAAGGCGGGGCCTCACCAGTCTCCTGAGGAAAAGGAAAGAATTTTAAAGAATTTTTTAAAAATAATTAAAGCCAAGGTAGTTCCTACCAGACTCCAAGTCACAGTGACTTGGATTCTGCTTAGTGTTAACTATAGGAGGAGGCGAGGGAACTATGGGCCTCCTTTGCATAAGGAATTTTTCACCTTTTAAAATTAAAGCAATGGTTAAAAAGCAAAAAAAATTGTATGCAAAGGAGGCACTGATTCTCCCGCCTCCTGTTCTGGGAGCAGCGAATCATGCCTTGTTGCAGTTGAGCACGCTTACATTGGGCAGGCTATTTCGGAGGGCGCACTTCAGAGGAGAGAGGAGTGGGGGAGAAGGAGGAGGCTCGCTCTTGTCAGAAGAGACCACACAAGAGCCTTGTCGTCTCTTGCATCCCAAAGGTGGGTGGGTGTGGGAGATTTGGTGGCCCCAATTCTTCTCTGGGGGGGGGGTTTCTCCCGGGGCTGCTGGCTAGATAGACTCCCAAAGAGCGACCCCTTCCCTCCTAGTCCCCCTCCCATCTCCACTGTACCTGGAGAAAAACATGCCAAGAATGGCATCGGGGGCTGCTCTCGAGCGGCAACTGGGCAGCCGTTTGCCCTGTGGGTGGCTGGAAATGTCCGCGCATTTCAACCAGCCATAAAATACTTAGCCGGGGGTTTCCTTGCAAGAGCCAGGCGGGAGAAGCCCTCGCTTCTTTCTTGTGGAGACGGGCACTTTGCATCGCGGGAGCCACCAAGCGCCAGGCTGCAAAGTGCCACGGGAGCCACCAAGCGCCTTTGCTGCAGGTCCTGTGGTCTGGCTGGAAACGTCCGCCCATTTCAGCCAGCCATAAAATACTTAGCCGGGGTTTCCTTGCAAGAGCCAGGCGGGAGAAGCCCTCGCTTCTTTCTTGTGGAGACGGGCACTTTGCATCGCGAGAGCCACCAAGCGCCAGGCTGCAAAGTGCCACTAGAGCCACCAAGCACCTTTGCTGCAGACCCTGTGGTCTGGCTGGAAACGTCCTCACATTTCACCCAGCCATAAAACACTTAGCCGGGGGTTTCCTTGCAGGATCCAGGCGGGTGAAGCCCTTGCTTCTTTCTTCTTTCTCCTCCAACAGGCCCAAATTTCACAAATTCAACCGCCAAATGTTTAAATTCCAATTCCAATTCTGAATCTTCGGGTTCTTGTTACCCTAATCCAGGGACGTGCAGTCACTAGAGGTGGGGGAGGCGGGGCCTCACCAGTCTCCTGAGGAAAAGGAAAGAATTTTAAGGAATTTTTTTAAAATAATTAAAGCCAAGGTAGTTGCTACCAGACTCCAAGTCACAGTGACTTGGAGTCTGCTTAGTGTTAACTATAGGAGGAGGCAAGAGAACTATGGGCCTCCTTTGCATAAGGAATTTTTCACCTTTTAAAATTTAAGCAAGGGTTAAAAAGCAAAAAAATTTGTATGCAAAGGAGGCACTGATTCTCCCGCCTCCTGATCTGGGAGCAGCGAATCATGCCTTGTTGCAGTTGAGCACACTTACATTGGGCGCGTTATTTCGGAGGGTGCACTTCAGAGGAGAGAGGAATGGGGGAGAAGGAGGAGGCTCGCTCTTGTCAGAAGAGACTACACAAGAGCCTTGCCGTCTCTTGCATCCCAAAGGTGGGTGGGTGTGGGAGATTTGGTGGTCCCAATTCTAATCTGGGGGGGGGGTGTCTCCCGGGGCTGCTGGCTAGATAGACTCCCAAAGAGTGACCCCTTCCCTCCTAGTCCCCCTCCCATCTCCACTGTACCTGGAGAAAAACATGGCAAGAATGGCACCGGGGGCTGCTCACGAGTGGCAGCTGGGCAGCCGTTTGCACTGTGGGGGCCTGGAAATGTCCGCGCATTTCAGCCAGCCATAAAATACTAAGCCGGGGGTTTCCTTGCAAGAGCCAGGCGGGAGAAGCCCTCGCTTCTTTCTTGTGGAGACGGGCACTTTGCATCGCGGGAGCCATCAAGCGCCAGGCTGTAAAGTGCCACAGGAGCCACCAAGCGCCTTTGCTGTGGACCCTGTGGTCTCGCTGGAAATGTCCGCGCATTTCAGCCAGCCATAAAATACTTAGCCGGGGGTTTCCTTGCAAGAGCCAGGCGGCAGAAGGCCTCGCTTCTTTCTTGTGGAGACGGGCACATTGCATCGCGGGAGCCACCAAGGGCCAGGCTACAAAGTGCCACGGGAGCCACCAAGCGCCTTTGCTGCAGACCCTGTGGTCTGGCTGGAAACGTCCGCACATTTCAGCCAGCCATAAAACACTTAGCCGGGGGTTTCCTTGCAAGAGCCAGGCGAAGAAGCCCTCACTTCTTTCTTGTGGAGACGGGCACTTTGCATCGCGGGAGCCATCAAGCGCCAGGCTGCAGACAATGTGGTCTGGCTGGAACTGTCCGTACATTTCATCCAGCCATAAAACACTTAGCCGGGGTTTCCTTGCAGGATCCAGGCGGGTGAAGCCCTTGCTTCTTTCTTCTTTCTCCTCCAACAGGCCCAAATTTCACAAATTCACCCCCCAAATTTTCAAATTCCAATTCCAATTCTGAATCTTCGGGTTCTTGTTATCCTAATCCAGGGACGTGCAGTCACTAGAGGCGTGGAAGGTAGGGCCTCACCAGTCTCCTGAGGAAAAGGAAAGAATTTTTAAAAAAATTAAAAAAATAATTAAAGCCAAGGTAGTTGCTACCAGACTCCAAGTCACAGTGACTTGGAGTCTGCTTAGTGTTAACTATAGGAGGAGGCGAGAGAACTATGGGCCTCCTTTGCATAAGGAATTTTTCACCTTTTAAAATTAAAGCAAGTGTTAAAAAGTAAAAAATTTTGTATGCAAAGGAGGCACTGATTCTCCCGCCTCCTGATCTAAGAGCAGCGAATCTTGCCTTGTTGCAGTTGAGCACGCTTACATTGGGCGGGTTACTTCGGAGGGCGCACTTCAGAGGAGAGAGGAGTGGGGGAGAAGGAGGAGGCTTGCTCTTGTCAGAAGAGACCACACAAGAGCCTTGCCGTCTCTTGCATCCCAAAGGTGGGTGGGTGTGGGAGATTTGGTGGCCCCAATTCTTCTCGGGTGGGGGGGTGTCTCCCGGGGCTGCTGGCTAGATAGACTCCCAAAGAGCGACCCCTTCCCTCCTAGTCCCCCTCCCATCTCCACTGTACCTGGAGAAAAACATGCCAAGAATGGCATCGGGAGCTGCTCTCGAGCGGCAGCTGGGCAGCCGTTTGCCCTGTGGGTGGCTGGAAATGTCCGCGCATTTCAGCCAGCCATAAAATACTTAGCCGGGGGTTTCCTTGCAAGAGCCAGGCGGGAGAAGCCCTCGCTCCTTTCTTGTGGAGACGGGCACTTTGCATCGCGAGAGCCACCAAGCGCCAGGCTGCAAAGTGCCAAGGGAGCCACCAAGCGCCTTTGCTGCAGACCCTGTGGTCTGGCTGGAACCGTCCCACATTTCATCCAGCCATAAAACACTTAGCCGGGGTTTCCTTGCAGGATCCAGGCGGGTGAAGCCCCTGCTTCTTTCTTCTTTCTCCTCCAACAGGCCCAAATTTCACAAATTCAACCCCCAAATTTTCAAATTCCAATTCCAATTCTGAATCTTCGGGTTCTTGTTACCCTAATCCAAATAGGGGTTGAGGTACCCAAAAAGGAATCCCCCTCCCAAAAAACCCAACATATCATGATGACGATGAATATGCTGCTGTTTTCTTCATCTTGCTTCTTGTGTTTGATTTTATAATCCATGTGCCAGTTAAAACTATAATCCAAATTGTGAATCTTCCCACCAGGACAAATTGCACAAATTCAACCCCCAAATTGTCAAATTTCACTTCCATTTCCAATTCTGAATCTTCGGGTTCTTGTTATCCTAATCCAGGGACATGCAGTCACTAGAGGCGGGGAAGGCGGGGCCTCACCAGTCTCCTGAGGAAAAGGAAAGAATTTTAAAGAATTTTTAAAAAATAATTAAAGCCAAGGTAGTTGCTACCAGACTCCAAGTCACTGTGACTTGGAGTCTGCTTACTGTTAACTATAGGAGGAGGCGAGAGAACTATGGGCCTCCTTTGCATAAGGAATTTTTCACCTTTTAAAATTTAACCAAGGGTTAAAAACCAAAAAAATTTGCATGCAAAGGAGGCACTGATTCTCCCGCCTCCTGATCTGGGAGCCGCGAATCATGCCTTGTTGCAGTTGAGCACTCTTACAGTGGGCGGGTTATTTCGGAGGACGCACTTCAGAGGAGAGAGGAGTGGGGGAGAAGGAGGAGGCTCGCTCTTGTCAGAAGAGACCACACAAGAGCCTTGTCGTCTCTTGCATCCCAAAGGTGGGTGGGTGTGGGAGATTTGGTGGCCCCAATTCTTCTCTGGGGGGGGGTGTCTCCCGGGGCTGCTGGCTAGATAGACTCGCAAAGAGTGACCCCTTCCCTCCTAGTCCCCCTCCCATCTCCACTGTACCTGGAGAAAAACATGCCAAGAATGGCATCGGGGGCTGCTCTCGAGCGGCAGCTGGGCAGCCGTTTGCCCTGTGGGTGGCTGGAAATGTCCGCGCATTTCAGCCAGCCATAAAATACTTAGCTGGGGGTTTCCTTGCAAGAGCCAGGCGGGAGAAGCCCTCGCTTCTTTCTTGTGGAGACGGGCACTTTGCATCGCGGGAGCCACCAAGCGCCAGGCTGCAAAGTGCCACGGGAGCCACCAAGCGCCTTTGCTGCAGATCCTGTGGTCTGGCTGGAAACGTCCGCCCATTTCAGCCAGCCATAAAATACTTAGCCGGGGTTTCCTTGCAAGAGCCAGGCGGGAGAAGCCCTCGCTTCTTTCTTGTGGAGATGGGCACTTTGCATCGCGAGAGCCACCAAGCGCCAGGCTGCAAAGTGCCACGGGAGCCACCAAGCGCCTTTGCTGCAGATCCTGTGGTCTGGCTAGAACCGTCCGCACATTTAATCCAGCCATAAAACACTTAGCCGGGGTTTCCTTGCAGGATCCAGGCGGGTGAAGCCCTTGCTTCTTTCTTCTTTCTCCTCCAACAGGCCCAAATTTCACAAATTCAACCCCCAAATTTTCTCAATTCCAATTCCAATTCTGAATCTTCGGGTTCTTGTTACCCTAATCCAAATAGGGGTTGAGGTACCCAAAAAGGAATCCCCCTCCCAAAAAACCCAACATATCATGATGACAATGAATATGCTGCTGTTTTCTTCATTTTGCTTCTTGTGTTTGATTTTATAATCCATGTGCCAGTTAAAACTATAATCCAAATTGTGAATCTTCCCACCAGGACAAATTGCACAAATTCAACCCCCAAATTTTAAAATTTCACTTCCAATTCCAATTCTGAATCTTCGGGTTCTTGTTATCCTAATCCAGGGACATGCAGTCACTAGAGGCGGGGAAGGCGGGGCCTCACCAGTCTCCTGAGGAAAAGGAAAGAATTTTAAAGAATTTTTTAAAAATAATTAAAGCCAAGGTAGTTGCTACCAGACTCCAAGTCAGAGTGACTTGGAGTTTGCTTACTGTTAACTATAGGAGGAGGCGAGAGAAGTATGGGCCTCCTTTGCATAAGGAATTTTTCACCTTTTAAAATTTAAGCAAGGGTTAAAAAGCAAAAAAAATTGTATGCAAAGGAGGCACTGATTCTCCCGCCTCCTGATCTGGGAGCCGCGAATCATGCCTTGTTGCAGTTGAGCACTCTTACATTGGGCGGGTTATTTCGGAGGACACACTTCAGAGGAGAGATGAGTGGGGGAGAAGGAGGAGGCTCGCTCTTGTCAGAAGAGACCACACAAGAGGGTTGCCGTCTCTTGCATGCAAAGGTGGGTGGGTGTGGGAGATTTGGTGGCCCCAATTCTTCTCTGGGGGGGGGGGGTCTCCCGGGGCTGCTGGCTAGATAGACTCCCAAAGAATGACCCCTTCCCTCCTAGTCCCCCTCCCATCTCCACTGAACCTGGATAAAAACATGCCAAGAATGGCACCGGGGGCTGCTCTTGGGCGGCAGCTGGGCAGCCATTTGCCCTGTGGGTGGCTGGAAATGTCCGCGCATTTCAGCCAGCCATAAAATACTTAACCGGGGGTTTCCTTGCAAGAGCCAGGCGGGAGAAGCCCTCGCTTCTTTCTTGTGGAGACGGGCACTTTGCATCGCGGGAGCCACCAAGCGCCAGGCTGCAAAGTGCCACGGGAGCCACCAAGCGCCTTTGCTGCAGACCCTGTGGTCTGGCTGGAAACGTCCTCACATTTCACCCAGCCATAAAACACTTAGCCGGGGGTTTCCTTGCAGGATCCAGGCGGGTGAAGCCCTTGCTTCTTTCTTCTTTCTCTTCCAACAGGCCCAAATTTCACAAATTCAACCCCCAAATTTTCAAATTCCAATTCCAATTCTGAATCTTCGGGTTCTTGTTACCCTAATCCAAATAGGGGTTGAGGTACCCCAAAAGGAATCCCCCTCCCAAAAAACCCAACATATCATGATGACAATGAATATGCTGCTGTTTTCTTCATCTTGCTTCTTGTGTTTGATTTTATAATCCATGTGCCAGTTAAAACTATAATCCAAATTGTGAATCTTCCCACCAGGACAAATTGCACAAATTCAACCCCCAAATTGTCAAATTTCACTTCCATTTCCAATTCTGAATCTTCGGGTTCTTGTTATCCTAATCCAGGGACATGCAGTCACTAGAGGCGGGGAAGGCGGGGCCTCACCAGTCTCCTGAGGAAAAGGAAAGAATTTTAAAGAATTTTTAAAAAATAATTAAAGCCAAGGTAGTTGCTACCAGACTCCAAGTCACTGTGACTTGGAGTCTGCTTACTGTTAACTATAGGAGGAGGCGAGAGAACTATGGGCCTCCTTTGCATAAGGAATTTTTCACCTTTTAAAATTTAACCAAGGGTTAAAAACCAAAAAAATTTGCATGCAAAGGAGGCACTGATTCTCCCGCCTCCTGATCTGGGAGCCGCGAATCATGCCTTGTTGCAGTTGAGCACTCTTACAGTGGGCGGGTTATTTCGGAGGACGCACTTCAGAGGAGAGAGGAGTGGGGGAGAAGGAGGAGGCTCGCTCTTGTCAGAAGAGACCACACAAGAGCCTTGTCGTCTCTTGCATCCCAAAGGTGGGTGGGTGTGGGAGATTTGGTGGCCCCAATTCTTCTCTGGGGGGTGTGTCTGGCTAGATAGACTCGCAAAGAGTGACCCCTTCCCTCCTAGTCCCCCTCCCATCTCCACTGTACCTGGAGAAAAACATGCCAAGAATGGCATCGGGGGCTGCTCTCGAGCGGCAGCTGGGCAGCCGTTTGCCCTGTGGGTGGCTGGAAATGTCCGCGCATTTCAGCCAGCCATAAAATACTTAGCTGGGGGTTTCCTTGCAAGAGCCAGGCGGGAGAAGCCCTCGCTTCTTTCTTGTGGAGACGGGCACTTTGCATCGCGGGAGCCACCAAGCGCCAGGCTGCAAAGTGCCACGGGAGCCACCAAGCGCCTTTGCTGCAGATCCTGTGGTCTGGCTGGAAACGTCCGCCCATTTCAGCCAGCCATAAAATACTTAGCCGGGGTTTCCTTGCAAGAGCCAGGCGGGAGAAGCCCTCGCTTCTTTCTTGTGGAGATGGGCACTTTGCATCGCGAGAGCCACCAAGCGCCAGGCTGCAAAGTGCCACGGGAGCCACCAAGCGCCTTTGCTGCAGATCCTGTGGTCTGGCTAGAACCGTCCGCACATTTAATCCAGCCATAAAACACTTAGCCGGGGTTTCCTTGCAGGATCCAGGCGGGTGAAGCCCTTGCTTCTTTCTTCTTTCTCCTCCAACAGGCCCAAATTTCACAAATTCAACCCCCAAATTTTCTCAATTCCAATTCCAATTCTGAATCTTCGGGTTCTTGTTACCCTAATCCAAATAGGGGTTGAGGTACCCAAAAAGGAATCCCCCTCCCAAAAAACCCAACATATCATGATGACAATGAATATGCTGCTGTTTTCTTCATTTTGCTTCTTGTGTTTGATTTTATAATCCATGTGCCAGTTAAAACTATAATCCAAATTGTGAATCTTCCCACCAGGACAAATTGCACAAATTCAACCCCCAAATTTTAAAATTTCACTTCCAATTCCAATTCTGAATCTTCGGGTTCTTGTTATCCTAATCCAGGGACATGCAATCACTAGAGGCGGGGAAGGCGGGGCCTCACCAGTCTCCTGAGGAAAAGGAAAGAATTTTAAAGAATTTTTTTAAAATAATTAAAGCCAAGGTAGTTGCTACCAGACTCCAAGTCAGAGTGACTTGGAGTTTGCTTACTGTTAACTATAGGAGGAGGCGAGAGAAGTATGGGCCTCCTTTGCATAAGGAATTTTTCACCTTTTAAAATTTAAGCAAGGGTTAAAAAGCAAAAAAAATTGTATGCAAAGGAGGCACTGATTCTCCCGCCTCCTGATCTGGGAGCCGCGAATCATGCCTTGTTGCAGTTGAGCACTCTTACATTGGGCGGGTTATTTCGGAGGACACACTTCAGAGGAGAGATGAGTGGGGGAGAAGGAGGAGGCTCGCTCTTGTCAGAAGAGACCACACAAGAGGGTTGCCGTCTCTTGCATGCAAAGGTGGGTGGGTGTGGGAGATTTGGTGGCCCCAATTCTTCTCTGGGGGGGGGTGTCTCCCGGGGCTGCTGGCTAGATAGACTCCCAAAGAATGACCCCTTCCCTCCTAGTCCCCCTCCCATCTCCACTGAACCTGGATAAAAACATGCCAAGAATGGCACCGGGGGCTGCTATTGGGCGGCAGCTGGGCAGCCATTTGCCCTGTGGGTGGCTGGAAATGTCCGCGCATTTCAGCCAGCCATAAAATACTTAACCGGGGGTTTCCTTGCAAGAGCCAGGCGGGAGAAGCCCTCGCTTCTTTCTTGTGGAGACGGGCACTTTGCATCGCGGGAGCCACCAAGCGCCAGGCTGCAAAGTGCCACGGGAGCCACCAAGCGCCTTTGCTGCAGACCCTGTGGTCTGGCTGGAAACGTCCTCACATTTCACCCAGCCATAAAACACTTAGCCGGGGGTTTCCTTGCAGGATCCAGGCGGGTGAAGCCCTTGCTTCTTTCTTCTTTCTCTTCCAACAGGCCCAAATTTCACAAATTCAACCCCCAAATTTTCAAATTCCAATTCCAATTCTGAATCTTCGGGTTCTTGTTACCCTAATCCAAATAGGGGTTGAGGTACCCAAAAAGGAATCCCCCTCCCAAAAAACCCAACATATCATGATGACAATGAATATGCTGCTGTTTTCTTCATCTTGCTTCTTGTGTTTGATTTTATAATCCATGTGCCAGTTAAAACTATAATCCAAATTGTGAATCTTCCCACCAGGACAAATTGCACAAATTCAACCCCCAAATTTTCAAATTTCACTTCCAATTCCAATTCTGAATCTTCGGGTTCTTGTTATCCTAATCCAGGGACATGCAGTCACTAGAGGCGGGGAAGGCGGGGCCTCACCAGTCTCCTGAGGAAAAGGAAAGAATTTTAAAGAATTTTTTAAAAATAATTAAAGCCAAGGTAGTTGCTACCAGACTCCAAGTCACAGTGACTTGGAGTCTGCTTACTGTTAACTATAGGAGGAGGCGAGAGAACTATGGGCCTCCTTTGCATAAGGAATTTTTCACCTTTTAAAATTTAACCAAGGGTTAAAAAGCAAAAAAATTTGCATGCAAAGGAGGCACTGATTCTCCCGCCTCCTGATCTGGGAGCCGCGAATCATGCCTTGTTGCAGTTGAGCACTCTTACATTGGGCGGGTTATTTCAGAGGACGCACTTCAGAGGAGAGAGGAGTGGGGGAGAAGGAGGAGGCTCGCTCTTGTCAGAAGAGACCACACAAGAGCCTTGTCGTCTCTTGCATCCCAAAGGTGGGTGGGTGTGGGAGATTTGGTGGCCCCAATTCTTCTCTGGGGGGGGTGTCTCCCGGGGCTGCTGGCTAGATAGACTCCCAAAGAGCGACCCCTTCCCTCCTAGTCCCCCTCCCATCTCCACTGTACCTGGAGAAAAACATGCCAAGAATGGCATCGGGGGCTGCTCTCGAGCGGCAGCTGGGCAGCCGTTTGCCCTGTGGGTGGCTGGAAATGTCCGCGCATTTCAGCCAGCCATAAAATACTTAGCCGGGGGTTTAATTGCAAGAGCCAGGCGGGAGAAGCCCTCGCTCCTTTCTTGTGGAGACGGGCACTTTGCATCGCGGGAGCCACCAAGCGCCAGGCTGCAAAGTGCCAAGGGAGCCACCAAGCGCCTTTGCTGCAGATCCTGTGGTCTGGCTGGAAACTTCCGCCCATTTCAGCCAGCCATAAAATACTTAGCCGGGGTTTCCTTGCAAGAGCCAGGCGGGAGAAGCCCTCGCTTCTTTCTTGTGGAGACGGGCACTTTGCATCGCGAGAGCCACCAAGCGCCAGGCTGCAAAGTGCCAATAGAGCCACCAAGCGCCTTTGCTGCAGACCCTGTGGTCTGGCTGGAAACATCCTCACATTTCACCCAGCCATAAAACACTTAGCTGGGGGTTTCCTTGCAGGATCCAGGCGGGTGAAGCCCTTGCTTCTTTCTTCTTTCTCCTCCAACAGGCCCAAATTTCACAAATTCAACCGCCAAATGTTTAAATTCCAATTCCAATTCTGAATCTTCGGGTTCTTGTTACCCTAATCCAGGGACGTGCAGTCACTAGAGGTGGGGGAGGCGGGGCCTCACCAGTCTCCTGAGGAAAAGGAAAGAATTTTAAGGAATTTTTTTAAAATAATTAAAGCCAAGGTAGTTGCTACCAGACTCCAAGTCACAGTGACTTGGAGTCTGCTTAGTGTTAACTATAGGAGGAGGCAAGAGAACTATGGGCCTCCTTTGCATAAGGAATTTTTCACCTTTCAAAATTAAAGCAAGGGTTAAAAAGCAAAAAAATTTGTATGCAAAAGAGGCACTGATTCTCCCGCCTCCTGTTCTGGGAGCAGCGAATCATGCCTTGTTGCAGTTGAGCACGCTTACATTGGGCGGGTTACTTCGGAGGGCGCACTTCAGAGGAGAGAGGAGTAGGGGAGAAGGAGGAGGCTCGCTCTTGTCAGAAGAGACCACACAAGAGCCTTGCCGTCTCTTGCATCCCAAAGGTGGGTGGGTGTGGGAGATTTGGTGGCCCCAATTCTTCTCGGGTGGGGGTGTGTCTCCCGGGGCTGCTGGCTAGATAGACTCCCGAAGAGCGACCCCTTCCCTCCTAGTCCCCCTTTCATGTCCACTGTACCTGGAGAAAAACATGCCAAGAATGGCACCGGGAGCTGCTCTCGGGCGGCAGCTGGGCAGCCGTTTGCCCTGTGGGTGGCTGGAAATGTCCGCGCATTTCAGCCAGCCATAAAATACTAAGCCGGGGGTTTCCTTGCAAGAGCCAGGCGGGAGAAGCCCTCGCTTCTTTCTTGTGGAGACGGGCACTTTGCATCGCGAGAGCCACCAAGCGCCAGGCTGCAAAGTGCCACGGGAGCCACCAAGCGCCTTTGCTGCAGATCCTGTGGTCTGGCTAGAACCGTCCGCACATTTAATCCAGCCATAAAACACTTAGCCGGGGTTTCCTTGCAGGATCCAGGCGGGTGAAGCCCTTGCTTCTTTCTTCTTTCTCCTCCAACAGGCCCAAATTTCACAAATTCAACCCCCAAATTTTCAAATTCCAATTCCAATTCTGAATCTTCGGGTTCTTGTTACCCTAATCCAAATAGGGGTTGAGGTACCCAAAAAGGAATCCCCCTCCCAAAAAACCCAACATATCATGATGACAATGAATATGCTGCTGTTTTCTTCATCTTGCTTCTTGTGTTTGATTTTATAATCCATGTGCCAGTTAAAACTATAATCCAAATTGTGAATCTTCCCACCAGGACAAATTGCACAAATTCAACCCCCAAATTTTCAAATTTCACTTCCAATTCCAATTCTGAATCTTCGGGTTCTTGTTATCCTAATCCAGGGACATGCAGTCACTAGAGGCGGGGAAGGCGGGGCCTCACCAGTCTCCTGAGGAAAAGGAAAGAATTTTAAAGAATTTTTTAAAAATAATTAAAGCCAAGGTAGTTGCTACCAGACTCCAAGTCACTGTGACTTGGAGTCTGCTTACTGTTAACTATAGGGGGATGCGAGAGAACTATGGGCCTCCTTTGCATAAGGAATTTTTCACCTTTTAAAATTTAAGCAAGGGTTAAAAAGCAAAAAATTTTGCATGCAAAGGAGGCACTGATTCTCCCGCCTCCTGATCTGGGAGCCGCGAATCATGCCTTGTTGCAGTTGAGCACTCTTACATTGGGCGGGTTATTTCGGAGGACGCACTTCAGAGGAGAGAGGAGTGGGGGAGAAGGAGGAGGCTCGCTCTTGTCAGAAGAGACCACACAAGAGCCTTGTCGTCTCTTGCATCCCAAAGGTGGGTGGGTGTGGGAGATTTGGTGGCCATAATTCTTCTCTGGGGGTGTGTCTCCCGGGGCTGATGGCTAGATAGACTCCCAAAGAATGACCCCTTCCCTCCTAGTCCCCCTCCCATCTCCACTGTACCTGGAGAAAAACATGCCAAGAATGGCAACGGGGGCTGCTCTCGGGCGGCAGCTGGGCAGCCGTTTGCCCGGTGGGTGGCTAGAAATGTTTGCGCATTTCAGCCAGCCATAAAATACTTAGCCGGGGGTTTCCTTGCAAGAGCCAGGCGGGAGAAGCCCTCACTTCTTTCTTGTGCAGACGGGCACTTTGCATCGCGGGAGCCACCAAGCGCCAGGATGCAAAGTGCCACGGGAGCCACCAAGCGCCTTTGCTGCACACCCTGTGGTCTGCCTGGAAACGTCCTCACATTTCAGCCAGCCATAAAATACTTTGCCGGGGGTTTCCTTGCAAGAGCCAGCCGGGAGAAGCACTCGCTTCTTTCTTGTGGAGACTGGCACTTTGCATCGCGAGAGCCACTAAGCGCCAGTCTGCAAAGTGCCACGGGAGCCACCAAGCGCCTTTGCTGCAGACCCTGTGGTCTGGCTGGAACCGTCCGCACATTTCATCCAGCCATAAAACACTTAGCCGGGGTGTCCTTGCAGGATCCAGGCGGGTGAAGCCCTTGCTTCTTTCTTCTTTCTCCTCCAAGAGGCCCAAATTTCACAAATTCACCCCCCAAATTTTCAAATTCCAATTCCAATTCTGAATCTTCGGGTTCTTGTTATCCTTATCCAGGGACGTGCAGTCAGTAGAGGCGTGGAAGGCGGGGCCTCACCAGTCTCCTGAGGAAAAGGAAAGAATTTTAAAGAATTTTTTAAAAATAATTAAAGCCAAGGTAGTTGCTACCAGACTCTAAGTCACAGTGACTTGGAGTCTGCTTAGTGTTAACTATAGGAGGAGGCGAGAGAACTATGGGCCTCCTTTGCATAAGGAATTTTTCACCTTTTAAAATTTAAGCAAGGGTTAAATAGCAAAAAATTTTGTATGCAAAGGAGGCACTGATTCTCCTGCCTCCTGATCTGGGAGCAGCGAATCATGCCTTGTTGCAGTTGAGCACGCTTACATTGGGCGGGTTATTTCGGAGGGCGCACTTCAGAGGAGAGAGGAGTGGCTCGCTCTTGTCAGAAGAGACCACACAAGAGCCTTGTTGTCTCTTGCATCCCAAAGGTGGGTGCGTGTGGGAGATTTGTTGGCCCCAATTCTTCTCTGGGGGGGGTGTCTCCCGGAGCTGCTGGCGAGATAGACTCCCAAAGAGCGACCCCTTCCCTCCTAGTCCCCCTCCCATCTCCACTGTACCTGGAGAAAAACATGCCAAGAATGGCACCGGGGGCTGCTCTCGAGCAGCAGCTGGGCAGCCGTTTGCCCTGTGGGTGGCTGGAAATGTCCGCGCATTTCAACCAGCCATAAAATACTTAGCCGGGGGTTTCCTTGCAAGAGCCAGGCGGGAGAAGCCCTCGCTTCTTTCTTGTGGAGACGGGCACTTTGCATCGCGGGAGCCACCAAGCGCCAGTCTGCAAAGTGCCACGGGAGCCACCAAGCGCCTTTGCTGCAGAACCTGTGGTCTGGCTGGAACCGTCCCACATTTCATCCAGCCATAAAACACTTAGCCGGGGTTTCCTTGCAGGATCCAGGCGGGTGAAGCCCTCGCTTCTTTCTTCTTTCTCCTCCAACAGGCCCAAATTTCACAAATTCAACCCCCAAATTTTCAAATTCCAATTCCAATTCTGAATCTTCAGGTTCTTGTTACCCTAATCCAAATAGGCGTTGAGGTACCCAAAAAGGAATCCCCCTCCCAAAAAACCCAACATATCATGATGATGATGAATATGCTGCTGTTTTCTTCATCTTGCTTCTTGTGTTTGATTTTATAATCCATGTGCCAGTTAAAACTATAATCCAAATTGTGAATCTTCCCACCAGAATAAATTGCACAAATTCAACCCCCAAATTTTCAAATTTCACTTCCAATTCCAATTCTGAATCTTCGGGTTATTGTTATCCTAATCCAGGGACATGCAGTCACTAGAGGCGGGGAAGGCGGGGCCTCACCAGTCTCCTGAGGAAAAGGAAAGAATTTTAAAGAATTTTTAAAAAATAATTAAAGCCAAGGTAGTTGCTACCAGACTCCAAGTCACAGTGACTTGGAGTCTGCTTAGTGTTAACTATAGGAGGAGGCGAGAGAACTATGGGCCTCCTTTGCATAAGGAATTTTTCACCTGTTAAAATTTAAGCAAGGGTTAAAAAGCAAAAATTTTTGTATGCAAAGGAGGCACTGATTCTCCCGCCTCCTGATCTGGGAGCAGCGAATCATGCCTTGTTGCAGTTGAGCACGCTAACATTGGGCGGGTTATTTCGGAGGGCGCACTTCAGAGGAGAGAGGAGTGGGGGAGAAGGAGGAGGCTCGCTCTTGTCAGAAGAGACCACACAAGAGCCTTGCCGTCTCTTGCATCCCAAAGGTGGGTGGGTGTGGGAGATTTGGTGGCTCCAAATCTTCTCTGGGGGGGTGTCTCCCGGGGCTGTTGGCTAGATAGACTCCCAAAGAGCGACCCCTTCCCTCCTAGTCCCCCTCCCATCTCCACTGTACCTGGAGAAAAACATGCCAAGAATGGCACCGGGGGCTGCTCTCGAGCAGCAGCTGGGCAGCCGTTTGCCCTGTGGGTGGCTGGAAATGTCCGCGCATTTCAACCAGCCATAAAATACTTAGCCGGGGGTTTCCTTGCAAGAGCCAGGCGGGAGAAGCCCTCGCTTCTTTCTTGTGGAGACGGGCACTTTGCATCGCGGGAGCCACCAAGCGCCAGGCTGCAAAGTGCCACGGGAGCCACCAAGCGCCTTTGCTGCAGACCCTGTGGTCTGGCTGGAAACGTCCTCACATTTCAGCCAGCCATAAAATACTTAGCCAGGGATTTCCTTGCAAGAGCCAGGCGGGAGAAGCCCTCGCTTCTTTCTTGTGGAGACGGGCACTTTGCATCGCGAGAGCCACCAAGTGCCAGGCTTTAAAGTGCCACGGGAGCCACCAAGCGCCTTTGCTGCAGACCCTGTGGTCTGGATGGAACCGTCCGCACATTTCATCCAGCCATAAAACACTTAGCCGGGGTTTCCTTGCAGGATCCAGGCGGGTGAAGCCCTTGCTTCTTTCTTCTTTCTCTTCCAACAGTCCCAAATTTCACAAATTCACCCCCCAAATTTTCAAATTCCAATTCCAATTCTGAATCTTCGGGTTCTTGTTATCCTAATCCAGGGACGTGCAGTCACTAGAGGCGTGGAAGGCGGGGCCTCACCAGTCTCCTGAGGAAAAGGAAAGAATTTTAAAGAATTTTTTAAAAATAATTAAAGCCAAGGTAGTTGCTACCAGACTCCAAGTCACAGTGACTTGGAGTCTGCTTAGTGTTAACTATAGGAGGAGGCGAGAGAACTATGGGCCTCCCTTGCATAAGGAATTTTTCACCTTTTAAAATGTAAGCAAGGGTTAAAAAGCAAAAAATTTTGTATGCAAAGGAGGCACTGATTCTCCCGCCTCCTGATCTGGGAGCAGCGAATCATGCCTTGTTGCAGTTGAGCACGCTTACATTGGGCGGGTTATTTCGGAGGGCGCACTTCAGAGGAGAGAGGAGTGGGGGAGAAGGAGGAGGCTCGCTCTTGTCAGAAGAGACCACACAAGAGCCTTGTCGTCTCTTGCATCCCAAAGGTGGGTGGGTGTGGGAGATTTGGTGGCCCCAATTCTTCTCTGGGAGGGGTGTCTCCCGGGGCTGCTGGCTAGATAGACTCCCAAAGAGCGACCCCTTCCCTCCTAGTCCCCCTCCCATCTCCACTGTACCTGGAGAAAAACATGCCAAGAATGGCACCGGGGGCTGCTCTCGGGCGGCAGCTGGGCAGCCGTTTGCCCTGTGGGTGGCTGGAAATGTCCGCGCATTTCAGCCAGCCATAAAATACTTAGCCGGGGGTATCCTTGCAAGAGCCAGGCGGGAGAAGCCCTCACTTCTTTCTTGTGGAGACGGGCACTTTGCATCGCGGGAGCCACCAAGCGCCAGGCTGCAAAGTGCCACGGGAGCCACCAAGCGCCTTTGCTGCCCATCCTGTGGTCTGGCTGGAAACGTCCGCCCATTTCAGCCAGCCATAAAATACTTAGCCGGGGGTTTCCTTGCAAGAGCCAGGCGGGAGAAGCCCTCGCTTCTTTCTTGTGGAGACGGGCACTTTGCATCGCGGGAGCCACCAAGCGCCAGTCTGCAAAGTGCCACGGGAGCCACCAAGCGCCTTTGCTGCAGAACCTGTGGTCTGGCTGGAACCGTCCCACATTTCATCCAGCCATAAAACACTTAGCCGGGGTTTCCTTGCAGGATCCAGGCGGGTGAAGCCCTCGCTTCTTTCTTCTTTCTCCTCCAACAGGCCCAAATTTCACAAATTCAACCCCCAAATTTTCAAATTCCAATTCCAATTCTGAATCTTCAGGTTCTTGTTACCCTAATCCAAATAGGCGTTGAGGTACCCAAAAAGGAATCCCCCTCCCAAAAAACCCAACATATCATGATGATGATGAATATGCTGCTGTTTTCTTCATCTTGCTTCTTGTGTTTGATTTTATAATCCATGTGCCAGTTAAAACTATAATCCAAATTGTGAATCTTCCCACCAGAATAAATTGCACAAATTCAACCCCCAAATTTTCAAATTTCACTTCCAATTCCAATTCTGAATCTTCGGGTTATTGTTATCCTAATCCAGGGACATGCAGTCACTAGAGGCGGGGAAGGCGGGGCCTCACCAGTCTCCTGAGGAAAAGGAAAGAATTTTAAAGAATTTTTAAAAAATAATTAAAGCCAAGGTAGTTGCTACCAGACTCCAAGTCACAGTGACTTGGAGTCTGCTTAGTGTTAACTATAGGAGGAGGCGAGAGAACTATGGGCCTCCTTTGCATAAGGAATTTTTCACCTGTTAAAATTTAAGCAAGGGTTAAAAAGCAAAAATTTTTGTATGCAAAGGAGGCACTGATTCTCCCGCCTCCTGATCTGGGAGCAGCGAATCATGCCTTGTTGCAGTTGAGCACGCTAACATTGGGCGGGTTATTTCGGAGGGCGCACTTCAGAGGAGAGAGGAGTGGGGGAGAAGGAGGAGGCTCGCTCTTGTCAGAAGAGACCACACAAGAGCCTTGCCGTCTCTTGCATCCCAAAGGTGGGTGGGTGTGGGAGATTTGGTGGCTCCAAATCTTCTCTGGGGGGGTGTCTCCCGGGGCTGTTGGCTAGATAGACTCCCAAAGAGCGACCCCTTCCCTCCTAGTCCCCCTCCCATCTCCACTGTACCTGGAGAAAAACATGCCAAGAATGGCACCGGGGGCTGCTCTCGAGCAGCAGCTGGGCAGCCGTTTGCCCTGTGGGTGGCTGGAAATGTCCGCGCATTTCAACCAGCCATAAAATACTTAGCCGGGGGTTTCCTTGCAAGAGCCAGGCGGGAGAAGCCCTCGCTTCTTTCTTGTGGAGACGGGCACTTTGCATCGCGGGAGCCACCAAGCGCCAGGCTGCAAAGTGCCACGGGAGCCACCAAGCGCCTTTGCTGCAGACCCTGTGGTCTGGCTGGAAACGTCCTCACATTTCAGCCAGCCATAAAATACTTAGCCAGGGATTTCCTTGCAAGAGCCAGGCGGGAGAAGCCCTCGCTTCTTTCTTGTGGAGACGGGCACTTTGCATCGCGAGAGCCACCAAGTGCCAGGCTTTAAAGTGCCACGGGAGCCACCAAGCGCCTTTGCTGCAGACCCTGTGGTCTGGATGGAACCGTCCGCACATTTCATCCAGCCATAAAACACTTAGCCGGGGTTTCCTTGCAGGATCCAGGCGGGTGAAGCCCTTGCTTCTTTCTTCTTTCTCTTCCAACAGTCCCAAATTTCACAAATTCACCCCCCAAATTTTCAAATTCCAATTCCAATTCTGAATCTTCGGGTTCTTGTTATCCTAATCCAGGGACGTGCAGTCACTAGAGGCGTGGAAGGCGGGGCCTCACCAGTCTCCTGAGGAAAAGGAAAGAATTTTAAAGAATTTTTTAAAAATAATTAAAGCCAAGGTAGTTGCTACCAGACTCCAAGTCACAGTGACTTGGAGTCTGCTTAGTGTTAACTATAGGAGGAGGCGAGAGAACTATGGGCCTCCCTTGCATAAGGAATTTTTCACCTTTTAAAATGTAAGCAAGGGTTAAAAAGCAAAAAATTTTGTATGCAAAGGAGGCACTGATTCTCCCGCCTCCTGATCTGGGAGCAGCGAATCATGCCTTGTTGCAGTTGAGCACGCTTACATTGGGCGGGTTATTTCGGAGGGCGCACTTCAGAGGAGAGAGGAGTGGGGGAGAAGGAGGAGGCTCGCTCTTGTCAGAAGAGACCACACAAGAGCCTTGTCGTCTCTTGCATCCCAAAGGTGGGTGGGTGTGGGAGATTTGGTGGCCCCAATTCTTCTCTGGGAGGGGTGTCTCCCGGGGCTGCTGGCTAGATAGACTCCCAAAGAGCGACCCCTTCCCTCCTAGTCCCCCTCCCATCTCCACTGTACCTGGAGAAAAACATGCCAAGAATGGCACCGGGGGCTGCTCTCGGGCGGCAGCTGGGCAGCCGTTTGCCCTGTGGGTGGCTGGAAATGTCCGCGCATTTCAGCCAGCCATAAAATACTTAGCCGGGGGTATCCTTGCAAGAGCCAGGCGGGAGAAGCCCTCACTTCTTTCTTGTGGAGACGGGCACTTTGCATCGCGGGAGCCACCAAGCGCCAGGCTGCAAAGTGCCACGGGAGCCACCAAGCGCCTTTGCTGCCCATCCTGTGGTCTGGCTGGAAACGTCCGCCCATTTCAGCCAGCCATAAAATACTTAGCCGGGGGTTTCCTTGCAAGAGCCAGGCGGGAGAAGCCCTCGCTTCTTTCTTGTGGAGACGGGCACTTTGCATCGCGAGAGCCACCAAGCGCCAGGCTGCAAAGTTCCATGGGAGCCACCAAGCGCCTTTGCTGCAGTTCCTGTGGTCTGGTTGGAAATGTCCGCACACTTCAGCCAGCCATAAAACACTTAGCCGGGGGTTTCCTTGCAGGATCCAGGCGGGTGAAGCCCTTGCTTCTTTCTTCTTTCTCCTCCAACAGGCCCAAATTTTCAAATTCCAATTCCAATTCTGAATCTTCAGGTTCTTGTTACCCTAATCCAAATAGGGATTGAGGTATCCAAAAAGGAATCCCCCTCTCAAAAAACCCAACATATCATGATGATGATGAATATGCTGCTGTTTTCTTCATCTTGCTTCTTTTGTTTGATTTTAAAATCCAAATGCCAGTTAAAACTATAATCCAAATTGTGAATATTCCCACCAGGACAAATTGTACAATTTCAACCCCCAAATTTTCAAATTTCACTTCCAATTCCAATTCTGAATCTTTGGGTTCCTGTTACTCTACTCCAAATTTTGAATCCTCCAACCAGCCCAAATTGCACAAATTCAACCCCCAAATATTAAAATTCCAATTCCAATTCTGAATCTTCGGGGTCTTGCTACCGCAATCCAAATAGGTGCTGAAGTTCCCAAAAAGGACCCCCCCAAAAAAACCAAGACAGCATGCTGATGATGAATATGCTGTTATTTTCTTCATCTTGCTTTTTGTGTTTGAGTATATAATCCAAATGCCAATTAAAACTATAATCCAAATTGTGAATCCTCCACCCAGCCCAAATCGAACAAATCTAACCCCCAAATTTTCAAATTTCACTTCCAATTAAAATTCCGAATCTTCGGGTTCTTGTTACCCTAATCCACTGGTGGGTTTCAAAATTGGAACCTACTCTGTGGATGTGGCCTCCTTTGTGAGAGTGGCTTGCTGGCCATGTGACTGGGTGGGAGTGGCTTGCCAGCCATGTCACCCAGTGGGAGTGGCGTACCGCCATGTGACCAGCTGGAAGTGGCTTGCCGGCCCTGTGACCAGTTGGGAGTGGCTTACAAGGCATGTGACTGGGTGAGAGTGGCTTGCCGGCCATGTGACCTGGGGGTAGTGGCCAAGACGATAACACTGAATTCTTTGCCCCAATGGATGAACTACAATAAGATTAAAATAAGTACAAAAACAATAAAAGAGATACTTTCAGAAGATGACTGTTCTTGCCAGCCTTCTATATCAGGGACTCCAATGAATGGGCTTCAGAATTCTTTCATTGCATATATTGCATTGAGATGAAACCAGCACACAAAATAATAGAAAAGGAAAATGACCGTCCTTTTTGCGTCTCCTGCACCACCACCTCATCATGTTGCACCACAAAGGAGAGACACAGAAAGCAAGAATTTAATTGCTTAGAGTTCACTATCTGAAGGATGAACACAGGACAGACCACACCACACCAGCAATAAAGATAGCTACTTAGAGAGGAAGGATCACTGACTTGCTAGTCTTCTGCACACAACCTTATTACTTTGCTCAAACAACCTGCACAAAGGACAGAAAGAGAAAAAAAGACTTTCAATTGCTTGCACTTCACTTTCTCTAGGATGAACACAGCACAGACCACATCCAGCGATAAAGACAGCTGCTTACAGAGGAAAGATCTCACTGACTTTACAGTCTTCTGCACACCACCATATCATTTTGCCCAAACAACCAGCACAAAGGACAGACACAGAAAGAAAGACTTTAATTGCTTGAACTTCACTATCTGAAGGATGAACACAGCACAAACCACACCATACCCAGTAATAAAGACAGCTACTTACAGAGGAAGGATCATTGGCTTGCCGGTCTTCTGCAAACCATCTTATTACTTTACTTTGCTTAAACAACCTGCACAAAGGAGAGACACAGAAAGAAAGACTTTAATTGCTTGCACTTCACTATCTCAAGGATGAACACAGCACAGACCACACCACACCCAGCAATAGAGACAGCAACTTACAGACGAAGGATCTCACTGGCTTGACAGTCTTCGGGAAACCACCTTATAACTTTGCTCACACACCCTGCATAAAGGACAGACATAGAAAGCAAGACTTTAATTGCTTGCACTTCACTATCTCAAAGAGAAACACAGCACAGACCAGACCCAGCAAAAAAGACAACTACTTACAGAGGAAGGATCACTGGCTTCCATGTCTTCAGCACACCACCTCATCACATTGCTCAAACAACCTTCACAAAAAGCAAGACTTTAATTGTTTGCACTTCACCATCTCAAGGATGAACACAGAACAGACCACACCATCCTTACAGAGGAAGGATCACTGGCTTGCCAGTCTTGTGCACACAACCTTATTACTCTACCTTGCTCAAATCATCTGCACAAAGGAGAGACACCAAAAGCAAGACTTTAATTGCTTGCACTTCACTATCACTAGGATGAACACAGCACAGACCGCACTACACCCAGCAATAAAGACAGCTACTTACAGGGGAAGGATCTCACTGGCTTGCCAGTCTTCTGCACACCACCTAATCACTTTGCTCAAACAACCTGCACAAAGGACAGACACCGAAAGCAAGACTTTAATTGCTTGCACTTCACTATCTCAAAGATGAACACAGCACAGATCACATGCAGCATTAAAGACAGCTACTTACAGAGTAAGGATCACTGGCTTTCCGGTCTTCTGCACACAAGCTTATTACTCTACCTTGCTCAAACTATCTGCACAAAGGAGAGACACCGAAAGCAAGACATTAATTGCTTGCACTTCCCTATTTGAAGGCTGAAAACAATACACACCACACCACACCCAGCAATAATAACAGCTACTAGCAATAGCAATAGCAGTTAGACTTATATACTGCTTCATAGGGCTTTCAGCCCTGTCTAAGCAATTTACAGAGTCAGCATATTGCCCCCACAGTCTGGGTCCTCACTTCACTCACCTCGGAAGGATGGAAGGCTGAGTCAACCTTGAGCCGGTGAGATTTGAACCGCTGAACTGCAGATCACAGTCAGCTGAAGTAGCCTGCAGTACTGCACCCAAACCACTGTGCCACCTCGTCTCTTACAGGGGAAGGATCACTGGCTTGCCAGTCTTCTGCACACCACCTCATTACTTTACTCAAACATCCTGCAGAAAGGACAGACACAGAAAGTAAGACTTTAATTGCTTGCACTTCACTATCTCAAGGATGAACACAGCACAAACCATACCCAGCAATAAAGACAACAACTTACAGTGGAAGGATCACTGGCTTTCCAGTCTTTTGTACAGAACCTTCACTTTGCTCAAACAACCTGCATAAAGGACAGAAGCAGAAAGCAAGACTTTAATTGCTTGCACTTCACTATCTCAAGGATGAACACAGCACAGACCTCACCCAGCAATAAAAACAGCTACTTACAGTTGAAGGATCACTGTCTTGCCCATCTTCTGCACAACACCTTATTACTTTACTTTGCTCAAACAAACTGCACAAAGGAGCAACACAGAAAGCAAGACTTTAATTGCTTGCACTTCACTATCATAAGGATGAACGCAGCACAGACCACACCACGCCCAGCAATAAAGACAGCTACATACCGGCGAAGGACCACACTGGCTTGACGGTCTTCTGCAGACCACCTTATTGCTTTAGTTTGCTTAAAAAACCTGCACTCGGACAGAAACAGAAAGCAATACTTTAATTGCTTGCAGTTCACTATCCCAAGGATGAACACAGAACAGACCACACCACACTCAGGAATAAAGACAGCTACTTACAGAGGAAGGATCACTGGCTTGCCAGTCTTGTGCACACAACCTTGTTACGCTACCTTGTTCAAACAATCTGCAAAAAGGAGAGAAACCAAAAGCCAGACTTTAATTGCTATCTCAAGGATGAACACAGCACTGACCATACCACACCTAGCAATAAAGACAGCTACTTAAAGAGGAAGGATCACTGGCTTGCCGGTCTTCTGCAAACCACCTTATTACTTCACTTTGCTTAATAACCTGCACAAAAGAGAGATACAGAAAGAAAGGCTTTAATTGCTTGCACTTCACTATCTCATGGATGAACACAGCACAGACTGCACTACACCCAGCAATAAAGACAGCTACATACAGGGGAAGGATCTCACTGGCTTGCCGGTCTTCTGCATACCACCTACTCACATTGCTCAGACAACTGGAACAAAGGACAGACACCGAAAGCAAGACTTTAATTGCTTGCACTTCACTATCTCAAAGATGAACACAGCACAAACAATACCCAGCAATAAAGACAACTACGTTTCAGAGGAAGGATCTCTGGCTTTCCAGTCTTCTACACAGAACCATATCACTTTGCTCAAACAACCTGTACAATGGAGTAACACCGAAAGCAAGACTTCAATTGCTTGCACTTCACTATCTCAAGGATGAACACAGCACAGAACACACAGCAATAAAGACAGCTACTTACAGAGGAAGGATCTCACTGGCTTGACAGTCTTCTGCAAGTCACCTTATCACTTTGCTCAAACAACCTGCAAAAAGGACAGACACAGAAAGCAAGGCTATAATTGCTTGCACTTCACTATCTGAAGGATGAACACAGAACAGACCACACCCAGCAATAAAAAAGCTACTTACAGACGAAGGATCACTGGCTTGCCAGCTTTCAGCAAACCACCTTATTACTTTGCTTAAACAACCTGCACAAAGGAGAGACACAGAAAGAAAGAATTTAATTGCTTGCACTTCACTATCTGAAGGATGAACACAGCACAAACCATACCCAGCAATAAATAAAACTACTTACAGAGGAAGGATCACTGGCTTTCCGGTCTTCTGCACACAACCTTATTACTCTACCTTTCTTAAACAATCTGCACAGAGGAGAGATACCGAAAGCCAGACTTTAATTGCTTGCACTTCACTATCTTAAGTATGAACACAGAACACACCACGCCACATTCAGCAATAAAGACATCTACTTACAGAGGAAGGATCACTGGCTTGCCAGTCTTCTGCACAACACCATATTACTTTAGTCTGCTCAAAAATCCTGCACAAAAGACAGAAACAAAAAGCAAGACTTTAATTGCTTGCACTTCACTATCTCAAGGATGAACACAGCACAAACACACCCAGCAATAAGGACAGCTATTTACAGAGGAAGTATCTCACTGGCTTTCTGGTCTTCTGCACACAACCTTATTACTCTACCTTACTCAAACAATCTGCACAAAGGAGAGACATCCAAAGGAAGACTGTAATTGCTTGTACTTCGATATTTGATGGATGAACACAGAACAGACCACACCCAGCAATAAAGTCAGCTACTTACAGATGAAGGATCACTGGATTGCCGCTCTTCTGCAAACCACCTCACTACTTTACTTTGCCTAAACAACCTGCAGAAAGGACAAACACAGAAAGCAAGACTTTAATTGCTTGCACTTCACTATCTCAAGTATGAACACAGCACAGAACACACAGCAATAAAGACAGCTACTTACAGAGGAAGGATCTCACTGGCTTAACGGTCTTCTGCACACCACCTTATCACTTTGCCCAAACAACCTGCACAAAGGACAGAAATAGAAACAAGACTTTAATTGCTTGCACTTCACTATCTCAAGAATGAACACAGCACAAACCATATCCAGCAATAAAGACAACTACTTACAGAGGAAGGATCACTAGCTTTCCGGTCTTCTACACAGAACCTTATCACTTTGCACAAACAACCTGCAGAAAGACAGACACCGAAAGCAAGACTTTAATTGCTTGCACTTCACTATCTCAAAGATGAACACAGAACAGACGACACCCAGCAATAAAAACAGCTACTTACAGAGGAAAGATCACTGGCTTTCCGGTCTTCTACACAGAACCTTATCACTTTGCACAAACAACCTGCAGAAAGACAGACACAGAAAGTAAGCCTATAATTGCTTGCACTTCACTATCTCAAAGATGAACACAGAACAGACGACACCCAGCAATAAAAACCACTACTTACAGAGGAAGGATCACTGGCTGAACAGTCTTCTGCACACCACCTTATCACTTTGCCCAAACAACCTGCACAAAGGACAGAAATAGAAAGCAAGACTTTAATTGCTTGCACTTCACTATCTCAAGAATGAACACAGCACAAACCATACCCAGCAATAAAGACAACTACTTACAGAGGAAGGATCACTAGCTTTCCGGTTTTCTGCACAGAACCTTATCACTTTGCACAAACAATCTGCATAAAGACAGACACCGAAAGCAAGACTTTAATTGCTTGCACTTCACGATCTCAAGGATGAAAACAGCACAACCCACACCCAGAAATCAAGACAGCTACTTACAGATGAAGGATCTCACTGGCTTGACAGTCTTCTGCAAACTACCATATCACTTTGCCAAAACAACCTGCACAAAGGACAGACACAGAAAGTAAGTCTATAATTGCTTGCACTTCACTATCTCAAGGATGAACACAGAACAGACGACACCCAGCAATAAAAACAGCTACTTACAGAGGAAGGATCACTGGCTTTCTGGTCTTCTGCAAACCACCTCATTAATTTACTTTGCTTAAACAACCTGCACAAAGGAGAGACACAGAAAGCAAGACTTTAATTGCTTGCACTTCACTATCTCAAGAATGAACACAACACAAACCATACCCAGCAATAAAGACAACTACTTACAGAGGAAGGATCACTGGCTTTCTGGACTTCTGCAGAGAACCTTATCACTTTGCTCAAACAACCTGCACAGAGGAGAGACACCGAAAGCAAAACTTTAATTGCTTGCACTTCACTATCTCAAGGATGAACATAGAAGAGACCACACCACACTCAGCAATAAAGACAGCTACTTACAGAGGAAGGATAACTGGTTTGCCGGTCTTCTGAACACAACCTTATTACTCTACCTTGCTCCACAAAGGAGAGACACTGAAAGCCAGACTTAAATGCTTGCACTTCACTATCTTAAGGATGAACACAGAACAGACCACACCACACTCAGCAATAAAGACAGCTACTTACAGAGGAAGGATCACTGGCTTGCCAGTCTTCTGCACAACACCATGTTACTTTAGTTTGCTCAAAAATCCTGCACAAAAGACAGACAAGAAAGCAAGACTTCCTGGGCGGGACCTTGCTCATGGTAGCAGCTTAACAAACCTGCTCCCGAGTTCCTGGTCACCTTATCTGTCTAGACATCTGACAGGTACCTTATCCTTCAGGCAAGAAGGGAAGGCGAGAGATCCAGCTGGCAAAGTGCCTTTTTGATCTTTGTAGCTTTTATGTCTGCGAAGAGAGGGTGGGCCAGCCGAGGCTGAATCATCTCTGTGCCGGAATCTACAGCTGTTTTTTACAGCCCAAAGTAAGATCCTCCCACTTAGAACAACATTTGAACTATTTGATTTTAATACAAGCAGAGTCCGTATCTGAGAACTTCATTTACTTATTTAAATCCTAGCTTCATTTTTTACAAGATCTTCCTTCGTTAATTTGGCTATCTAAAAAAGCCTTTAAAATGGCGACTGTGAATTCTCCGTAACAACGCTCACCTTCTTAATCTTCTTGCAAAGAACAGCTATAAAACTTCAAAGGAAGGGAGTGATTCATCATTCTGCCTTATAGCCGGCCAGCAGATTTTTATTAATTAGTTTCACTTCTACAAGATTCTACAAGACCTTTTTTTAATCAACTTTGCTAATATATATTTCTAATATAGAGAAATCTAAAATGGCGTTGAATATGCTGAGCTGTTTCGTTACAATGCTTTTTTTCTGAAACCTTCTGAAAAGTCCTACAGAGTTAATAAAGGGGTGATTTAATACCTCTTTTCGTAGCTGCATAGCGGGCCAGTAGAGTTTGATTAATTGCTTGAAGATAAGACTTGGAATGGCCTCAAAACTAAATCCTGGTCTGAAACCCCTTCCTAGAAGTACATCCCCAATACCTGGCACAAAGTTGCAGCCTCCACCCTCTATGCCTCCTACTGGAGATTTGCTAAAAAAGAACTTTTTTGGGAAACTTTTAAAGATTTTAAAGAGAAGATAAAAGAGGAGATAAAAGAACTTAAGGCGGACTTGGATGATAAAATTGATACTAGGATTGCTAACATGAAAGATGATATGTTGGGACTTGTAACTGTACTGACAGAACATGTTTCTGGAATTGAAGATAGTCTAGAGGATCTTAACGAAGCTAATACCAATTTGACATCCAAAACTGAGGTGGTGCAACAAAAAGTTGAAAACGCTGAAAAACAAATTATTATGATACAGTACAGGCAGATGGAGCTGGCATTAAGAGTAAGGGGGTTGCGTGTGGATAAACAGGAGAACTTGAAGCAGATTCTTTCAGAAGCTTTTGATTGTCTGGTGGGAAGACCGGGGTCTAACTTTGACTGACAGGTCGATAAAGCTTATCGCGCTAATTCTTGGGTGGCAAAACAGAAACAACCCCCCCGAGACGTAGTTATATATTTCACTACAAGAGAGCTCAGAAACATGATACAAGAGTCCTATAACACTAGGCTCCAAATTGGGGGCCAGGATTTGACTGTTTTGAAAGAAATACCACCTCAAATGTTAAGGGTCAGGAGAGACTATGCTTTTTTAGTGGAAGAACTCAGAAACCGTCAGATACAGTACAGATGGGACGCACCATTTGGTATTATATTTACATTTGACAGGCAAAGATATCATCTCAACTCCGTATGGAAAGCTCAAGATTTTTATCACAATATTTTGAAGGCGGGACACCCTGCACCATCTGGATCTGGAGAAAGACCACAAGAAGGACAAGACAGACAGCAAACCACATAGCTACCAGACAAGGTGTACCATCTCCCCTCCCTAGAAGGGCAAGGTGTTATGGAACAAAGACCTAGCCATATGACTACCAGACGAATGGAAAAACAAGCTAAAAGGCAACAACCTCAACAATCACCGGCCATCGATCAAGGAGTTACAGCAACAAGCTCAGAAGCCGTGGGAGGAGCTAGGCCAAAGGTTAAACAGGCCATGCAGGAGGCTCTAAAAAAGCTTCAGGTAACCAAAGATGACAACTAAGATTCTAACATGGAATGTCAATGGTTTGAATTTTCCACAGAAGAGAAAGAAAATATTTCACTATCTTAAACAGTTTAAGAATGATATAATTTGTTTGCAAGAAACTCATATCAAATCAACTGATCAAAAATATTTGATTAACCCAAAACTTGGTCAACATTTTGTAGCTTCTGCTATGGAAAAGAAAAATAGTATAGTTGTATACTTAAGAAAAGACATCAAAGCTGAATTAATTGAAGCAGATCCCTTTGGAAGATATATCGCGTTAGATCTAATCTTAGAAGGGGAAAAGACATTACTTTTGGGAATTTATGCTCCCAATCAACAGCAAGATGGATTCTATAGAAATCTTCATGCTAAATTAGTACAGTGGGACTATAGGTCTTGTATACTATTGGGTGATTGGAATGGTGTGATAGACACTAAAAGAGATAAGAAGGCTTCTCGCCCAAATACTAAGATGCGAGCAAAGCTACCCAAACCTTTTTTTGACATGATGGACGACTTTGAATTGAGAGATATTTGGCGAGAAAGAAATGCAGAGGAATATGATTTCACCTTCTTTTCTGATAGACATCAATCCCTTTCAAGGATTGATTTTATACTAATCACTAATGATTTGCTTTCTAGGGTGAAAAAGACAAAGATTGCGGCTAGGGTCCTTTCGGATCATAACCCAGTTTGGATGGAATTGGGAAGGGGCGTGCAGGCGAGAAGGTCTTGGAGATTGAATGAAAACTTATTTAGATATGAAAAGTATATTAATGATTGTAAAAAACTGTTATCCGAATACTTTGTTTTGAATATGAATAAGGGTACACCTAAGGAATTCGTATGGGATGCAAGTAAAGCGTATATGAGAGGAGTGCTGATGAATATAAATAAAACACATAGATATAAACAAGGGTTAAAATGAACAGAATTGGAAGAGGAAATTAAGAGGAAAGAGTTGGAGTTAACAGTGAATCCAGGCGATACAAAGGTTAAGGAAGCAATCACCATATTAAAATCTCAATTTGACATGTTGATCTCTGACCAGGTAGCCACTAGTTTACTATATGCAAAACACAATACTTTTTGTAATGCAAACAAACCTGGCAGATGGTTAGCTTATCAGATTAGGAAAAAAAGGAAAACTCGAAATATATCTAAACTGACTTACAGAGCGAAGGAGGTGTCTCAACAGTTTAGTTTAGTTTAGTTTAGTTTATACTTTATTTGTATGCTGCCCTTTTCCCTGGGGGGGACTCAGGGCAGCTCACAATTGGAGGGAGGGGAAAGACAGACAAGTTACAAACATAGAAACCATACATCGTTAAAAACACAACAGTCATACCATTCGAGTGGGGTTACAAGTCTTTAGCCCCAGGCCTGTTGGAACAGCCAGCTTTTAAGGGCTATGCGGAAGGCCTGGAGGGTAGTGAGGGTACGAATCTCCATGGGGAGTTCGTTCCAGAGGGTCGGAGCAGCCACCGAGAAGGCTCTCCTCCGGGTAGTTGCCAGTCGACATTGGCCGGCTGATGGAATTCGGAGGAGGCATTTCGGGAATTTTTTACAGAATTATATAAACGGGATAAAATTAATGGTTTAGATATAGACAAATATTTAGATAAAGAAAAAATACCCTCAGTTAGAGAAGAGCACAGGCAAAAATTGAACCAACCAATAACCTCGGGGAAAATTTTGCAGGTAATTAAGCAATTAAAGTTAGGGAAAGCACCAAGTACAGATGGTTTGACAGTGGTTTACTATAAAAATTTACAGTTAGAAATGGTAGAACCTCTTAGAGAATTATTTAATAAGATTCAAACGGAATGTAAGATGCCTCCATCTTGGAATACAGCGTTTATATCTTTGATACACAAAGAAGATCAAGATACTACCCAACCAAAAAATTATAGACCTATCTCATTACTTAATGTAGATTATAATTTTTTTACTAAAATACTAGCAAATAGGTTAATGCTAGTTATTCAACAACTGATACACACCGACCAAACAGGTTTTATACAGGGGAGACAGATGAAAAGTAATGTTAGATTAATTATTAATGCATTAGAATATTTGGGAAAGAACAACTAAATTCCTGCTGCGTTCATATTTTTGGATACTGAGAAGGCCTTTGATCGAGTTAAATGGCAATTTCTGCTGAAGATATTGGAAAAAATGCAAATAGGAGATAGCTTTTTACAGTCAATTAAAGCAATATACCAACAGCAAACAGCACAAATCATAGTCAATGGAAGTTTAACAGACTCTTTTCAAATTGGAAAAGGTACAAGACAGGGCTGTCCTTTGTCCCCACTACTGTTTATTATAACTTTGGAAGTATTGTTGAATAAAATACGGGGCTTGGAGGGTCTAAAAGGGATCAAGATTAGGCAGCAAGAATACAGAGTGCGCGCTTTTGCGGATGATCTGGTCATAATATTGGAACAACCGAAGGAATCCAGTATGGTTTTAATGAATACGATTAATCAATATGGTCAAGTGTCTGGTTTTAAAATAAATTTAGGGAAAAAAAATATTAGCTATAAATATGAATACTAAACAAAAGGAAGAACTAGGAGGGATGCTAGGATGTGAGGTAGTCAAAAAAATCAAATATCTTGGAGTTAATATTTTAACTTCAAATGGGAAACTATATAAACATAATTATGAACCACTTTGGCATAGTATACAGATAGAGATGAAAAAATGGGAGAAATTGCACTTATCTTTGCTGGGTAGGATAGTGGCAATGAAAATGAACATCTTACCAAAATTTTTATTTCTCTTCCAAATGTTACCTATACTTAAAAAAGATGCGAATCTTTTAGAATGGCAGAAGGGTATCAACAAATTTGTATGGGCAGGAAAGAAGCCGAGGGTAAAGATGAAAATAATGCAAGATGTACGCGAGAGAAGAGGCTTGAAATTACCTAACCTAAAACTATATTATGATACAGTGGTGCTATCTGTAATTAGTGATTGGACTCATTTAACTAATGATAGAATACTGAATATTGAGGGACACGATCTGGTATACGGTTGGCATGCTTACCTGTTATTCAACAAAAAATTGGACAAGAATTTTAAAAGTCATATTTTAAGAAATGCTTTACTGCGGGTCTGGGAAAAAATACCAATATAAATTAAATGACAAGATACCCATGTGGGCAATTCCTAGACACACAATTGAAAATATGAATATAGCACAAAAACAGGATAGAATTACCTACAGATAGCTTCTCATTTTGGAAAGGGGGGTACTACAACTAAAATCTTTAGAGGTATTAAAAGAGGAGAAGGTAGTTCAAACATGGTTCCAGTATGGGCAATTACAGGCCAGGTGGAAAATAGATTAAAAAATTGGTTTTATCCAAGTTGAGGATAATCTGTTTAAACAAATAAGAGATCAAAGCTTAATGCAAAGCATATAAAGAGGATATATAATGTATTAATACAGTTAGATTCAGAAACAGAATTAGTTAAAGACTGTATGATAAAGTGGGCTCAAAATATTGAAGAACCAATAATATTGGATACATGGGAAAGAATCTGGGTAAGAAATGTGAAATTTACACAAGCTCAAAACCTGAGAGAAAATTTTTATAAGATGTTCTATAGATGGCATTTAGATCCTAAAAAGCTGGCTTCTATGTATCCGAATTTACAGCCCAAATGTTGGAGATCTGGTTCTCTCGATGCTATATATTTTCATATATGGTGGACCTGCCAAAAGGTTAAGGCATTCTGGATAAAAATATGGTGGATTATGCAAAATATTTTTAAAAGAAGGATAAAGTTTACTCCTCAGTTATTTTTACTAGGTATAAGTACTGACTTTACAGTGGTAGAGACTAACTTGATTTTGCACCTAATAACGGCAGCAAGACTGTTGGTGGCGCAATACTGGAAGAAGGAAGACTTGCCTACAACTCAAGAATGGACCTTGAAAGTTACAAATTTAGCCGAGATGGCTAAAATATCGGCATATCTTAAAGATCATTCAAATGAGAGATATAAACGAGACTGGAAAAAATGGATTGACTATATACAAAACAAATATGGGACTAAGAAATTCCAGATAACCTATGCTTAAGTTCAGGAATGATTTAAACTGTTCAAAGTTAGCGTAGCAAGAAGCTAAGATCAATGTAGAGATGTTATTAACCTTTTTTTATTTCTTTTTTCTCAACATATTTTAGACTGTGTTTGTTAAAAATCTATACCGTGTATGGGCTCTGGGAAGTCCGGGGGGGGGGAGGGAGGTGGGGTGTTGGGGAGGAGGGTGGGGGGAGGGAGGGATATATATTAGGTTAGATACGATGTGTTAGATTTCAATGTAATGGGATTTCACATGTATACTGTTTTTCTTTAATTTCTCTGTAAAAATAGGATAAGTTAAGTACATTGACATATAGTGGAAATACACCAAGGGGAGGAGGAGTGGGATAGAAGAAGGATGGGTAGAGAGGGCGGGAGAGAGGATGGGAGGGAAGGTGAGAAGGAAGGGAGGGAGTGGATCGGGAGAGAGGAGTGGTAGAGGGAGAGGGGAAGTAGGGTAGAGGGGGATGATGGAGGGAAGATAGAAAGTTGGAGGGGGTGGAAGAAAGAGGTGTACAGATAGTGGAAGAGGTATATTGGGTTTCTATTTTTTGGGGTATTGTTGACAAGAGGAATTGCTGCGATTATTGTTTAATGTTGTATGGCTCCGGCTATGCACAGTATATATGTGAGTGTATGAAAATGAAAAAATGAAAATAAAAACCTTTTACAAAAGAAAGCAAGACTTTAATTGCTTGCACTTCACTATCTCAAGGATGAACACAGCACAAACACACCCAGCAATAAGGACAGCTATTTACAGAGGAAGGATCTCACTTGACATTCTTCTGCAAACCACCTTATAGCTTTGCTCAAACAACCTGCACAAAGGACAAAAACAGAAAGTAAGACTTTAATTGCTTGCACTTCAATATCTCAAGGATGAACCCAACACAGAGAACACCCAGCAAAAAAGACTGCTACTTACAGAGGATGGATCACTGGCTTTCCGGTCTTCTGCACGCAACCTTATTACTTTACCTTGCTCAAACAATCTGCACAAAGGAGAGACACTGAAAGCAAGACTTTAATTGCTTGCACTTCACTATCTGAAGGTTGAACACAGCACAGACGACACCACACCCAGCAATATAGACAGCTACTTACAGAGGAAGGATCTCACTGGCTTGATGGTTTTCTGCACACCACCTTATCACTTTGCTCAAACAACCTGCATAGAGGAGAGACACAGAAAGCAAGACTTTTATTGCTTGCCCTTCACTATCTCAAGGATGAACATAGAAGAGACCACACCACACTCAGCAATAAAGACAGCTACTTACCGAGGAAGGATCACTGGTTTGCCAGTCTTCTGAACACAACCTTATTACTCTACCTTGCTCCACAAAGGAGAGACACTGAAAGCCAGACTTTAATTGCTTGCACTTCACTATCTCAAGGATGAACACAGCACAGAACACAGAGCAATAAAGACAGCTACTGACAGAGGAAGGATATCACTGGCTTGACATTCTTCTGCAAACCACTTATCACTTTGCTCAAACAACCTGCACAAAGGACAGACATAGAAAGAAAGACTTTAATTGCTTGCACTTCACTATCTCAAGGATGAACACAGCACAAACCATACCCAGCAATAAAGACAGCTACTTACAGATGAAGGATCACTGGCTTGCACTCTTCTGCAAACCACCTGATTACTTTACTTTGCTTAAACAACCTGCACAAAGGAGGGACACAGAAAGCAAGACTTTAATTGCTTGAACTTCATTATTTGAAGGATGAATACAGAATAGATGACACCCAGCAATAAAGACAGCTACTTACAGAGGAAGGATCACTGGCTTTCCGGTCTTCTGCACACAACCATATTACTCTACCATGGTCAAACAATCTGCACAAAGGAGAGACACCGAAAGGAAGACTGTAATTGCTTGTACTTCACTATTTGAAGGATGAACACAGAACAGACCACACCCAGCAATAAAAAAAGCTACTTACAGATGAAGGATCATTGGCTTTCCGGTCTTATGCACACAACCTTATCACTTCGCTCAAAAAACCTGTACAAAGGACAGAAACAGAAAGCAAGACTTTAATTGCTTGCACTTCACTATCTCAAGGATGAACACAGAACAGACCACTCCATACTCAGCAATAAAGACAGCTACTTACAGAGGAAGGATCTCACTGGATTGATGGTCTACTGCACACCACCTTATCACTTTGCTCAAACATCCTGCACAGAGGAGAGACACCGAAAGCAATACTGTAATTGCTTGCATTTCACTATCTCAAGAATGAACACAGCACAAACCATACCCAGCGATAAAGACAACTACTTACAGAGGAAGGATCACTGGCTTTCCGGTCTTCTGCACACAACCTTATCACCTTGCTCAAACAACCTGCACAGAGGAGAGACACCGAAATCAAGACTTTAATTGCTTGCACTTCACTATGTCAAGGGTGAACACAGCACAAACAACACCCAGCAATGAAGAAAGCTACTTACAGAGGAAGGATCTCAATTGCTTGACTGTCTTCTGCATATCACCTTAACACTTTGCTCAAAAAACCTGCACAAAGGACAAAAACAGAAAGCAAGATTTTAATTGCTTGCACTTCACTATTTGAAGGATGAACACAGCATAGACCACACCACACCCAGCAATAGAGACAGCTACTTACAGACGAAAGATCTCACTGGCTTGGCAGTCTTCTGCAAACCACCTTATCACTTTGCTAAAACAACCTGCACAAAATACAGAAATAGAAAGCAAGACTTTAATTGCTTGCACTTCACTATTTCAAGGATGAACATAGAAGAGACCACACCACACTCAGCAATAAAGACAGCTACTTACCGAGGAAGGATCACTGGTTTGTCGGTCTTCTGAACACAACCTTATTACTCTACCTTGCTCCACAAAGGAGAGACACTGAAAGCCAGACTTTAATTGCTTGCACTTCACTATCTCAAGGGTGAACACAGCACAGAACACAGAGCAATAAAGACAGCTACTTAGAGAGGAAGGATCTCACTGGCTTAATGGTCTTCTGCATACCACCTTATCACTTTGCCCAAACAACCTGCACAAAGGACAGAAATAGAAAGCAAGATTTTAATTGCTTGCACTTCACTATCTCAAGGATGAACACAGCACAAACCACACCCAGCAATAAAGACAGCTACTTACAGACGAAGGATCTCACTGGCTTGACAGTCTTCTGCAAACCACCTTATCACTTTGCTAAAACAACCTGCACAAAGGTCAGACAGAGAAAGTAAATCCATAATTGCTTGCACTTCACTATCTCAAGGATGAACACAGCACAGAACACACAGCAATAAAGACAGCTACTTACAGAGGAAGGATCTCACTGGCTCGACGGTCTTCTGCACACCACCTTATCACTTTCCCCAAACACCTGCACAAAGGACAAAAACAGAAAGCAAGACTTTAATTGTTTGCACTTCACTATTTGATGGATGAACACAGCACAGACCACACCACACCCAGAAGTAGAGACAGCTACCTACAAACGAAGGATCTCACTGGCTTGACATTCTTCTGCAAACCACCTCATTAGTTTACTTTGCTAAAACAACCTGCACAAAGGACAGACATAGAAAGAAAGACTTTAATTGCATGCACTTCACTATCTCAAGGATGAACACAGCACAAACCATACCCAGCAATAAAGACAGCTACTTACAGACGAAGGATCACTGGCTTGGGCTCTTCTTCAAACCACCTCATTACTTTACTTTGTTTAAACAACCTGCACAAAGGAGAGACACAGAATGCAAGACTTTAATTGCTTGCACTTCACTATTTGAAGGATGAACACAGCACAAACCATATCCAGCAATAAAGACAACTACTTACAGGGGAAGGATCATTGACTTGCTGGTCTTCTGCACACCACCTTATGACTTTACTTTGCTCAAAAAACCTGCACAAAGGACAAACACAGAAAGGAAGACTTTAATTCCTTGTACTTCACTATCTCAAGGATGAACACAGCACAGACCACACCACACCCAGCAATAAGGACAGCTACTTACAGAGGAAGGATCCCTGGCTTGCTGGTCTTCTGCACACCACCTTATCACTTTGCTCAAACAAGCATAATATGCTCTTATTTTCTTCATCTTGCTCTTTGTGTTTGATTTTATAATCCAAATGCCAGTTAAAACTATAACCCAAAATGTGAATCCTCCAACCAGCCTAAATAGAACAAATTCAAATTTCACTTCCAATTCCAATTCAGAATCTTCGGGTTCTTGTTACCCTAATCCAAATAGGTATCAATATTCCCCAAAAGGAATCTCCCACTTAAAAACCCAAGAAGACATGATGATGTTGAAAATGCTGTTATTTTCTTCATCTTGCTTCTTGTGTTTGTTTATATCATCCAAATGCGAGTTAAAAGTGTAATCCAAATTGTGAATCCTCCAACCAGCCAAATCGAATAAATTCAACTCAAAATTTCAAATTTCACTTCCAATTCCAATTCTGAATTTTTGGGTTCTTGTTACCCTAATCCAAATAGGTGTCGAAGTTCCAAAAAGGAATCCCCCCACCCTTAAAACCCCACGACATCATGCTGATGATGAATATGCTGTTATTTTCTTCATCTTCCTTTTTTTGTTTGATTTTATAATCCAAATGCCAGTTAAAACTATAACCCAAAATTTGAATCCTCCAACAAGCGAAATTGAACAAGTTCAACCCCCAAATTTTCAAATCTCCCTTCCAATTCCAATTCCAATTCTGAATCTTCGGGTTCTTGTTACCCTAATCCAAATAGGTATCAAAGTTCCCAAAAAGGAATCCCCCCAGAAAACCCTAAGACATCATGATGATGTTGAATATGCTGTTATTTTCTTCATCTTGCTTCCTGTATTTGATTTTATAATCCAAATGGCAGTTAAAACTTTAATCCAAATTGTGAGTCCTCCAACTAGCCCAAATTGCACAAATTCAACCCCCAGATTTTCATATTTCCCTTCCAATTCCAATTCAGAATTTTTGGTTTCCTATTACCCTAATCCAAATAGGTGTCAAAGTTCCCAGAAAGGAATCCCTCCCCCTAAAAAATCCAAGACATCATGCTGATGATGAATATGCTGTTATTTTCTTCATCTTGAAGAATGTGTTTGATTTTATAATCCAAATGCCAGTTAAAACTATAATCCAAATTGTGAGCCCTCCAACTAGCCCATATTGCACAAATTCAACCCCCAAATTTTCAAAGTTCACTTCCGATTCCAAATCCAATTCTGAATTTTCTGGTTCTTGTTACCCTAATCCAAATTGTGAATCTTCCAACCAGCCCAAATCAAACAAATTCAACCCCCAGATATTCAAATTTCACTTCCAATTCTAATTCTGAATCTTCGGGTTCTTGTTACCCTAATCCAAATAGGTGTTAAAGTTCTCAAAAAGGAATCTCCCCCCCACATAAAACCCCAAGACATCATGCTGATGATGAATATGATGTTGTTTTCTTCATCTTGCTTCTTGTGTTTTATTATATAATGCAAATGCCAGTTAAAACTACAGTCCAAATTGTGAATCCTCCAACCAGCCCAAATTGCACAAATTCAACCCCCAAATTTTCAAATTCCAATTCCAATTCTGAATCTTTGGGTTCTTGTTACCCTAATCCAAATAGGTGTCAAAATTCCCAAAAAGGAATCCCCCCCTAAAAAAACCAAGAATCATGATGATGATGAATATGCTGCTACTTTCTTCATCTTGCTTTTTGTTTTTGATTTTATAATCCAAATGCCAATTAAAACTAAGGTGACCAGATTTTCAGATTGGTAAAGAGGGACACCTTTGACCGGGGGGGGGGGGTGATAAATTTTTTTATACGGAGCAACAAAAAATTTCATACAACGCAAAAATAGTATTGTAATATATTTTTTTATTTCAACATAAGTACAATTTACAAATATAAATTGTAACTGTTGCCAAACATCAAAATTTTAATCACATGACCATGAGGATGCTGCAATGGTCGCTAAGTGTGAAAATGGTTGCTAAGTGTGAAAAATGGTCATCAGTCACTTTTTCAATGCCATTGTAACTTTGGTCACTATACATCTTTATTGCCACAGTTCTTAAGTGAATAACTGCAGCTGATAAGTTAGTAACATAAGTGAATCTGGTTTCCCCATTTCACTTTGTCAAAAGGTGATTATATGACCCCAGGACACTGAAACCATCATAAATACGAATCTGTTGCCAAACATCAAAATTTTGATCGTGTGACCATGAGGATGCTGCAACGGTTGCTAAGTGTGAAAATGATCGCTAAGTATGAAAAATGGTCATCAGTCACTTTTTTCAATGCCATTGTAACTTTGGTCACTAAGCCCATTATACCACCTTTCTTGCCCCAGTTCTTAAGTGAATAACTGAAGCTGGTATTTTGTATTTTAGATAGAATCTTTTTTTTAATAGCCTAAGACAATTTAAAAAAAGAATCCACAAAGAATAAATTGAAGTAAAACATTTCAAACTATTCTTTCTATGCACAATATATTTCAAAGTATTGTGCATAGAATTTTTAAACATGGTTTCACTTCAATTTATTTTGGATAGAATATTTCTTTTAAATAGTCTAAGACAATTTTAAAAAAGAATCCACACAGAATTTTAAAATATTCTATGCACAATAAATAAAATATTATTTTAAAATACATTAAAAAAATAAAAGAAAAAAACCCAGTTCACATACCAGCAGGCTTGCACTCCAAGTCAACCCAGAATGATGTAGATGTTAATACAAAGAACTGAGCAAATTGAAATGGTGAAATTAGTCAGGGAAATATTTTTCAAAGCCACCATTTTTTCTACACGAGAAGACCTCCAACCTCCGTGCCCCTCCCCTCCGGAAAATCCAGGAAGTAACACTCGCAACCCCTCTAGCCAAGTGTTTCCTGCAGCTCTAAGGTACGTGGACTTTTTTTCTTATAAAATGAGGTAAAAGGGGCGCGGGGGGAGGGTCCGTTTTGTTGCTTTAACGTTTTAATATCTTCAATGAAAGTACTGAGACAGAGAGAGGGATTAGACAGGGTGTCTTTTGTCTTGCCCCGGTTAGGATTTCTTAAGCAAATCCACTGGGCTTTCAACATGAAGCCAGAAAATCGGGACTTTTTCAAAACGGCCCGGGACACCGGACAAATTGTTATAAAGCGTGATTGTCCCGCTGAAATCGGGACGTCTGGCCACCTTAATTAAAACTATAATCCAAATTGTGAGTCCCTCAACTAGCCCAAATTGCACAAATTCAACCCGCAAATTTTCAAATTTGGAAATTTTGGAATTTTCAATTCCAAATCCAATTCTGAATGTTTTGGTTTTTGTTACCCTAATCCAAATTGTGAAACCTCCAACAAGCCCAAATCGAACAAATTCAATCCCCAATTTTCAAATTTCACTTCCAATTTCAATTCTGAATCTTTGGGTTCTTGTTACCCTAATCCAAATAGGTGTCGAAGTTCCAAAAAGGAATCACCTCAGAAGACCCCAAGACATCATGATGATGTTGAATACGCTGTTATTTCCTTCATCTTGCTTCTTGTGTTTGATTTTATAATCCAAATGTCAGTTAAAACTATAATCCATATTGTGAATCCTCCAACTAGCCCAAATTGAACAAATTCAACCCCCAGATATTCAAATTTCACTTCCAATTCCAATTCTGAATTTTTGGGTTCTTGTTACCCTAATCCAAATAGGTGTTGAAGTTCCAAAAAGGAATCCCCTCCCCATAAAAACCCAACATATCATGCTGATGATGAATATGCTGTTATTTTCTTCATCTTGCTTCTTTTGTTTGATTTTATAATCCAAATGCCAGTTAAAACTATAACCCAAAATTTGAATCCTCCAACAAGCAAAATCGAACAAGTTCAACCCCCCAATTTTCAAATTTCACTTCCAATTCCAATTCTGAATCTTCAGGTTCTTGTTACCCTAATCCAAATAGGTGTCGAAGTTCTGAAAAAGGAATCCCCCCAGAAAGCCCCAAAATATCATGTTGATGATGAATATGCTGCTATTTTCTTCATCTTGCTTTTTGTGTTTGATTTTATAATCCAAATACCAGTTAAAACTATAATCCAAATTGTGAATCTTCCCACCAGGACAAATTGCACAAATTCAACCCCCAAATTTTCAAATTTCACTTCCAATTCCAATTCTGAATCTTCAGGTTCTTGTTACCCTAATCCAAATAGGGAATCCTCCAACCAGCCCAAATTGCACAAATTCAACCCCCAAATTTTCAAATTCCAATTCCAATTATGAATCTTCGGGTTCTTGTTACCCTAATCCAAATAGGTGTCAAAGTTCTGAAAAAGGAATCCCCCCAGAAAGCCCCAAAATATCATGTTGATGATGAATATGCTGCTATTTTCTTCATCTTGCTTTTTGTTTTTGATTTTATAATCCAAATACCAGTTAAAACTATAATCCAAATTGTGAGCTCTACAACTAGCCCAAATTGCACAAATTCAACCCCCAGATTTTCAAATTTCACTTCCAATTCCAATTCTGAATCTTCGGGTTCTTGATACCCTAATCCAAATTGTGAATCCTCCAACCAGCCCAAATCGAACAAATTCAACCTCAAATTTTCAAATTTCACTTCCAGTTCCAATTCAGAATCTTTGGGTTCTTGTTACCCTAATCCAAATAGATGTCAATGTTCCGAAAAAGGAATCCCCCCAGAAAGCCCCAAAATATCATGTTGATGATGAGTATGCTGTTATTCTCTTCATCTTGCTTTTTGTGTTTGATTTTATAATCCAAATACCAGTTAAAACTATAATCCAAATTGTGAGCCCTCCAACTAGCCCAAATTGCACAAATTCAACCCCCAAATTTTCAAATTTCACTTCCAATTCCAAATCCAATTTTGAATCTTCTGGTTTTTGTTACCCTAATCCAAATTGTGAATCCTCCAACTAGCCCAAATTGCACAAATTCAACCCCCAAATTTTCAAATTTCACTTCCAATTCCAATTCCAAATCTTTGGGTTCTTGTTACCCTAATCCAAATAGCTGTCAAAGTTCCAAAAAAGGAATCCCCCAGAAAGCCCCAAAATATCATGATGATGTTGAAAATGCTGTTATTTTCTTCATCTTGCTTTTTGTGTTTGATTTTATAATCCAAATGCCAGTTAAAACTATAATCCAAATTGTGAGCCCTCCAACTAGCCCAAATCAAACAAATTCTACCCCCAGATTTTCAAATTTCACTTCCAGTTCCAATTCAGAAACTTCGGGTTCTTGATACCCTAATCCAAATAGGTGTTAAAGTTCCCAAAAAGGAAGCCCCCCACCCTTAAAAACCTATGACATCATGCTGATGATGAGTATGCTGTTATTCTCTTCATCTTGCTTCTTTTTTTGATTTTATAATCCAAATGCCAGTTAAATCTACAATCCAAAATCTGAATCCTCCAACAAGCAGAATCGAACAGGTTCAACCCCCAAATTTTCAAATTTCACTTCCAATTCCAATTCTGAATCTTCGGGTTCTTGTTACCCTAATCCAAATAGGTGTCGAAGTTCCAAAAAAGGAATCCCCCAGAAAGCCCCAAAATATCCTGATGATGTTGAAAATGCTGCTATTTTCTTCATCTTGCTTTTTGTGTTTGATTTTATAATCCAAATGCCAGTTAAAACTATAATCCAAATTGTGAGCCCTCCAACTAGCCCAAATCAAACAAATTCTACCCCCAGATTTTCAAATTTCACTTCCAGTTCCAATTCAGAAACTTCGGGTTCTTGATACTCTAATCCAAATAGGTGTTAAAGTTCTCAAAAAGGAATCCCCCCTTAAAAACCTATGACATCATGCTGATGATGAGTATGCTGTTATTCTCTTCATCTTGCTTCTTTTTTTGATTTTATAATCCAAATGCCAGTTAAATCTATAATCCAAAATCTGAATCCTCCAACAAGCAGAATCGAACAGGTTCAACCCCCAAATTTTCAAATTTCACTTCCAATTCCAATTCTGAATCTTCGGGTTCTTGTTACCCTAATCCAAATAGGTGTCGAAGTTCCAAAAAAGGAATCCCCCAGAAAGCCCCAAAATATCATGATGATGTTGAAAATGCTGCTATTTTCTTCATCTTGCTTTTTGTGTTTGATTTTATAATCCAAATGCCAGTTAAAACTATAATCCAAATTGTGAGCCCTCCAACTAGCCCAAATCAAACAAATTCTACCCCCAGATTTTCAAATTTCACTTCCAATTCCAATTCTGAATCTTCGGGTTCTTGTTACCCTAATCCAAATAAGTGTCGAAGTTCCAAAAAAGGAATCCCCCAGAAAGCCCCAAAATATCATGATGATGTTGAAAATGCTGCTATTTTCTTCATCTTGCTTTTTGTGTTTGATTTTATAATCCAAATGCCAGTTAAAACTATAATCCAAATTGTGAGCCCTCCAACTAGCCGAAATCAAACAAATTCAACCCCCAAATTTTCAAATTTCACTTCCAATTCCAATTCTGAATCTTCGGGTTCTTGTTACCCTAATCCAAATAGGTGTCGAAGTTCCAAAAAAGGAATCCCCCAGAAAGCCCCAAAATATCATGATGATGTTGAAAATGCTGCTATTTTCTTCATCTTGCTTTTTGTGTTTGATTTTATAATCCAAATGCCAGTTAAAACTATAATCCAAATTGTGAGCCCTCCAACTAGCCCAAATCAAACAAATTCTACCCCCAGATTTTCAAATTTCACTTCCAATTCCAATTCTGAATCTTCGGGTTCTTGTTACCCTAATCCAAATAAGTGTCGAAGTTCCAAAAAAGGAATCCCCCAGAAAGCCCCAAAATATCATGATGATGTTGAAAATGCTGCTATTTTCTTCATCTTGCTTTTTGTGTTTGATTTTATAATCCAAATGCCAGTTAAAACTATAATCCAAATTGTGAGCCCTCCAACTAGCCGAAATCAAACAAATTCAACCCCCAAATTTTCAAATTTCACTTCCAATTCCAATTCTGAATCTTCGGGTTCTTGTTACCCTAATCCAAATAGGTGTCGAAGTTCCAAAAAAGGAATCCCCCAGAAAGCCCCAAAATATCATGATGATGTTGAAAATGCTGCTATTTTCTTCATCTTGCTTTTTGTGTTTGATTTTATAATCCAAATGCCAGTTAAAACTATAATCCAAATTGTGAGCCCTCCAACTAGCCCAAATCAAACAAATTCTACCCCCAGATTTTCAAATTTCACTTCCAATTCCAATTCTGAATCTTCGGGTTCTTGTTACCCTAATCCAAATAAGTGTCGAAGTTCCAAAAAAGGAATCCCCCAGAAAGCCCCAAAATATCATGATGATGTTGAAAATGCTGCTATTTTCTTCATCTTGCTTTTTGTGTTTGATTTTATAATCCAAATGCCAGTTAAAACTATAATCCAAATTGTGAGCCCTCCAACTAGCCGAAATCAAACAAATTCAACCCCCAAATTTTCAAATTTCACTTCCAATTCCAATTCTGAATCTTCGGGTTCTTGTTACCCTAATCCAAATAGCTGTCGAAGTTCCAAAAAAGGAATCCCCCAGAAAGCCCCAAAATATCCTGATGATGTTGAAAATGCTGCTATTTTCTTCATCTTGCTTTTTGTGTTTGATTTTATAATCCAAATGCCAGTTAAAACTATAATCCAAATTGTGAGCCCTCCAACTAGCCAAATCAAACAAATTCTACCCCCAGATTTTCAAATTTCACTTCCAGTTCCAATTCAGAAACTTCGGGTTCTTGATACTCTAATCCAAATAGGTGTTAAAGTTCCCAAAAAGGAATCCCCCCCCTTAAAAACCTATGACATCATGCTGATGATGAGTATGCTGTTATTCTCTTCATCTTGCTTTTTGTGTTTGATTTTATAATCCAAATACCAGTTAAAACTATAATCCAAATTGTGAGCCCTCCAACTAGCCCAAATTGCACAAATTCAACCCCCAAATTTTCAAATTTCACTTCCAATTCCAAATCCAATTTTGAATCTTCTGGTTTTTGTTACCTTAATCCAAATTGTGAATCCTCCAACTAGCCCAAATTGCACAAATTCAACCCCCAAATTTTCAAATTTCACTTCCAATTCCAATTCAGAATCTTCGGGTTCTTGTTACCCTAATCCAAATAGGTGTCAAAATTTCCCAAAAGGAATCCCCCCCTTAAAAACCCAAGACATCATGATGATGTTGAAAATGCTGTTATTTTCTTCATCTTGCTTCTTGTGTTTGATTATATCGTCCAAATGTGAATTAAAAGTGTAATCCAAATTGTTAATCCTCCAACCAGCCCAAATCGAACAAATTCAACCCCCAGATTTTCAAATTTCACTTCCAATTCCAATTCTGAATCTTTGGGTTCTTGATACCCTAATCCAAATTGTGAATCCTCCAACGTGCCCAAATTGAACAAATTCAACCCCCAGATATTCAAATTTCACTTCCGGTTCCAATTCAGAATTTTTGGGTTCTTGTTACCCTAATCCAAATAGGTGTCGAAGTTCCAAAAAGGAATCCCCTCCCCTTAAAAACTTAAAAACATGATGATGTTGAAAATGCTGTTATTTTCTTCATCTTGCTTCTTTTGTTTGATTTTATAATCCAAATGCCAGTTAAATCTATAATCCAAAATCTGAATCCTCCCACAAGTGAAATCAAACAGGTTCAACCCCCAAATTTTCAAATTTCACTTCCAATTCCAATTCTGAATCTTCAGGTTCTTGTTACCCTAATCCAAATGGCTGTCGAAGTTCCCAAAAAGGAATCCCCCAGAAAGCCCCAAGACATCATGTTGATGATGAATATGCTGTTACTTTCTTCATCTTGCTTCTTATTTTTGATTTTTTTAATCCAAATGCCAGTTTAAACTATAATTCAAATTGCAAATCCTCCAAACTGCCCGAACTGCACAAATTCAAACCCCAAATTTTCAAATTTCACTTCCAATTCCAACTCCAATACTGAATCTTTGGGTTGTTCTTACCCTAATCCAAATAGGTGTCGAAGTTCCCAAAAAGGAATCCCTCCCCCTAAAAACCGCAAGACATCATGCTGATGATGAATATGCTATCATTTTCTTCATCTTGCTTCATGTGTTTAATTTTATAATCCAAATCTATAATCCAAATTGTGGTTCCTCCATCCAGCCCAAATCGAACAAATTTAATCCCCAATTTTTCAAATTTCACTTCCAATTCCAATTCCAATTCGAATCTTCATGTTCTTTTTTACCCTAATCCAAATAGATGTCAAAATTCCCAAAAAGAAACCCCCTCTAAAAATCCTAGAAACAAATTGCCAAAATATAAAAAGTTAAAAAAGAATAAAAAAGAAAAGAAAAGAATACTAACATGAAAAAATAAAGGCAATCTACATTGGTTATTCAAACACTCAGCAAAAAAAAAAAAAAGGAAAAAGAAGCTGAGGAAAAAATAGAAAAAATTTAAATAGTTCAAAAAGGGTTAGACTCCCAGTGTTCCAAATAGAGAAAACCCAAAAAGCCAAGGTTTTCCACAAAATAAAAAAATAAAAAATGCACATCTGGTCTTTTTTTTTTTAAGGGACAAATCTTCTCAGCACTCTATTTACCAAGTCTGTAAATATCACTCAAACTCATTTCCTTTCTTGTCCTTTGTTTTTTGGCTGTATTTAATATATCTCCTCTAGTGCCAGTAGATGCCACTGCAGTTTTTTCTCATACACACATATTCCCTTCATTTCTGGGTTTCAGATTTTTTTAGAACCTATTCTGTAGGTGTGGACTATTTTGTGGGCATGGCTTGGCAGTCATGTGACTGGGTGGGAGTGACCAACTTGTAAAATGTGGTGAAACTTGAGAGGGGGAGCTGATGTCGCAATGACACAATGTATGATCTTGGGGATCCAAGATCGCAGTTGATACTTTTGCCGCTGGACGGTCCTTTTGGACCTAAACCATCCCAAAGAGATGGTGACAGGGAAGAGTACGCCCTGCTGATCTCAGGGACACCGCAAAGTCCCTAATTGATCCAGAAGAATCTCTTTTTGCCGGCGACAGAAGCACAGCCATTGAAGCTGCTGAAGTTGGGACAGCTCCAGAATGGGAGAAAAACAGAAAGAGAAAGTGTGTCCATCTGGTGAGGAAATATTATTATTATAAAAGAGACTACCCCCCCCAAAAAAAATTAAAGATAAATTAAATTTGAAAACAGAAGAGAATAAGCAGCAAAATTAAGCTACATTAGACAGTGTGTTATCCTTTTTAAAAATTTTCTCTTACGGATGGAACTTTTGCAAATGTTTCCTATTCTTTAAATTGAACAGATTAGTTTTTCTTCTACTACTTTTTATATTCCTTTTTTTATACTTATGGATTAAAATCTTTTTCCTTATTTTTATAATGCTGAATTGGATGAGGGTTTTTTTTGCTCCATTTAAGAATTTTGTTTTTTTTAAGCCTGGAATATAAAGACGATATAAAAGGAATACAAAGAGGGCTGTAATAACAGAGGGAAAGGAAGTAACACTGCCACTTGGAGGCTGGAGGCTTGGAAGGCTTGGAAATATTGTCTATTTTTTTTCTCTTTGATCATTTGACTTTGCATTTCAAGGTTCCTCAGCTTGTTTACAGAGAGTGATAGTGAGAAGAACATGGGTTGTTTATACAGGTGCTTTTCAGGAGCTTTTTTGGCAGCTGGAATGGAGTGAAAACAAAGCCTTGTCTTGAAAGATTATAAATGAATTTGCTTTAAACTTAATAAAAAAAATTGAATGCCAGATGTTTACAAGTTGGAAGAATGGCAGAACATGAAAAAGAAACCTTAACATTGCAAAAGATTATTTTTGAAATTCAAAAATTATTATAAGTAACAGAGAAAATTGAGAAGAGATTGGAGAACATAGATTGTAGAACAGTAAAATTTGATGGAAAAATTGAGGATATTCATCAAATGAAGAAAGTGGAGGTCAGAGTTCTAAAAACTGAAGGAAAAAATAAACAAAGAGACAAGAAAAGTGTTGATACTGACAGTGAACTGAGTGTGGTTGGAAATGGAAAGAGTGGAATATGGAAAGGGGAGATAGAGCTGGAGCTCTACCCCAGATTTCAAAGTATATAATAAGAAAAGAGAGATGAATTGATGGAACTAAGGAGATAAATTTTGTCAGAAGCACTAGTGATAACCAAAGATAAGCTAATCGAAGAAGCAGATGGAAGGTTTCGAGCTTATACATGATATGCAATAAGCAATAAATTGTGAAGAGAAGTCCATACAAAACTTACTAAGGAAATAACCAGAATACTAATGCCACAAATGGCAAGAGACATGACTGCATTATTATTGGAAAGACACAGGTTGATGTAATGAAAACTTATAATAAAAAAATAAGTCAAATTATATATAGGTTTGATAAGAAGAAATGATATAAATTGCAAATGGTGACTACGAAAGGAGGCTTAGAAATTCTGTTATTAAATGTAACCAACTTTTATTTAGAACATGTTATAAAGATGTCATGTTACTGGATGATATTGGGAAGAGCTAATGCAATGCCATTATGTGGTTTTGCTTTAAATCTGGAATATTTTATATAAAAGGACGTAAAAACATATAGTCAAATGAAAGTTGAGGTATGATGATAGTAATATATATAAATATACTTGATTTAAAATATATGATTTGATATGAATTGTAGGTGATGACTTTGGAAAGGATGCACGGAGGTTTTTGTAACCAATCGACACACTTTCTACAATTTGTAATGAACGATGGTTTTGTGGGGTTTTTGTGTGTGTTTTGTCTGTTTGTGTTTATTCAAAAATAACTAAAAAAATTCTTTAAAATGTGGTCAAACTCATTTAACAATGTTCTTGCTTAGCAACCAAAATTTTGGGATCAATTGTGATCATAAGTTCTCTTTCTTTTTCTTTCTTTCCTTTCTTTCTCCCTTCTTTCTTTCTTTCTTTCTTTCTTTCTTTCTTTCTTTCTTCCTTGGTTCCCTCCCTATCCCTCTTTCTTTCTTTCCTATCTTTTCCTTCCTTTCTTCCTTTCTTTCTTGTGTCTCTCTCTCTCCCGCTTTCTTTTCTTCCTTCCTTCCTTTCTTCCTCCTTTCTTTCTTATGTCTCTCCCCCCACTTTATTTATTTATTTCTTTACCTTCCTTCCTTCCTTCTTTTGTCTCTCCCTCCCTCTTTCTTTATTTCCTTCCTCTTCCTTCCTTCTTTCTTATCTCTCTCTCCCCCTTCTGCTTTGCTATCGCTTCAGCTGCCATGAAACGGGGAGGGAGGGCATGGTATTTGGGAGGGGTTACTCATTGTGCTGGTGGAAGGTTCTGGAGTTCACCGACTGATCAGACTACGCATGCGACGGTGTTTCCCGCCAGGTCTAACGGCACCGACATTCCATCTTCGTGATGCCTTTTGAAGTTATCTTGCACCTGACACTTGGAAGACTTATGATTGGACTGGGAGTGTGATGCCAAGGGGTGGGGAATGGGCTATTCTATATATCAATCGCTTTCACGCCTAATTAATCAGACTTCGCTATGCTTTGCCTTTTAACCGTTCTTAATTAGTAAAAGTACACTTGATTTTCCACACATGGAGTCTTGTGGTCTTTCTTTCCTAATTAATTAATGGAGAGGAGCTGACAGTTAGCCTCATTAACACCCTACCAGGAGGTTACAGCCTTCCGTGGGGGGTGAAAGCTCAAAAAGACGAAACAGAGAAAATGTCTTCGCATGCCAGCGATGGAGAAATGGAAAAAGAAACCACTGATATCTTATTTCCTGAAGAGTTGGCTCGGCTGGAAATAATGAGCCCTGCAAGTCCCCCCCGTTGGTCCTTGTCGGTGGGACAAAGAGAAGAGAGTGTGACCTGGGATGCGGCCGTGACCAGAAGAAAGCACCAGGAAAGGCCGTTTGAAGCGGGGCCGGAACGAAGACCCCAGGAAGGAGGTCAACCTGATTTCTTGGAACAGAGGTACTCTGGGCAAAGATTCGGGGAGGGAGAAGAGGCCGAGAGGGGGTGGGTGCATGAAAACCCATGGGCAGCTTCACCCCCTCCCCCAGCCAGGGGTGCTGCCAGACCAGGGGCCCCACCCCCCAGAAGACGCAGAATGGCTAAAGTCCCCCCCTTAACTGTAAAATATGATGGAAATCCTAAGAAGCTGGGGTCTTTCATCATGCAAGTTTTTAACTACATGGAAATCTATGGGCCCGATTTTGAATCAGACACCTTGAAAGTAGGCATGGTTTTGCTGGCTCTGGACGACGAGGCCTCTGACTGGGGAACAGGCTTACACCAGGCTAATTCCCCCCTCCTGAGGAATTTTAATGCGTTTATGGAAGCGTTCAAGAGACGATTTGATGACCCCCTGACTGAGAAACGGGGCAAACTGAAATTTATGACCCTCACGCAAGGGGACAGGCCGGTAACTCAGTACATTCAAGAGTTTCAACACTTGAGTAATTACATGAGGGGATGGAGTGAAGAAGCCCTTTTGGACAATTTTGCTTTGGGCTTGGATGAAGATATTTATCAACAATGTTAATCGCCACCTTCCCAAACGCTTAATAGTTTGGTTTGAAAACGCAGCTGATATTGAACTGGATTTAATGAGACTCCGATGTGCAAAGGAGGAGAGGGAGAAGCAAAGGGAGAGAGCTGCGAAATCTTCCCCCCCAAGCCGCAAAACCCCCTTCGGAGTGAGAGGCGAAGGGAGGGAAGGCCCCTCTGGAAAACCTGTTTACCTGTTTTTGTTGTGGAAAGAAAGGCCATCACGCGCCAGAATGCCGCGCCAAACTACCCACGACCGCCCAAACCCCTTCCAAACGGGAGGGGAAATCCAGCAAGACCCCAGACAAGAAGAAAAGGGAAGCCGCTTTCGCTGTGGATTCCACCCCCCCCCCTGCAATTCAGCCAGGCCTTGGAGGGAGAAGCTGACGTCTCCACCAGCTCCTCTGATGACTCTGATGACGACGCCTCGCCTCACTGGGTGAGTTCAAACAAAGGCCCTATGCTAATCCCAATAGAATTGCGAGTTCCCCCCAATGGGGGGCCAGAAAGCCTTCCCGCCCTCCTTGACTCAGGCTGTTCCCGCTCAATGATCAATCCTGCTATGGTGGAGAAACTGGGCCTCAAATTAAGGACTTTAAAAACCCCTATTGTCTTTTGCCAGATAGATTGGTCCATCGCAGGGGGGGGGCACCCATTTCTTTACTGAGCCCCTAGAGATGAAAATGGGATCCCACACCGAACTAATCTCTTTTATTGTGGCTCCTGGGATGGACAGGCCACTCATTTTGGGCCTCCCTTGGCTTCGAAAATGGAACCCTCGCATAAATTGGAGGGAGGGTTGGTTACGCATTCGCATGAAAGCACCTCCGGAAGGGGAGGGCGTTCCTTCAGAGCCTGTTAGCTGCAGTCCTGATTTGGCCACCAGAGGGCAGGAGAGGATTGAAGGAGAGGAAAAAATTCCGAAAGTGTATTGGGACCTGAGAGGAGTTTTTAGTGAGACATCTTCCAACAAACTTCCGCCCCACAGGCCTACTGATTGCTCAATCGACATTTTACCCGGGGTGAAGCTACCAAAGCCCCAAATATATTCCATGTCACCTAGGGAAATGGAAGAGATGAGAAAGTTCATCGATAAAAATTTGGAGCGGGGATTCATTGAGCCTGCCCGCCCTAAAGTTGCTGCTCCTGTGCTGTTCCATGAAAAGAAAGATGGCTCTCTGAGGCTGTGTGTTAATTTTAAAAACCTTAATGCCATCTCGGCCCAAAATTTATACCTGCTACCATTGATGAAGGACATGTTGGCCCAATTGGGGAAGGGCCGCATTTTCACTAAACTGGACCTCAGGGAAGCATACTATAGAGTCCGTATAAAGGAAGGAGATGAATGGAAAACTGCTTTCAACTGTCCTCTTGGTTGCTTCCAGTTCCGGGTCATGCCATTTGGCCTGCAGGGGGCGCCTGCAGTTTTCATACAATTAATTAATGAGATCTTGCATGACCACCTTTACAAAGGTGTTATCGTATATTTGGACGATATCCTTATCTATTCTCACACTTATGACGAACACGTCGCTCTGGTGCGCACTGTTTTGAAAAAACTCAGGGCCGCTGAACTTTATGCCAAATTGTCCAAGTGTGAGTTTCACCAGGCTAAAATTGACTACCTCGGTTATCGCATCTCTCCCGCCGGCATTGAGATGGACCCTGGGAAAGTGAAGGCGGTCACTGAGTGGGAAGCGCCCCGAACGCGCAGACAGTTGCAAAAAATTTTGAGTTTTGCTAACTTCTACCGTCAGTTCATTCCTTCTTTTGCCAAGATTGCGCTTCCTATCACCAATTTGCTGAAGTCCAAGGGTGGGCCTAAACCTAAGCCTAGCAAACCACTGGATTGAACCATGGAATGCCAAGCTGCTTTCGAAAAACTAAAACGCCTTTTTGCTGCGGAGCCAGTCCTGAAGCATCCCAACATGGACAAGCCTTTCGTCGTCCAGGCTGATGCCAGTGATGTCGCCGTTGGGGCCATCTTGCTACAAGCCAACAACCAGGGTAACTTACAACCATGCGCTTACACCTCACGGAAGCTCACGGACACTGAGAGACGTTGGGCCGTTTGGGAGAAGGAGGCGTTTGCGGTGCGATGGGCCCTGACCACATGGTGCCATTTTCTGGAAGGCGCTAGGCACCCTTTTGAAGTGTGGACTGACCACAAGAATTTGGAGGCGTTGAGGACCCCGCGCCGTCTGTCCCCTAAACAGATGCGGTGGGCCCAACATTTCAACCGTTTCATTTTCACGCTCAAATACATCCCTGGGGGGGGGGGAAATTTCATGGCGGATGCTTTGTCCAGGCTCCCTCAATACAACTGCTCTAAACTGAGCATTGTTCAACCTGTTGTTCCCACTTCCAGCCTGGCGGCTCTGGTGGTCACTCGCCAGCAAGCACGCTCGAAGGTGGAGGTTCCTCAGGATTTTCTCTCTGACCTCAAACGCGCCCTTCCCCAGGACAATTGGTTCCAGAAGCATCAGGATGAGTGCACAATGAGGGATGATCTACCGTGGATCGGAGCCAAGCTTTATGTCCCCGCCTCTCTTCGTCTCGTCGTCCTCCAACGAGCTCACGATTCCAAATTGGCGGGTCACTTTGGTTTCGTAAAAACTTTATATCTGGTAAAGAGGCAATTCTGGTGGCCCTCTTTGAAAAAGGACATTGAACTATATGTTGCCAGTTGTCCGGTTTGTGCGGCCGCTAAACGGCCACCTGGAAAACCGCAAGGGCTGCTCCAATCTGTGGCATGGCCTGTTGCCCCTTGGAAGGAAATTTCGATGGACTTCATTGTTGAGCTTCCTGAGAGCCAGGGTCACACCGTCATTTGGGTCGTTGCGGACTTATTTTCTAAACAAGTTCATTTTATACCTTGCCACAAGATTCCTTCTGCTAAGGCTCTCGCTAAACTCTTCATTTCCCACGTTTACCGGTTGCATGGAGTTCCTGATCGTATTATTTCTGATAGAGGTGTCCAATTCACCTCAACCTTCTTGAAGGAATTTCTTAAGTGCATTGGCTCCGCCCAGGGCCTTAGCTCCGCCCACCATCCTCAGAGTAACGGGGCCTGTGAAAGGACTAATTCTGTTCTAGAACAGTATTTACGTTGTTTCATCAATTATCAGCAGGATGATTGGGTGGACTTGTTGCCGCACACTGAAGTGGCCTACAACAATTCTGTTCATACCAGCACTGGTTTTACCCCTTTCCGGGTTGTTTTTGGTCAGGACTTTGTTCCTATTCCTGAGTTGCCTCGTGACCAACCGCAAGTTTCTTCCATCGCTGACTGAAGCGAGCGTCTCAGCCGTGTTTGGCCTTTGACTCTTGCTACGTTGGATGCTGCTCATCGCGCTCATAAGAAACAAGCTGATAAGAAGCGTACGCAGCCTTATCAGTACAAGGAGGGTGACCTGGTCTACTTGTCCACAAAGTTCCTTCAGACCACACAAAAATCAAAAAAATTGGGACCTAAGTATGTTGGTCCTTTCCCCATCATCAAAATCATCAATCCTGTTTCCGTTCGCTTGCAGCTGCCTAAGCATCTCAACCGTGTTCATCCCGTGTTCCACGTTAACCTCATTAAGCCTGTTTAGGTTTCAACTTTACGTCCGCCTGATGATCCTCCACCTGCTCCTTTGTTGATTGATGGTGAACAACATTTTGAAGTCCATGAAATTCTGGACTCCCGCAGATGGCATAATCGCATCCAGTACTTAGTGGCTTGGAAACATTTCCCCCCCTCCCATACGGAATGGGTTGACAAGTCCCATGTTCGTGCTCCCCGGCTGCTTCGGAAGTTTTATGCTGCTTATCCTGACATTAATTTTCTCTTTCCCCCCCATTTCTCTTCTGTGTTTTGTTGTTCGTCTGTTTGTTTGTGTTTTTTTCGTTTTCCAGGCCTGATCGCCTTTTTCCGGGGGACGGCCGGATGTCAGCTTCTGCTTTGCTATCGCTTCAGCTGCCATGAAACGGGGAGGGAGGGCATGGTATTTGGGAGGGGTTACTCATTGTGCTGGTGGAAGGTTCTGGGGTTCACCGCCTGATCGGACTATGCATGCGTGGGTGTTTCCCACCAGGTCTAACGGCACCGACATTCCATCTTCGTGATGCCTTTTGAAGTTATCTTGCACCTGACACTTGGAAGACTTATGATTGGACTGGGAGTATGATGCCAAGGGGTGGGGAATGGGCTATTCTATATATCAATTGCTTTCGTGCCTAATTAATCAGACTTCGCTATGCTTTGCCTTTTAACCGTTCTTAATTAGTAAAAGTACACTTGATTTTCCACACATGGAGTCTTGTGGTCTTTCTTTCCTAATTAATTAATGGAGAGGAGCTGACACTCCCCCCACTTTTTTATTTATTTCTTTTCCTTCCTTCCTTCCTTCCTTCCTTCTTTCTTGTGTCTCTCCCTCCCTCTTTCTTTATTTCCTTCCTCTTCCTTCCTTCTTTCTTATCTCTCTCTCCCCCTTCCTTCCTTCCTCCCTTCCTTCTTTCTTGTGTGTCTCTCTCCCTCTTTCTTTCTTTCCTTCCTTCATTTCTCTGTTTCTCTTTCTATCTTTCTCTCTCTCTTTTCTCTCTCTCTCTCCCTTCCTTCCTTCCTTTCCCTCTTCCTTTTTCTCTTTCTTTCTTGCTCTCCTCTCTTTCACACACACATACCTTACAGTTGGTGAAAATGTCCGTTTTGCCAGCTGGAAGCCTCATTTTCCCTGCTGCCTGCAGCTCTCGGAGGAAGGAGACAGAGAAGTGAGCCCCGGGCCTCTCTGCCTCCTTCCTCAAGAGCTGGCTTTGGGAACGGCCAGCCTCTCCCTCACTGCACCCTTCACTTGCCTTCCATCCAGAGGCTCTGCTGGTGGGGCATCTCCCATTTCCCCTCCCACGAGATTAGGTGCAGCGGAACAAACAGTGAAGATGCATCCAGGTCTACTATTACATGACCACCAGCAGCAACAGCGAGGTAGCAGCAGCAGCAGCGGTGGTCTCTATTCCCTGTGCTTTGCAGCCTGGCAAACTGAAGTGGCACTTCACTTGCTGCAGCTCGGACACAGGGGAGGTGGGAGTAGTGCTGTCCAGGTTTGGGGAAAGGCAGTTGGGGCCGGGCTGCCACAACCAATCCTCCGCTGACCCCTAAAGAAGAAGTGGTGGCAGATTGGCAGAGCAGCGTGCAGAATCCATCTCCCCAGGACTTTTTCTTTGGCTGGCAGGAGTGGGAGAGAGAAGTCACTTTGGTCACTCTCTTCCAGAAGCCCTACTGGGACTGAAAAGGCACCCTTTTGGCCAGGAAGAGATCAGCTGCGGACGTGGAACCATAGGGTCTTTTTAAGTGCATAAGCTGAGCAGAAGGAACAGCCCTTTCCCAAAGATGTCTCACCCACTCCAGACCAATTTGTGTAAGACAGGCAGGCAGGTAGACACGTGACTCTGCCTGGGAAAATGTAGAATGTGCCAAATCAGCTCTGCCTGAAGGCAAAAAGGCTTGGAACTCCCCCCCCATGTGCCCGCCAGCCAAAATTTCCCAGGAGACTTCTGCTGAGGGGTAAGTGGGAGCGCATACGAGCCTTCTCACCTTCAGACAGAGCTAATTCTGCACCGTCTACGTTTTCCTGGGCAAAGTCACGCACCCGCCAGCCTGCCTGTCCTGTCTTACACAAGTTGGCCAGCTGAAGCTTCTCGTTTTCCCTGAGCAGCTGACAGCTGCAAGAGGCACAAGCGGGCCATGGCTCAAGGCCCGATTCATGCCACAGAGATGAAATGCCAGTCTTCAGGTTGCAAAAGTGAGAGGCGCTTGCCCACTTTTGCTCGGCTTCACACGGGGGCACCTGATGAGCCAAACAATTAAACATGAATGGCTGGGCTCCTCCTCCCTTTCCCTGCTGCATTCGCTGTGGGAGTGAGAGAGTTGCTGTGGGTGGACTTGAGCCTTGCTCTCGAGGAAGGAGGCAGAGCTGAGGCCCAGGGCAGCCTTGACCCCCACCTCCGCCCCCCACCTCCAGACCCACACAAACTCCCCACCAGCCCATCAACCTGGGGATGCTCCCAGTTCTGCTGGGTGGCCATTCCTTCGTGCCGCATTGCCAGCTGCAGTTGTGCTTTTGGCGGCCCCACTTTCTCCTGGTGCCCCTGCTCCAGGACAGTCCACCACCCTGGCCAGTTGCTGCCACATGACCTTTATAAATGGAAATTAACAAACTTCTTTTAAAACTTCTGAAATTCTCATTGAAATGGAAAGTTTAAAGAAGATGGTTAATTTCTGTTTATAAATTGGCGGCCGGCCAGGAAAGCATCCCTGGGAGTTGAGTGAGCTGAGTGTGGCTTCAGAGGCTGAAATGGAAGCTGTGCCCCCACCAGGCGCCCCTCCCCTCCTTGCCTGACTTTTGGAGCTTTTCACCTGCCCACCTTGGCCATTCAAGGTTCGCAGAATATGCCTGAGGGCGCTCCATCTCACTGTGATCCGAGGGATGTTGTTGCCTTGGTAGGATATCTTCCCCTCAAGGCTGCACCTGCAGTGTGGGAAGGAGAGCAGCAGAGGCAAAGTGGCCTTTTTAGGCTCATCTGAAGAAGTCTGTCCCCCTCCCCCCTTTCTTCTCTTTGAGAAGAGGTTTGCAAAGTCCTGGTTTTGCCAGGCGCTTGTCAAAGAGAAGGAAGCACAGGCTTCTTCCACCAGCTGAGTCCGACAAAGGAAGTGGGTGGGTGGGGCAAGCATGGTGTGAACAGGCAGAATGAGAGAGAGAGAGCAGCAATCAGACAGGCTGGGGAGTGAGTGAGTGGAGAGGGCAGGCCAGAGGAGGGATAGTTCTGGTACGGGGCCTCTGGAGGCCCCGATACGCATAGCCTTGCTGGATTTCTGGAACCAGTATGCATGTACCGGTCCGGACCGTCTGAAACCCACCTCTGATTCCTTTGATAAAAATCAGCAGTTGTGAAATCAAATCTCAGTGTGTCAAAATTCAAAATATAACCATATAAAGATTTTTTTAAAATCGCTCTGTCCAATCTGCTTTCTAATATCTTCCAATCAATTCACAAATTAATTTAATATTTCCTTTAATTTGGGGCCATTACACTTTTGCCGCTACTTTTGGAAGTGGAGAGACAGACAACAAAAGTCTGTCCATCCCTCTCTGCTTTTGTCAGTCTCTTGTTCTTTTATTCTTTTAAAGTTTTCCAGTCAGGGAATCCCAAATAGAAAGGAAATGTTGTACTTCAAGACAAAATTACAAACTCATTCAGACGATTCACCTTGCTTTCTTCCCATTCTCCGTGTGACCGCCTCCAGCTTCTTGACAGCACACAATGGCTGTCTTCCTGGCTGTCAGGTTGGAGGCTATTACTGGTGCTTTGGGGAATTTGTGAAATCCCCATTTGTGCCAGCACGAACCCCTGTTCCTCAGCATCCCTACAGAATGGATCCAATTCACCAGGGGATCCCCTGAATAGTCCAGATATCGATGTTTCTCTGGAGCCCCGAAGAAACCCATCATGACACTAACTACACTGGCCATGCCTCCAACAACTGTTCCTTGAGTGTTTATTGCACTATCCCCTGCTTTATCACTCTCTCAGTTTGTCCATCTATCTCCCTCAGCTCTCTTTCATACCCAGAGATATTCAAAGATCCAATGTCCGAGGGTCTTTTCTAGACCAGCATTTTACATGTGTGCACACATGCAAGCATGTATATATCTTCCACTCCCTGTTTCATTGCATTTTACCCAGGTTTAATAAATAGGCTTGGAAAAAGAATAACTCCTGAAACTTCATGAATAGTTATGATATGCAGAAATACTTCTTTGTATGTTAATTTGATCGCTGGTGAACAATTCAAGAGCGGATAGACAGTCTAAGCACCTGTGGTAGGGCAACAAGGCTTCCAAGGGAAGTAACAAGCTAGGTCCTCATCCACCATAAGCTGCGTAGGACCCTCTTTTGTTGCATTATTCATGTGGGAGCCAGCAAGGCAAACCAGGCAGGCTAGGGGACAAGGAGACCTAATGGGGCTCATTTATTTATAGTCCCTGAGAATGGCTGTGCTAAGGCTGAAAAGTTTTTGTCAAAGGAAACATTTGTGAGCTTGGAGGGAGAGGGAAGGGTGCCTCACAGTTTGTTCTATCAAAATAAAAGCATTCATTTTCAGAAAGAACAATGCACTCTAAAATCTTATAGATGTAAATACATTGATGTTCCAGCTTTGGCTTTTTCCAGATCCTACTGCCTACTAACTAAGGTGATAATGTATGTAGTTAATATATTTTCAATTTGTACAAATATCATGTACAGATGCTGTCCAAGTTAAGCAAGACCAGATTAGGTAAACCAGATCCTTTTTGGGCAGAAAATTATCAACTTTAGATGTGGTTTATGGAAATACTTGCTTCTGCATGTAACATTAAATATAATGGGAAGAAAATGTTGCCTACTTTTTGCAAAGGTCAGGCTTTGTGGGGGTAAGTAAAATTATGTGTATGTGGATATTCCAGTGACTTAACCCCAGAACAGGCAGTTGACAGATTGACAATCCAATTGCTACACAAGTCCCCAATGATAGTGGAGAAACCATCAAGCATGGTATGCTGGCATATATGTCACGGAAAGAATAATTTATAGCGGAAGAAAAACAATGAGGGTTCTTTTATTGCTAGATGTTAGTGACCAGTTCCATCACCGGGGATTGGGGTAAACAGTAATCTTCTCTTTGGTATGCCTTATTTCTGACAGCTAGAGGCCTGTACCAGCACTGTGCAGCATATCAAAAGATACACTTCAGAAGGAAGAAGGGCTGTAGTGTGTTTTGGCAGGAAAAGGTGAGTTCCTAGGAATTTTAAGGAGTTTATGCAATCAAGTCCCCAGATTACTCCTAAATTTCCTCAACCATTCTAAAATTTAAAATAAATAAATAAATAAATAATTGTCCTCCTCAAAGTAAAAGTCTCTGGGGACCGCCAAAGAGATGTTGGCTGATTACATACAACTTCTGATGCAAATATTCCACACCTCAGTACTTTGACATTTGGCTTATTATGTTTTGCATACCTTTGAAATCAGGAAAACAATTATTATTTATGTACTTATTGTACATTTTCAAAATGGAAGCTTATTACTGGTGGATTGCTGGCAGTTTCAGAAAATGCAGACCTTCAAATTGTTGCAAGATTTTGGGGGGGAAATAGAGATCAGAGGATGACATTGATATAGTGAATATTTGGTGCTGAAAAGAGAGAAAATTATATTGATTTGAACATTTGCTATTTGAGGGGATGGGGGGACTAAATGAAATGAAATAAACTGTACAAAATTGCTTGATTTTTAAATCAAGATTCTGAATTTTAAAATGTAGGATATTTTGAGCTGAGGATTTGAAAAACATTCTGAGGACTTAATATCACTTGGAATGATGGGGGAAAGCAGAAAGAAGCAAGCAGGTTTTCTTCTATTGAAGTGATGAGTTTAGGGCTTTCTATTGACTCCCCTTTATCCTTGTTTTTCCCCCATATTCAATAAGTATTGAAAGTCAAATAATTTGTCAGTCAGTGAGAAAATCTATTTTTTAGAAATAACAGCACATTCAACTGAATTGAATTTTTACTGTGGTTAACAGTCTGGGAGATGTCTCAATCCTGAGTTGTGATGGGGAACTGAAATTTTTAAATTTGAAATTATAAGCCATCCAATTTTTTACCGAAATAATACTGAATTTATTTTTAAGAATTTCTGGAACTTGTTCTGCCTATTAGGATCAGCAGTGGAATTGTTGTAAGCAGCTATAGCCACCATGTGGCAACAAAACTTCACTTCAAAAGAATACTATCTTAACTACTGGAGATACAGTCATTGGGAATACATCTAAGAATATCAGAGGAATATCATTTCCAAAGCTACTGAGCAATCTGGTAAAGATATTCAGTAATTAATGTAAAGCAGAAAATATATAATATTTTAAGAAGCAAAAATACTTCAGTAGCTCTAAAAAATATTGTATATTTTTATATCCTGCAAGCTGAAAAAAGTTTTATCCTGAAGATTCTGCATTAAATTTAATGGACAAACCCCTGAAACTGTATGGGAAAAAATGGTGGAAATGCATTCTGAACATGAGCTATATATTCTAGGGAAATTTAAATTATATGGATTCTATTGTTCCTAAACACTTGCCTTGTAGACTATGGAAACAAAGTGACTTATCCAAATCACTTCCATGGCTGAAGGTGAACTTCAGTCTCCCTGGTCCCAATCCAGCGCCATATTCATTGCAGTACCTTGTCAAAAAAACTAGGGATCTTGCAGACCAGTGAATGTGTCAAAATTTCAGAGGCAAGATCTTTGCATTCCAGTGTATTCCCTGTAGTACTGATGCATAAAAAAGGTGCACTCTCTTTATGCAGGGAACTCTCTTTGGACACAATTTCCAGGATCATAGGTTGATGTGGTTTTATTGTTATCTGTTGTAGTGCTTGTTTATTTTCTGGGAGATACTACTTGACATTAAAGCCCTTCCAGTTATCTGTCTAGAAGAGAGAAGCATTATTTTAATACCAATGGAATGCCTTGAATTCTAACTACGGCCATGTGTTCTATCTCTGTTTCCCCTGCCCTCCCTCTTTTTTTATTTATTTATCTAGCAGGTGTTTTCTAGAAATCCCATTCAAAATTTCAAAAGACTTTGAATATATTCCTTATATCTGAGGAAGTCCTGGCCTGGATTGTAGTTTGTCAAAGAAAACTTGGTTTATGTAGTTATGTATTGTAAGTCACATTCTATAAACTTGGCAGAAATGGAGCTAGCTTTACAAAGCTTCTATCCTTAGCTTTGCTGTTAGTACCTGGATTTACTTCATTGAACTTATAGATGATGAAACTGTGTTTGGTGGACTGTGAGCTTAGATCTTTGTGCATGTCTAGATGAAGAGTGAATGTGGATCATTCCCCAGTGGAAAGGATGCCCTATGCCATCTCTATAAATAATATAGGAACTTACTTTAAAGTTTAACTCCCAAGACCTGTTCAGTCAAAGAATTTCCCTGTATAGAAGTACAAACCTTCAATTCTGAGTTACTGAGGTGTCCCAGGAGCAAGAAAGTGGAAAGCATTTCTGAGGTAATCAGAAGATCTGCAGACAAGGCTGGGGAGACAGAGCTGGAAAAGGAGAAGAGAACTTCTGGAGACCCATTACTAGTTAGAAATTCTATGGAGAGCCACTGCTGACAGACTCTGACATTTACCTTGATAGGTCATGAAACCTCCTGCATTTATGAAATTCTGCAGTGAGAATTGAATAAGATTCTGCAGCAGCACTGGATAAATGTAGTGGACTTCAGCAATGATGGGATCACACTTTTTACCTAAAGGTAGCACCTGATTAGATAAGAACAGGAGTGTCCGCTCACTTGGCAATCTCTAGCTTTCTCAGCAATTGGGGGACACTTTAAAGAACATCAGCAAGAGATATCTCAGAGCTCACGGTGCCCACCCCCACATTGAATAGAGATTCTCTAATTCCCCTTTGCTTAGTAAAAGGACAGCAAAAAGCCTTCAACTGCACAAGTAACTAAGACCTTCACTGTGCATCCATACAGGTACATCTTCGAAATCATCAGTTATTCTGAATTGGCCAATGAGAGACCTGAATATGGCTACCTTGGAGTTAAATAAGCACTTATTTTAGAATATCCACTCCATCTGTATATGACTTGTCCATGAATTCTTTTAGTTGATGTTTCTTAATTTAGTAATCTAGTAGTTCTTGATTTACAACTACAATTGGGATCAGAATTTTGATAGATAAGTGAAGCAACTTGTTAAGCAACTTTTCACATGACCGGACCCGATTTTACAATAATTTTTATAATCATTTAAATAAATCACATGGTTATTAAGTGAATTACATAGCCATTAGGGGAATCCAGCTTTCCCAATTGACATTGCTTGTTGGAAGCCAATTGGAAGGTCACAAATTGTGATTCCACAAATCCTGCAACCATTGTAATTGCAAGCCAGTCGCCAAGGACCCAAATTGCAATCACGTGACTATGGGCGTGGTGCAATGCTTGTAACTTCAAAGATGGACCATAAGTCACTTTTGCTGAGGTCATTGAAACTCCAAACCATCATTAAACCAGCGTTTGTGAATCAAGGATTGCTTGTAAATTACCACCATTCTTCTTCCCAAAGGTTTGTAATCCTCACTCAGGACATTAATATCAAGAAGGCTGTTTGAGGCTTTCCCTCTTGACTTTTTTTAAAAAGCTAATGATGCTTCCATATGAAGTATTTAAGCATTAAATCTGATATTCCATATCAAATGCTATAGATCAGAGGAGAGAGAGGCTTGGGGCTGCATTTCCCACAAAACCTCCATGGAGGGAGGCAAAAGCAGGTAGATATCTCAAGACTCAGTGTTCAGCTTTATTACTATGGAAGTATCTACAACAGATCCTGCTGTCTCAGGTATATCCAGGGATACTAATAATGCCCTGGTTTCCACTCATTCTTAAAACTCTCCCTTTTAGTTTGGTGGGAAGAGACTGAGCTTCAGCAGTCTTGCTTTCTTTGATTTCTCCAGGACGCCTTTGCACGCACGTGGACCCAGAGGCAATCATACAAAGGAAGAATAACCAATGGGGTTAAAATGAAAATGATACTTTGCTCTCCAGCTATCTAACCTGATTGCCTGCAGAAACAACAACAACCACCACTAGACCAGCAGCAACCAGTTTTCTGTTGCTGCTAAACTAGAGGTGGGTTGCTACCAATTTGCACCAGTTTGGGCGAACTGGTAGTGGAAATTGCAACTCGGTCAGTGAACTGGTAGGGATGGCAGGTTTGCCACACACCTGAGCCAGTTCCCTGGTCACCATGGCATGTTTTTTTGACATTTTTAATGTTCTGCGTATGCACAGACCTATTTAAAGGCAACCATGTGCACATGGTTGCCTATAAATAGGGGGCAAATTGTGCATGCACTAAACTGGCAGTAACACCGGCAGAAACCCACCCCTAAACTGTTAAGAAAGGTAGGATAGTTGCTGTTCAATGGTATATGTTGACTGGAAGTTTTTGTGTGTTTGGTAAGATGTGTTTTGTTGCCTGGAAATATTGTTGTGTAATATGCATAGCCTCTTCCACACTGCACTGCTCCAGTATCAGTCCAGAACTGTGTGCTAGTGTCTTACCTGGTTTCATCAGCTGAGCCAATTAATTTCTAAGTCCGTTACATTGTATTTTTGAAGAATGAAATTGCAACAAAAATAAACTTTTTTTTTTTGCAATAATGCAAAAATCATTTGCAACAATCAAGCATCCTTCACAAAGATTCTTAAATGGGAAGCTTGGCTTCGTAGCTTCCCATGCAACTTCTCAGATTTATCTATATCTTGGCAAATGTAAATCAATCTAATTCCCCTAATCTATTTCCCTTTTCAAGTGCAATTCATATTTGCCTCTTTTCAGATCCTTACAATTGTTAGTTATATATAGTAGTTGCCTTACTTGTTATACAGATACCTGTTACAAGTTAAACTTTGAATTAGAGGAGCAGGTCAGGCTAGGTTTTGATCTTGCAATACAAGGCTCAACAGACTTTCAGGTGTCTGCATAGGAGGCTTAGCAGTCATGAGACCTGTTGAAGGATGAGCTTGCAGATCTGGTGCAGTCAGATAATAAGCCACCTGTCACAGGAACCATAATAGTAGGCTGAGTTGGGTGTCTCAGGGATTGGACAGGAAAGATCCTCACCCTTTGCATACACAGAAAGATCAAGTGGGTAGAACAGAGAAGTTAACTGAGGTTGCTTGAAAGAGAAAAGTATGCTTGGGTCAGGACTCTTTAAAAAGGGATCAAAGTTCTCTTAGTTGAACATCTTTCCATCTTCGGATCTAACTTTTTTAAACTACTGGCTGACCTCTGGACTGGTACAAGATTCTCCTCAACCCTGATTCCTTGCTCTTGAGTTCGTTTGTGCAGAACTTCAGCTTCTGAATTAAGATTGTTCCTAGGCTCTCATATTCTTTCACTCAATAAGATTTACAGCCGCTATAAGTACCTTTATTGAGGTTTGATCTTTTGTACTTGTAATTGCATAGGAAACTGAAGAGAAAGTAAAAACAATAATGTCCAGAATCATCATTAGTTAGCCAAGATGACACCAACATGAGAAATAAAGATTGTGACATATTGATATGACCTCCCTTTTGTATTTGCATTATAATATTGCACACAGGTCTATAAAGAGTGGCCTTTGCCTTGTGATACGATCAGTGTGGGTTCCTACCGGTTCATACCAGTTCAGCCAAACCAGTAGTGGTTTGGCAGCCTGGGTCACTGGAACCAGCAGCGACCCAGGCCTGCCACACCCCAAAACAGGTTCTCCCGGCAGGGCTGTAGGCGCTGCCATCTTGTTTTTGGCTTCTGCGCATGTGCTGAAGAATTTTTATAGTATTGTGCATGCACGTGCAGCTGCCAGAACCCATCCCTGGATATGATAATGCACATTTCTCCACATGAACACTCTTTGGCAGAGATGTTCAGGGACATTGACAAAGCTTACCTCTTTGTATACTAGCATACTACATTGCAACCTCATAACATAACCACAAGAGGGAAAACTTGCATTAGATCATGAGATACATAGTCATTAGGATTAACAATGAATATTTATGGCTACTTATGATGGTTGGAGGAGGAGGATGCTAGAACATTAAGTTGGTGCTGAGACTTATATTTCTCCAGAATGGCCTATCTTCAAAATTGTCCTTCAAATTTTCCAATTCCTGCTATATTTGAGACCTTCTGTCTGCTGATCATCCTCTTCTTCTCTCTCTTTTTCCCCACTTCTCCTTGTCCCAGCATTATAGACTTTGTCAGAAAGCTAGGTCTTCATATCATCCCTCTCTTTGTGAGGGAGATGGACAGTTTCTAAATTTATTTGATAAATAAATAAATTCCAAAATATGATCATTTGAGCTGATAACTTGTGCCTAGTGAATAATCTGATTTGCTTTATGAACTTTTTGTTTGTTTTCTTGACTGTCCATGATATTCTCATAAAGTTTCAAAAATGTAAATACGCTTTAATCTATTCTGCTCTTTCAAAGTCTATTTTTTCCTTCCATGAAGCTACCGTGCAGGGGAAACATTTCCCTGCCTGATTCTGATCTTTGTACAGATACTTCTCAGAATCAGAATATCTATTCCAATGCCTTGGAAAATTACCAGACCGTACCAACTCTGCAGGATGCTTCTGGATTGCTAGTTCCTTTACTGTTGATAGTTGATCCTAAAAAGCAGAAGCCATCCATCAGTTCAGTATCTTCATTGTTAATTGTATGGCTTGTTACTATAACTTTGGCAGTTATTTTTATCCTCCTTATATTTTTGTTTAGTCCCATTTTGTTCACTGTGTCTCTTGACCCTAATTACTAGAAGTTGCAAATCATTTGCATTTTTGTCTATCAGAATTGTGTCATCAATGTAGCACAAGTTAATGTTTTTTTCTCCAGTGTTTGACTTGGAACGTGTCAGCAAGTATTAACAAAAGACCAACAAAGATGCATTCATTGAATCTTAAAGATCACTGTTTTGGCCATATTACTAGATGTGCCCCAAAAGAGTTTCTTCTGCAAACATAACATTGTCACATGCAAAAGACTCCAACTTGCAGATCATATTCTTCGCATGGAGAACAATCAAATCTCCAAGATGGCAATGAAATAGAATCACCACCACCCACTCCAAATGACCAATAGAACACCCTTGAAATACATAGTGAAGAAGATTCGCGGAGCACTTACAGACTCTAAATATCACATGAAAAGATACTGAAGTCCTTGCCCAAGACCAAAAATGCTAGAGATTTCTTGCTACTTGATATGCTACATGGAAGCGGCCCCCAACCTTTTAGGCACCAGAGAGGTTTTTCCAGAGGCTGGAGGGGGCATGCTCTTGTGTACTACCTGTATCCTGCAGGTCGGGCTTCACTTGTTTGTGTGGCCCAGTTACTGGCATGCCACAGACCAGTGCCAGTCCTCAGAGTGGGGGTTGAGGACTCCTGCTATATAGCATGGGAGAATCTAATGCTAATGTTGTTTTAATGAATAAATGGAGAATGTGTAGGTTTGTCTTACTCCTTTGCTGTCATGGTCCCTGTCTGTTTCACTACCATCCATCCAAACTGGGTTTCCTGACTTGTGAATTGATTTTGTTTGAGAACAATGAATTTCCCATTTTCCTCGGGATTTTCTCAGTGTGGCACGGTTAATACAATCAAATATTTTTCTATAATCCAGTGATGCCCATATTGACTTTTGTTTGATATTTTGTGGCTTTCTCAATTATTCAATGTGCATCACTGAATAAAATCTATTGCTCATTAGTCTTTTCAAAAGCCAACTTGAACATTTTCCTGGGCTCTAATCAGCATTAAATTATATTATTATTCTCCTAGCAAATTAAATTAAGGATGAAATGCAATAGTTTGCACATTCTATTAAGCTTTCATTCCTTATACTGACACGTAGATCAACTTCTTTCAGTCCATTAGCCACTATTTCATTCTCTATTTTTGCTGAAATTTTTTTTTATTGATTCTTTTGTTGCTTGTCATATTTCCATAGAGAGTCCATTAATCCCCATAGTTTTCTCACTTGGTAATGATAGGAATGCTGTACCACTTTTTAAAGTTTTGGTATTGACATCTCTGCTAGACATAATTTGAATACATTCCTTTGATCTTTTCTGAATCAGTTGCTATCTGTCCATTGAATTTTTACCAAAGCAGTTTGAGGTTGAAACCTTATGAATTCAGGTATTTTTCAAAAAACTTTCCTAGTTTTATATCTGTTTTCATCTTGGAAGTCTTTATAGATTTCATAATTATGCTTCTTTTCTCTCCTAAGGAGCAGAAAACTAAAAGGGAGATTTTATATGATTTCTTCTCTCTTGTGAACAGTGGAACCACTTTTCATCCAATACAGCTGCCAAGGAGAAATTGATTTTGTTCCAATTCTGCCTGAACTATTTCCAGTTAAAGACAGCTACTTCTAACCCCAGGACAGATTAAATTGAGCTGTTTCCATAACATACCAAACTCATTCATCTACATCCCCAGCCCACTTAAGCTTGTTATATAACCCAACAAAGCTTGTTGAACAAACAGGGCCTACTGTAACCTCAGCGACTTTTCAAAAGAAGCAACTATAATAGAATTAGAATAATCAGAATTGGAAGGGACCTTGGAGGTCTTCTAGTCCAAGGATCCCCAACCTTTCAGACCTCAGGGATAATTAAATTCATAATTTTAAATCCCGTGGACCACTAAAATGATCCGCCTTATGACCGGCTGAGTGAGAGTGGCTAGGTGGTCATGTGAATGGGTGGGCGTGGCCAACTCAATGTCACTCACATTGAGGGACATCTTGCTGGCCTTTACTCACCCCTCACCTGCCAGCCACTCCTCACCTGCCTGCCCGGGCTCCCTAAGGCCCCAACAGGAAGCAGCCAGAAAGAGCTGGCAAAACAGCTGGCTCAGTTCAAATTGGATCTGACCGAGCAGGAGACTCAGGACTATGAGCATAGGTTTTCCAAGCAGAGGGAAGACCTGCAGGAGTGCAAGGCCAGGTACCGGTGCTAGATCAGTGAGCTGAGATAGTCAACTAGTTCCAAGCCATGATGCAGTCCTACTGGAACAAGGCACTCTGGCTGTTTGCCACCAGCTGCACTTCCCTCCAGCATTTGTCCAAAGCCCCACACCAGGAGGCTGAAGCAGACCCCAAGTCAGAATTTCTACCCCACTCTGACCCACACAAATACCCCAAAGGGGGAGACACTCTGCAGCAACACAAGTATTCATTGCATGTATCTGGCCCTGGAGCTGTAGTTTGAGAACTCCTGATTTAGTGCAATATTAAAAAATGCAAATTTTTCTGCGGGCCACCAAACTTTTTTCACAGACCACCAGTGATCCATGGACCACCAGTTGGTGACCAATGTTCTAATCCTCTGGGCAATCATTTCAAACAAGTAGCTGTCCATTCTCTTTTTTAAAGCCTCCAGTGATAGGGTACCCACAACTTCTGAAGGCAAGCCATTCTCCTGGTTGATTGTTCGCACTGTCAGAATGTTTTCCTTAGTTCTACGTTGGATCTCTCTTTGATTAGTTTCCATCTTATTTTTCTTGTCTTGCCTTTGGTTGCTTTGGAAAAAATAGATTGACCCTCTTTTCTTTGTGGTAGCCCCATAAATATTGGAACACTGCTGTCATGTTTTCCCTGGTCCTTCTTTTTACTGGACGAGCCATACCCAATTCCTGTAGCAGTTCATCATATTTTAGACTCAAATCCATAATTATATGTTGCTCTTCTCTGCACTATTTCCAAAGTCTCAACATCTTTTTTATAAAGTAGTGAACAAAACTGGATGCAGTATTCCAGGTGTGGTCTTACTAAGACTTTGTAAAGTGATACTAATACTTACGTGATTTTGATTCTATGCCTGTGTTAATGCATATAGGATTGCATTGGCATTTTTGGCTGCTACCACATACTGCTGGCTCATATTTAAATGATTGTCCACTAGATCTCTCTCACAGTTATTGGTATTGAGCCTATTTCACACAATATGCAGCTGTACTTTTGGTTTTTCTTTCTTAAATGTAAGACCTTACTTTTCTCTACACCTAATTTCATTTTGTTAAAGAGGGTCCAGTATTCAGCTCTATCAAGATCCAGCCGGATTTTATTACCCTTAAGGACTAGTCATTGAGTATGGTTTGTCAGCCAGTTACAAATCCATCCAGTGATACTGTTTATCCCACATTTTTCTACCTTACTAAAGAGGTTGTGGTCTAGTTTGTCAAATGCTTTACTGAAATCCAAGTATACTATGTCCATTGCTTTATGTTGGTCCACTAATTTTATATTTTAAAATAAATATTTTTTGCATAAAAGAAAGGAGAAATTATTGGAATCCTAGTTGCTAGCCACCAGTAGATTCTGGAAAAATAGATGTTATGTGTTTCATCAAAGGAAGGACAAAATATTTCACAGTAGTATTATTTTTCACAATTGATTTGAGAGAAACCATCATATTTGCCCATTGTCAAATACATATACACCTCAGTTCCATGAAAATGTTAGGGGGGACGACGACACAAAAAGGGTTATGTGAGAATTAAGCTGTCATTGAGGATAATTTTTTTTAGCTTTCACGATTTTGTTGTAATCTCCTTGACTTTGAATTTGTTCCAAGAATTTTGTTATTGAATAGAAATAAAGAAATGCATTGAGTAAAAATGATGAATATATATTATACTTTAGACTTAAACTGGGGAAACTGGTTCTTCAGTTGATGAACCTGCTGTCAGCAGTGGCTTGCCAAAATGATGACAGGCCACTAGGAGTTATAATTTGCAATATTTGAGATAGGAAAAACCTGCCAAAATCTTATATGCTAGGGAAGACAATGAACAGAGCTTTAATAGTCACTAGCAACAGACTTGATTTGTATAATGCCAATGGGTCTAAAAGTTTGAGACTGCCCATGTGAAAGGGGTTTTTTATTTCTATTTTGCAATATGTGGCTTTAATATGCATATCTTGTTCTGTAAATGTATCTTAGATTTCTGAAATCTTCTAGATGTGATGATTTTTGCTTACATAATTTCACTGTATCTGGAGAAAAATATTTTTTATTCATCGCATAAACAGAGAGGGAGGGAGATACCCTAATACAGTATTCCTTACGCAACATTTTATGGGAAGAATGAAGTGAGATATTATCATTTCTTCAGTTTCTAAAAATGCTGCCCTTCATGGATCTCAGTGCCTCATTTTCAACCCCTGTCCTTATCCAGAAACAAATGGAAAGTTGCACTATTGCTATCTCTGGGTATAAAATATTTTGACCTTTAATCCTTTATTGATATCCAGCAAGGCTTTGATATAACACTGAGCGTTACTTGGCCAACTAATAAAGTTGCATCAGAATGAAGTAAATGCCACCCACCTTTTTTGTTTTGCAGCAATGGCTTTGGCAATTAAAAGTATAACTCATCCAACATTGACTTTTTCTTTAAACTGGTCTATCTACTCCAGCCTTAATTTTAACAATTAGTGCTTTCTACACATGGGAACAGGATTTTTAATTTCCCAACTTTCAGAGCTATATTTCTTTCTGTAGGTCTAGTATTTTCCCTGCTTTCTACCATCTAAGCAGCACCTACAGGTACTTGCATGCCTCTCTTTTAAAATACATATCTATCTACCTATCTATCTATCTGCAAATGTTTCAGAAAAAAACATTTTTGACGTGACTGCTGCTCCAGAGAAGTACTGTAGCCAAGTACATATAGACATCACATGGGTTTAAAAAAATCACATGAGAGGATTATAACATATGGTTAAATTTGCCTTGCTAACATCATGTAATGTTTTAGTTATTTATATTTATATCATTACATTCCTCATAATATTTGTCAAAGTCTAAGGGAGTTTCCTCCACTTTTTTTCCAGTTAAAATCTACAATTGCCTTTGGATATGGTGCAGAAAATTGTAGACATAAGCAAATATGCAAAAGGGAAAATAGCAGCTTTTCTTCTAAATCAAAATATCATGCCCCAGTGCAGATATTACTTTAAAGGACAAGTAGAAACAGGAAACATTTGTGCATCTTATCTGGTATCATGCTTGAAATCACATTGTGATGTTGGATGCAGTTGACACAAGCAGAATCAGTTTACATTTTGAGACACTAATTCCCAGAGGAGAAGAAAGAAGAAAGTATCATTCATTTCTCTCTCTCGTTATCCTTGCTACTATCTCTGAACTTCCAGGAGTTGCAAACAAACAAGTTTCTGCTTCTGTGCAAAACTTGTCACTTTATTCAGAACCTTTTCCATTTTCTGTTGGCATCGAGTAACAAATGTTGCAGAGATTTTATTTTAATAAAATAAAGGAGGACCTTAACTTCCTACTGCAACATGATTTAGCATTTAGAAAGTTCCAGGTTGGATTGATTTGTTCAGAATGGAAAGGCAAATAAGTTATGTCCTTTTCTCTTCCAAACAGTAGCTGTATTTTTTTTTAAACCTTTTCAGGAAATAGTTATATAAACCAAATCACAAAGTCAGTGGCAGGAAATTTGTAGCCACTCAGATATTGCTAAACTAAATGTCTAGCAGCTACCAACAGCATGATCACTAGGGACGGGTTTAGAAACCAAGTTCCTCAGTTCTTATAGGCCTTTCTTCACATATAGTTGTTCTTATATAGCATTTGTCATTTTAATTTCCTTTTTGTTTAAACTGGGGTGATCAGACAACTTTAAACTATTCCAGGCAGCTATATTAATTTCTTTCTTCATCCTAGGTCTCTCAGAAGCTCTCAGAAAACCCTAATAATGAAATTACTCTCCCATGCGCTGGGAAAGTCACACACTATTGAAAGAATAGGAGAATCACAGGACATTTTTTTTCATTTTTGTTATGCTTTTAATGGAACACCCAAGAAACACATAAGGCATATGGTAACAGTAGGCAGACTAGAAATTTCATGTCTGAATCTGTAAACAGCATCAGCACATTTGCTTTGTTGATACACACGTACACGCAGGCACACACGCAGGCGCAAGCAGAAGAGGACTTCTTTTCAAACACCATAAAGACTTGAAAAAGCATCTTGAACCATAAAGACACAAAAGCTGTTTGTGGACCAACCAAAGCAGAGGGGTTGGACAGGTGCTGTCACCAGGTGTGAAGGGACTGAGCAGCCTGCCCTCACTGCCAACAGCCTTTCATTATCAGTATCTCCCTAGCATGGGGGAATCTATTTGGCAAGAGTGGTGATTCCACAGCTGGCTGTGCAGGGCTAGGATATCCACTGCTGGTCATTCAAGCCTACATCACACTAAACAATCATGCAAATAAAACAGGCCTGCCTTGACAAAAGGAGAGCTTTTTCCTGCCTCTGAAAAACCCACAATTATCTTGGATTTAGCCTTACATTACTAACATCTCTCCCAGTGGTAATTAAATATTCTTTTTGGGATTTGGTGACCCAAGCCTAGCAAAATGCCAAATGCCACTTTGAAAACAAAGGGAAAAGCTAATTGATGATAATGGAGAGAAAATATTTTAAATGTTTTTATTTCAGAGACTTAAAACTAAAAAAGGGGAAACAAATTTTAAAGCATTTGTTTACTTCTGAACTCAATATTCTGAAATGCTTAAATCTGAAGCACAGTTGAACTCAGTCACCCTGATAATCAAAGACAAAGAATGGGTCTACAAAAGGAGTGTAAAGCTTTTTATTTTACATTCTGGGTATTTTACTCTCTGTGACCCAAAGGTGCTTTTCCCCAAAAAGTAACTGATTTTCTGGGTTTCTAGGATGAGAAGTGAAACATTTTCAAAGAAAAAACCCCAAGAAAGTCCAGTTGTGTTTTGGGAAAAAACCACCTTTGGGATAACCATGACCTGGATGACTGAAAATCTCCATAGACATCTCCATAGACTTTCCATCCTCCACCACCACCACATACTATGCTATCTATAATTGATAACATTTTAAAAATTAGAGAGAGATTTCATTCATTCAAGAAATATTTTTAAATCTCTCTAAAGACAGCTCTGATGTTAACTTTGGCACATTGCAAATCATTTCCCTGAGGGAGCTTTGCCTCTTTCATTTTTTTTATTTGAGAAGGTCCCTAAATAATATGAGCTGGTATTAATTGCTAGATCAAGTTGTGGGAGCTGTTGTGTAAAAGGGCTGCTGTTAGTTCCTACCCACTTCAGCCCTAAGAAACAGGCTTTTCAAAATATACTCTTGAGGCCTTTAATAATGTTCAGGCTACGTGTTGCTCACTGAGCAGGAAATATGGCACTTTTTTTTTCAATTAAACTGCTCTATCAGCCCTATACCCATGCAATCTAGGCAGCATCATTTTGGAGTTTTATGCTAAAATCTTGAACAATCTTGAACTCTGCAAGAACATGTATCAATAAAGGTTTCTTGTGATAAATGTTATATTTTGTTTTATGGACAACATTTATCACAATAGAAAATATCCTATTTCTCCTCTCACCCCACCCCACACATTTTTAACTTTGAAGTAAGCACATTGTTTTAACTAGTTAAGAGGAGTGATTTTAATTTTAAAGTGGGGGAGAGTTGATCAAAAGGCTTTATTTTTACAAATGGCCCATAAAATCATTGTCTGAAATACATACATGCGTGCACTTCACACAGACACACAAAATCAAGCTGTAAAATAAGAAAGATGATAAAAAGTTCAAGATTACAGTATTAATTAGCAAGGCAACAAAGAGTACAGTTATAGTGCTTTAAAATTTGATGTTTTCTGTATAAAAGAACTACAACTGAGTAGTAGTAAGACAAATCCACTTTAGCACAAAGATAAAGATCGCTTCTGTTCAGGAAGAACATTTAAAAACTGTCAGATTCCAGCATGAGAGAGCAAGGTTGCAGGAAGGGAACAGGACATCTCTTGCTGCTGCTTTAGGTTAAAAACAGTTTTCCCTTTGTGGTGTCTTTGGAAATACATGAAAAGCTATACTTGGCCCATGTTTTCCCAAAGGCCTACAGGAAAGAGTTGGTTCTCTCTCAATCAATGGGAAGTTCCACAAATTATACTATTAACAGAATTCAGATTCTCCATATTTATCATGTGACAGAGGTTTATTAAGCCATACATCTACTCAATTTAAAAATAGCTTCCAGCCAATAAGGTTCAGAAGTAGTGGTCAGGAGACTTAAACCACACTTTCACAGTATTATGCAAAAATTGTCTGATGGCTCTCATAAGGAAGAATGAACGTATCTAGGAGAATTCATTGTATCTGTTAATAGCATCAAAATTTATGCATTTCTATAACAATTCATCCTATTATGTAAGTGTCCTCATTGATTAAGGAACAGAAGCCATAGGTACATTTCAAACTGTTTCCTTGGGATGGGGCTTTCTTTTTTAACAAGTCAACATTGGCAAAGGCTTCTTGAATTAGACCTTACTCACTGTTTGGAACAAGGCACAATAAATTGGGAATAACAATGCAGCATATAAGTTCTTTTAAAGGCAAGGCTATTCCTTGCAGTTTTACAACGATGAGGTTAGAAATGTTTTGGAATGCCATCCCAAGTAAGGCACCAGGCAGCAGCAAGAAGGCAGACATGAGGGAAAAAACCCCAACAATTAAACCCATGAAGTTTTACAATAGATTCTCTCCCTATCCCACCCTTTCCCCCATTATTTCGTAAAAGCTTGGGAGACCACAGCTGATCGTGCAATACTTTCCCCCCCTGTTGTGCTTAAAATAACAGAAAATTGGGAACTCATTTTCTCTATTGATCATACAGTTGGGATCTGTAAACTCCTGTTGGCCTATAATCTTAAGACCAGAAGCTAAAAAATTGTACCTTGGTAGGTCCTGGGAAATGGTAAAAATATCAAGAGGTCTGAGGATATATTTATAAAATAGGTGGCAGAAGAAAGGCCACATCAGATAATCAGAGCCACAGCCTCATGCTCTAGGTTAGTCTCCAATATCTATTGAATCTCCTTTGCATATCAGATCTCTCTGCATTTCTCCCTCTTGATGCCCTTTAGATATGGAGCCTGGAAATTCCCTCGGCTGGAAATGCTGAAACTTGAAGTTCAATATCTCTGAAGGCCTTCAAAATGGAAAAGCTGCATTTGATTTAAGTCCTTCCATAAGGTATGATATTCTAAGAATCTGCCTTATACTACATTAAACCATTGGAAGTTTTTGGTCCAACATTTTCGCCAACTGTCCTAACTTTATCTAGCATGGCTTGGATTTGGAATTACCTTCACAAAAATCACATGCTTGAGCATTGGCTCCTTCAAGCAACTGGTCTTTTGGTTCCTCCCAGTTCCAGGATTCCACGAATTAATTGGTATTCTGTACTGTATTATCTTTCAGTAAGAACATGGCAGATTAAATAATGTTTAAAAATGCTTGGTAGCCTTTGTTTGAGCCTCTAGAAATAATGTACTCACCAATCTCAAAACATTAATATATACAAAATAATGAAAGGAACAATGCACAGCAAGAAAAACCACTTCCAGAACTTCCATCTTTTGCTTAGAACTATCTAATGGATGTTTGGCATTTCCAAGCCAAATTTTCCGTCATTGAACTAGATGCCTCCTTTCTTATGTTACTCACCATAATGGTTAACAGGGTTGTATAAGGAAGACAGTTGTCTTAAATAGCCTTCTCAAGTTGAAGTTTTGCAAATATATTGTCTTATAGTTTCCATAATCACAAGAGGGCAATGATTTCAGCAATTGGATGTTTGAGAAAGAAGAGAAAATGTTTACATTACATTGAAGGTGTGAGATTCCATTTCAGTTTTTTTTTTAAAGAAAATGAGTCTCTCTCCCCACTACTCCCAATTAAGTATCAGGAATGAAATGCAGTACTAAAGATTGAAAAGCTGTGGTATTGTGCCAGAATTGGAAAATGTCCTATTCATAAAACAGACATGCTTAATAAACATAGTTCTGCAAAAGATTGTAAGCTGTGGATCCCCCTAAATAACTTGAACAATCAAGGGCTAATGGGCCAAAAGGATGTCAAAGATGGTTTCAATTCTCACAAATATATCAATAAAGGAGAGTATTTGTAGCTCAGGATTGAAATGAGAATTTCTTGGTAACATCATCAGTACTAACTTACCTAGATAGGGTAATGAAACATCTGCAAGAAAACAAGCAAGTTCAGAGAGCACCAAGGACCCCTCACAAATATATATTTTCTGTGAGGATTGAGGGTTGGTCTCAACATTTTCATAGATGGCTTTTGGATGTGTGAAAGAAAAAGAATTGCCAGAAAGAAAAATGCTTAGCTGATACAATCTACTGAAAATATTTTTTCCTAGTACAATAAAAGAACAGAACATTAGATTTAGGATTTTTGTGCCCCGGAACTAGTGATGCCAGCTCTTCGTTTCCCCAACGGAGTATTTTAGGACAGGACAAACGACGCGATATATAAACAGTCGCTGATTAAAAGACGCAAAAATGGAGCGACGGCTAGGGCAGGGACGACTGCTGACTGACCGCCAAGCAGACCAATAGGATGCCCCTTCTGCTCCGTTCCGACGTGTGATGGCCAATAATAGCGAAGGAGGCGGAACGAGTTGGGAATCCGGGAAGTGGCGGTGTTTGGGGAGAGTTTGGCGGAGACAGGGAACAACCGCGAAGGGCCAAAATGTCGGAAAGGAAAGTGTTAAACAAATACTACCCTCCAGATTTCGATCCATCTAAAATCCCTAAGCTTAAACTTCCAAAGGACAGGCAATATGTGGTCCGGCTTATGGCTCCCTTTAACATGCGATGCAAGACGTGCGGCGAGTACATTTACAAGGGCAAAAAATTTAACGCCCGGAAAGAGACGGTGCAGAATGAATCTTACTTGGGACTTCCCATCTTTCGGTTCTACATCAAATGCACACGCTGCCTGGCGGAAATCACCTTCAAGACCGATCCCGAAAACACGGATTATGCCATGGAGCACGGAGCCACCCGAAACTTCCAGGCCGAGAAACTGCTGGAGGAAGAAGAAAAACGCTTGCAGAAGGAAAGAGAAGACGAGGAGCTGAATAATCCCATGAAGGTTTTGGAGAACAGAACCAAGGATTCCAAACTAGAGATGGAAGTTTTGGAAAACCTGCAGGAGCTGAAAGACCTCAACCAACGCCAGGCCAACGTGGACTTTGAATCCATGTTGCATCAGTACAAAGAGTTTGAGGAACAGCAGAAACAGCGGGAGCTGGAGGAAGACGAGCAGGAAATGAAATCCATGCTGGAGCAAGCCCAAAGCCGGAGACTGCTGGAAGATTCCGATTCAGGAGAAGACCTCCCTCCAGCTCGGCCAAAGCCACTGGCAAAAGGGAAGCCCACTGACATCCTGAAACAGGATTCAGAGCCACAAGCTAAAAAGCCAAAGCTGGAAAGCTGGGAACGGAGTGTGGGAAAACTCTCAGTGAAGACACAACTGTCGGGATTGGTGACCGCCAAGAAGAAGCCCATTTCCAGGCCGGCCAATGGACCGGGAGGACAAGAGGCAGCATCAGAACCAGGGAGCGGATATCAGCACAGTCTGGGTGCTTCTACAGCGACCATGCACAGCTCAAACACGGGGGTCTTCTCCCTCGGCCTCCTGGGGGCTTACTCCGACAGCGATGACAGTAAAAGTGATTGAATTATTGAATGGAAAAAAAGATCTGTAAGGTTGCAAGAAGACCTTCTCCACCCCCCACCCCCCACACTTCTGAGGAGAGAAACTTTTTTATTTCGTGGAAATACCAGCTGAAATCTGGGATGTCCCACTGGATAAGACCGCCACCCATCACTTTTCCCGCCAGGCATGAAGAGCAAAGAACATTATTTTGTTTTTTCCCCCAAGGTGAAGTTGGTTGAGAGAGTGGTGTCCTTTCTCAAGTATTTTTTGGTGGCCCGGCTGGGGTGGACAGAGGGAAACGGGGCCAGGTGAGTGGCGGGCCAGCGTGCATGCGCGCACGGGCAGCTCAACTCACTTGAGTGGCGGGTTTATGCACAAACACACTCGCACGCAGTTCAACTGCAAATTGAGCTGTGCGGGCATGCCTGTGCGTCCAACCTGCCACTCCCACGGCCCAGTTCCAAATAGGCCATGGCCCAGTAATGGGCTGCATCCCAGGGTGTTGGGGACCCCTGGCTTAATGACCTCTTGAAGGACTGCAGGACCAAACCATCTGATGTTCTCAGCTGAATAAAAACAACATCAAATCTTCTCACCCCCATCTCTTCCTGGTGTCTAACTCAATATTCCTCAACACCAGCAACTTTTAAGATGTGCTGACTTCAACTCCCAGAATTCGTCTTAAAATTGCCGAGATGGAGAATTGCTACTTTAACGGACCTGAAATGGAAGAGACCATAATTTACCCTGGCATCTTAGTCAGAAGAAGACGATCCTGTCCAGACTAGTGGACACCCAGGGTGAATCCCCACAATGTTACTATTTCCCAAATCCGCCTTTTCCACATGGCAGTCCGTAAAAAGAAATAAATTTCAACTTTGCTAGAAATGTTAAAAAAAAAAAAAAAAAAGATTTAGGATTTTTCTGCCATAACTGTGAGAATCAAAAGAAAAATCCAAGGAAGCAACTTGGGATCTTTGTCTTTTCTTGGATATTTTGTTTACTGGAATATGAAGATGGATAACAGCCTCACCCATAGTAGATTGGCAACACTCCTGGAAATAGGAGGAACTTTAAAACTGGATAATTCAAAGTGCTGAGATATACTCTGAGAATCAAATTCCTAAAATAGCAAAAATATTACTGACATACATACACAAAAACCCTCTGAAGATTTTCAAGGAAGAGCTTTCAGAAATAGTGGTGAATGAAATAGAATTAGACTTAATCTATTCAACAAAAAAGATATTCAGCAAAAATAGTTCCAGATACATTCACAAATGACCAACTGATTTTTTTTCAAGACAGAATCTTACAAATTTAAAATCTGTTACTATTTCTTGCTCAATCTGTTTCTTGTACAGAATTGGTCCTGTTTCCCTTACTCTACAGCATAAAAATATTAAGATAATATTTAATCTGCAGTGAATCTTAAGACACAGATGCACATCTAGATATTTTGGGTCTCGAAGTTAAACAAGAATTGTAAGAGGAAATAAGGTTATTAAAGTATTTCTCCAATCTTTGACTGAGAACATCTCTGCTGTTTTTACAGTTAATTCTTAGAGCAGCCTCATATCAAGCCACAAGTCAGAGATGGCAAACATGATATAACTATTTTGAGATTACAGTTTAGTCAGTTGTTTAGTACTGTTAAACATATGTCTGTCTACATAAACCATTAAATAAAAACCGTCAGTGTTTCTCTCCAAAAGAAGCATACTTGGGAGTCTTGCCTTCATTGGGAATTCCTTGATTTTCCATACTTGCATTCTCTGTAGTAGATTTTGACAAAAAAAATATGATATATGAGCTTTACCTATATAGCACAGAGGATTTTCATATAGCAGGAAGCAGTGGTAGCTTTGTTGCACCAAGGTAAATGAATACCCCAGAGACAAAATTCCCTTCCTCACATCTCCCTCCAGCTGCAAAGATATTTAGTGTTTTTTGTTTGTTAAATGTGCCCTTCCAAAGTAGCAGATTCAAATATTTGTTTCTATGGAAACTGTCAACTGCCAATAGCTTCTAAAACTGGGTGTTTTACACTCTCTAAACTTACTAATCATTAAGTATTTAAAGGTGAGTTAAGATGGCTAAGGAGAGAAGATGTCATAGAGACAAACAATTGCTAGGCATTTTTGAACAGTGTGCTCAAAAATTTAAGATCAAGAAATCAAAGACATTGCCAATTGATAGGTTTGGCCTTGTATGCTTTTTACTTCAGATAATTCTCTATGTGGTCCCATTAAGAGCAAAATATCAAGATTGCAAAAGAAGTGCTGGATTTCTTTTTTAAACTTAACGAACCAATTTCATTGGGATATGGCAATCTTTTAAGTTCCACTCTGTAAAGATTTTATGAAACCTAGAAGCTTGCCTCAACTTTAAAGGGTCAACTAACCACAAGATTTTTTTTTCTTCAATCACTTATTCCATTAACAGCAGTGAGAGACCTGTCCATTCCTACTTCCCTCAAGGGTCAGGTGTGGGGGAGGGGAGGCAGTTAAAAAAAAGTCCCCCAAAATCAACCTGAGGTCAAATAGTTCACCCATGGCCCTTGCTTTAATTCTCTGTTTTCTTGTTTTCATCCTTCGGTGGAGCTTCAGGGACCAAGACAACTTTCCCAACATTCTTCTTCTCTTGCATCTGCTTCATGGCATCAACCACCTGCATCAGAAGAAGGACCAGACTATTTCATTCCTTCTGCCTCAAGAAATATGACCAAGGAGAATGCATCCAAGGACATATGTCAGACTTACATTCTAAACTAGCTATACTCATTATTCTCTTTTTAATACATACTCACTGTTCACTAAAGTCACACATGACATGGAGTTTGTTTTGATAGCATCTGCCTTGAAAGAGAAGCAAGTACATGTGAGAGAGGGAGTGTTGATTAAATGACTCAGCCACTTACTTATTTGGTTACTCACTTTTTAAAATACTTTCTGTCATTAGAAGGCTAAATCTAAAATCAGTCGAAGGCTTTACACAAACTTTAACACAATTTGCCTTTTATACTTTCTTTTCGTGGTCTTTGCCCTTGAAAAGTCTGCCAGATATTTTTTTTTTAATGAATCTGCCTTCCCTCAAGCATTTAAAAAGCCAACCAAATGAATGTGATCTATATTCTGGACATTCCTGACACTATTATAAGAGTATGGCAGATGGCCAACAGACATTTAACATTCTGAAATGTTTTGGGGATAATTGCTAGGGTTGAAGTCTGTAATGATGTCAGTTCTTTGGAGGGGAATAAATTAAGCTAAAGGCAGCATTTTTTTTTATTGTGGAACACAAAATAACTCATTGGGTGACCAAGCATTCTCACCTGTTCAAAGGGCCAAACAGAATCCACCTTTGGTTTGATTTTGCCCTGATTGTAGAGAGCAGTTAGCTTGGTCACCACAGCAGCTAATACCTCCACTTCCTCCTCAAGGTAGCCCAGGTGGTAGCCACAAACTGCTTTGTTGAGATGAATCAGCTGCAAGGCATTGATGCTAAACTGATTCCACCAGGTCTTTGCCATAGCCATTAGGTTCTTCCTCTGCCCTGTTAGCAAGTTGGCTACACCTACAAAATTGAGAAATACCCTGTTTGAGATCCATTAATATAATAACTCTGGCAGCTATGCCTCGAAAACCAAAATGGCTTTTTCTTTAAATGCAAAATACTGTGGCATAGGAGCAATTCTCATTCCAAAACTGCATTCTTCTATCATGAATGTATGGCCCTTATAATTTAGTTAATAAAGTAGTTGTAAGAAGATGAGGACATTCTAGGTTACACCGATATATGTCAGTCCAACTCAATCTACCCCTACCTTCTATATAAGCAGAGGAAAGTCTATTTCTATCTCAACAGCAGAATAATACCTTGCAAGGATGGGATTTGGGGAAAGATTTTCCTTTCCCAAAGTGCACACAAATACACACACACACTTTTTTTAAATGGTTAAGGAACTGGGTTAGAAACAAGGACACTGTGAGGTCTAGCCCCACCTTAGGCACGAAAGCCAGCAGGGTGGCCTTTGGATATTTGCTTTATAGTCCATTTCACCTCACAGGGTTGTTGTTGTGGAGCAAGCAAAAGGAGGAAGCTATGTTGAATATGTTTAGCATCTTGAGTGATTTATAAAAATAATAAAGGCAGAATAAAAAAGAATCTTAAAAGAACAAATTTCACTAAAGCATCCAGCTAACCACTATTAGAGCTTTGACTTGATCCAGAAAACCAGACCTCTTGTATCATTACTTTTTGTTTGAATTTCAGAGAATGATTCTTGATATTGCAAGTGATCTCATTTAGTTATTCTCAAATTCCAGATCTAATTTTTGAGATTTAGGAGATTCCCCGACTCAACTTCTGATGAATTCCACCATCCTTTGATGGAATATTTTCTGACTCACCATAACTGACCAGCTTGCCCATTGGTTTCAGGAGGTGAAACCCTTTTGTGGTATCTGAACCTCCTAAGGGGTCCAAAACAACATCTACACCTAAAAAAGAAAAGGGGGGAAAGAAAACAGAAATTATTAAATGGAAAATTTCAATTGAAAGGAAATAAATTTCCCCACATGACATTTTCAGTTTAACCAGGTTTCAATAATTTTAATTTCATTTACTTTAATTTTATTGTTAAGTTTTGTTTAAAAAAATTAATCAGTCTCAAATACAAACTAATAATTTATTGAAATATATTATTCAGTCAACCATAAATCTGTAAGCAGAATGCCCATAACATACAATACAATAGCAGAGTTGGAAAAGACCTTGGAGGTCTTCTAGTCCTATCCCCTCCCTAGGCAGGGAACCCTATACCATTTCAGACAAATAGCTATCCAACATCTTCTTAAAGACTTCCAGTGTTGGGGCATTCACAACTTCTAGAGGCAAGTTTTTCGGTTCACTGACAAAAGGGCCAACGACAAAACCGCACTCGACTAAACCGCGGTGACAAAACCGCGTGTTCTAAAGCGCTCCGACGAATGAGCGCTGAATCGCGCCGACAACAGCGCGGCAACAAAAGCGTGCTGTAAAACTAAACCTAACCCTAATCCTAAATGTAATGCTAACCCTAACCCTAACCCTAACCCTAAACGTAACGCTAAACCTAACCCTAACCCTAACCCTAAACCTAACCCTAAACCTAACCCTAAACGTAACCCTAACCCTAAACCTAACCCTAACCCTAAGCCTAACCCTAACCCTAATCCTAAACCTAACCCTAAACCTAACCCTAACCCTAAACCTAACCCTTACCTTAACTTAAATCGCCCCTCTGTCGACTGAAATCGCCCTTCTGTCTCCGCGCTGTTGTCGGCGCGCTGTTGTCGTTCGCCCTTTTGTCGGGTCACGAGTTTTTCCACTGATTAATTGTTCTAACTGTCAGGAAATTTCTCCTCAGTTCTAAGTTGCTTCTCCCCTTGATTAGTTTCCACCCATTGCTTCTTGTTCTGCCCTCAGGTGCTTTGGAGAATAGTTTGACTCCCTCTTCTTTGTGGCAACCCCTGAGATATTGGAACACTGCTATCATGTCTCCTCTAGTCCTTCTTTTCATTAAACTAGACATACCCAGTTCCTGCAAGTGTTCTTCATGTTTTAGCCTCCAGTCCCCTAATCATCTTTGTTGCTCTTCTCTGCACTCTTTCTAGAGTCTCCACATCTTTTTTACATTGTGGCGACCAAAACTGAATGCTGTATTAAGTGTGGCCTTACCAAGGTATTAACACTTCATGTGATCTTGATTCTAAGAGCCGAGGTGGCGCAGTGGTTAGGGTGCAGTACTGCAGGCCACTTCAGCTGACTGTGATCTGCAGTTCAGCGGTTCAAATCTCACCGGCTCATGGTCGACTCAGCCTTCCATCCTTCCAAGGTGGGTGAAATGAGGACCCAGACTGTGGGGGCAAGTTGCTGACTCAATTTGCTAAAAAATTTGTAAACTGCTTAGAGAGGGCTGAAAGCCCTATTAAGCGGTATAGAAGTCTAATAAATAAATAAATAAATAAATAAATAAATAAATAAATAAATAAATAAATAAATAAATAAATAAATAAATAAATAAATAAATAAATAAATAAATAAATAACCCTCTGTTTATGCAGCTTAGAACTGTGTTGGCTTTTTTGGCAGTTGCTGCACACTGCTAGCTCATATTTAAATGGTTGTCCACTAGGACTCCAAGATCCCTCATATACTGTACCTGTGCATTTCGTTTTTCTTACCTAAATGTAGAACCTTACTCTTTTCACCATTGAATTTCATTTTATTAGATAGTGCCCAATGTTCAAGTTTCTCAAGATCCTTCTGTATCTTAAGCCTATCTTCTGGAGTGTTGGCTATTCCTGCCAGCTTGATGTCATCTGCAAATTTGATGAGCTCCCCATTTATTCCCTCATCCAAATCATTGATGAAGACGTTGAAGAATACTGGGCCTAAAACAGAGCCTTGGGGTACTCCACTGCATACTTCCCTCCATGTAGATGCAGTTCCATTGAGGACTACACGTTGAGTGCGGTTGGTCAGCCAGTTTCGAATCTATCTGGTGGTGATGGATGTATTGACATTTTTTCATACTCTATTTTTACTATACATCTATGAATAAATCTAGAGGTGCTGCCTATGATTTCAATTTTTCACTTTTTCTTTCATTATAATAATTTCAAGAAAAAAGGGAAAAAATAATGCTGATTTAAAAGCGTATAGGAATTAAATGAAGGGAACATCAATGTAAGCATTAAAATATGGATAAAACTAAATAAAAATGGAATAACTAATTCTTATGGCTAATATATTGTAATGCACCATTAAGAGCTTAACAGTAATGTAATAAATTTTATATGCCATTTCTAGCTAAAACATATCCCTACTGAAATATAAAAATGTAAAAATATGTAACAAAACTGAAATCATGACAGGAAAAAGAAAAGCTATATGTAAACATACAATAGAAAAATGCTAAAAATAATGTGTACTACATATCAGACTACATATCAGATTGAAATATAAACTCTATAACCCAGATTTGCCACAACTCCATGAATAGAATTGTAATCCAAAAGGTTTTTCAAATAAGACTGAATTGTACCTAAGATTAGATATAAACTCATTCTAGAAATCAAAGCATATTCTCACAGTTTAGTTAATTATTCTTATACAGAGGGAACAAATCTAGTAACTCTTGGATCTTAAAGTTTGCTCCCAGTTTGATATATTTTTGTTAGTCCTGATAAAGGTATGGCCTGAGCAGATTTCGGAATGAATCCACTAATCTCCATTCTTGAAAAATTAATTTAGATTGATAGCTCTACAAAGCACCACCAACTCAAGTTATTTATTTAACCTGATTTAAAAGGTGGCCCTGATTAAGCTGGGCTGCAATTATAATAAAAGTACATAAAATAACATTGGGGCTACCAACTTTGGAGAGCAACATTTCCCTAAAGGAGAGAAAGACAGTCTTTTTTAAGAACTTGAAGTGACTTGCTCCATCCCATCCCTTTATTCAGCCTATACTAACCTTTGGGACAAATTTTCCGGACTTCAGCCACATAATCAGCTGCCCGGTAATCAATAGGGTGAGTCACCCCATTCTCTTTGAGGGCCTCATGCTTGGAAGCAGATGCTGTGCCAAAAATGGTGATGTTTTCCATGGTTTTGCAGAGTTGGACGGCTGCAGTTCCCACACCACCTAGAGAGAGGGGAAAATGCGTCAAGTGAGTAATGAAGAAGGCCCGCAAGCCCCTCCCCCAAAATGTGGAAGTTTTCCATTCATTAAGAGTCAACATGGGTTATCCTCACTAAACTTAGATGTTTCCATGTAACTTAATCAAAGTTAAATTAATGGAAGATGTTCTCAGTAGTACCATAAAATGGGCAAAGCATGAAGACAGTGTTAACACAAGAAAGGGTATTTGATACTGTTTAATAGTCCTGACTATCTCCCCACCATAATCCCTGAGAGCTGGATAGATTGCAAGTGAGTAGAACTCTTTTGAGTAAGAACAGGCATCCAGCTGCTATTGGATCAATTCCATTTCATTTCTGACCTTTGGCCAGCAAGGTCAGTTTCTGGTGCATATTACATGTTACAAATAACATACCACATGTTACATTCTTATATAACATAAACTGAACAGATGGCTGTATTTGCACAACAAACTAAAGCAAAAAGAGGCAACTTTGGGGGCTGGTAACATACCTAGAACTTTAAAATGCCTGAGGTCCACTAATAAATAGCTGCTTATGATAGGCTTAGCCAATCATAATACATTAAGCTTAAACACTGTGGCTAGTGTTTTTCTTTGCAATATATCAGATTCCATTAAAAATAATAAGGGAAGCTTTATTTAAAAAATAGTGCAAATCAGGGGGCCTAATGTATACCAAGAAAAGGTACCAAACAGCTTATCTCTATGTCATGATTTGCTTAGTTACCGGTAACCCAATAGCCAGGTTCTCACAATATACTGAATTGTTAACTATGGTAACCACAATGGCTATGGGCTAACCACAAACTATACAACTATGTATTAGTTTTGTATCATGCAATATTATAAATCCAATGATTGTGCCTTATAATTGTTTTCTCCCATAATATTATATAGAAACAGGCCATTATGGTATGTTCAACAAGCCAAATTTAAAAGAAACTAAGCCTCAGAATGAGGTAGCAATGTTTCTGTGACCAAGGGCCATATGCCACATTCTTTGACAGTACACATATAAGAGTGATGCTAGGTATATAGAGTTTTTTAAACTATTAAATGGCTTTTGTAAAATGGATATCAGTATTTATATATGTTTCCATCTCAAAATGGGATGACTTTGCCATCTGTTTTTACCCATTAAAATCACAAAGAGAGAATGTTTAGGGGGAAATTGCTATGGGGATTCAAGATTGCCCATCCAACTTAACACCATTATGAACCCAATGTATGACTAGGGAAAAATAGTTTTCCAATCCCACTTCCCCATGAAATTTATGATGGCTGGCTTTATACAAGTACTCCTCAACTTAAACCACAACTGGGACCAGAATTTCCACTGTTAAGAATGCCCAGTGTTATGATCTTTTCTGCCATGATTGCTAAGTGAATTCCTGCAGTTGTTAAGTGGATTGTGTGGTCATTCAACTTCCCACATTGACCGGGCTTATCAGAAGCCAGCTGGGGAGGTCACAAATGAAGGTAACATAATCCAGAGGATGCTGCAACTGTCATAAATACATTCTGTATGCCAAGCATCCACATTTTGATCACATGACCATGGCGATGCTGCAAGAGTCATAAGTGCAAGACATGATTGTAAGTCACAATTTTTTCAATGCCATTATAACTTCAGTCACTAAATGAATAGTTTTAAGTCAAGGACTATCTGTAGATTATGTACACTCTTGATTTTTAAACAATGTTTAGTGAATAAGCCATAAGTAGCTGATTCACAGAGCATTCTAAGTCATAAACCATAATTTAAAAACTGAATTCTCATGAATCAAAAATAAAGTTACTTTGGTACCACAAATGTATAAATCCAATTTATATGAACTTATGCCAGATATATTTTCATAATGTGACTTGTTTCATTTGTATCTAAGATACGTTAATACCATTTTCCCCCAAAAGTAGGACAGGATCTTATTTTATTTTGACCCCCGAAATAAGCGCTTGGCTTTATTTTCTGGGAGGTCCTATTATTTTTGAGGTGCAGGAGGCAAGCGAGCATCCTCACCTCATGGCTGCTGTTGTGATGGGGAGGGCTTATTTTCAAGGGAGGGCTTATTTTAGTGCCTGCACTCAAAAGCTTGATTGGGCTTATTATCTGGGGAGGTCTTATTTTGAGGGAAACAGGGTACCTTTTATCTAAAAATCTCTCAAAAAGATGCACAAAAAATAAAATACTTGCCAATAAATGTCCCAACAGTATAATCAATTGAAAATAACAGAGGTAAAATTTTTCACCACGCAAGCACTCTGAAAGGTGGGATATATGGTACAGGTAATCCTCAATTTATGAGCACAATGGAGCTCAAAATTTATATTGCTAAGCAAGGCAGTTGTTAAATAAATTTTGCCCCATCTTATGACCTTTCTTGGCCCAGTTGTTAAATAAATCACTATAACTGTTAAGTTAGTAACACAGTTGTTAAGTGACTCTGGCTTTGATTTTGCTTGTCAGAAAATTACAAAAGATGATCACATGATCCCACGACACCACAACCATCTTAAATTAGTCAAGCATCTGAAATTTGATCACATAACCATGGAGATGCTACAACAGTCATAAGTGGGAAAAATGGTCACAAGTCACTTTTTTCAGTGCTGTTGTAACTTCAAAGGTTCACTAATCAATCTGTTGTAAGTCGAGGGCTACCTATAAACCTAACACATGAGTGTAAATACATTAGTATTGTAGAGCAGGAGAAGACTTCAAAGTCCATGTTGGAAGTGACTTTTGCCTCAAGCACATTAGCAATACACTGCAAGAACAGTAGGACAGGTTTTGTTACCTGCTGCCATGTGGACAAGGACACTCTGGCCAGGGCGCAGATTGCCAAAATCAAAGAGAACCATGTAGGCAGTGATGTAATTGACCAGAAAGGCAGCTGCTTCCTCAAAGCTCATGCCTTCCGGCATGGGAAAACTCTGATTGGCTTGGACTGTCACAATTTCTTGCCAGAGACCTGACCGGGCCATAATCATCACCTTATCACCAACCTAGCAAAAAAAAAAAAGATAATTGTGAAAACTAGGACACTCAACACAAATTCAGGATTATGAAAGGCTAAATTTGAATAGATCTCAAGCTACCCACTGCAGAGTTCCAGGCAACTTTTATAAATGCAAAGCTTGTCCCATGTCTTTTATACCCTTACGGTGAGACCTCCATGAACAGGATGCCATCCCATTTACAAGTCAGTGCAAGAATCTGCTTCATGTTAGGCATATGCTTGAACACTAGATGGCAAATTTTAGAATAATCCTTGGCTAGCTCTATACTAAATATTAAGAAAAAGCATATATAAGGATCATGTGAGTAACTTTGACCTGAGGTTTCTCACTGGAATCTTTTTCAAAAAGGCTTTAATTCAAGAAATCCACCTTTTCTCTTGAAAACTCTTTGAATATTTGGTTGACTCCTTGAACATTTCCTCAAGAGAAGCAACTGACGCTCTTGGGTGATGTATAATATAAAGAGGCATCCTAAAATTAGCTGATCATTCTTCCATTAAAAGGTCCTGCTGTATTTTAAACTAGAACCATGTGATCAGCTAATAGTATATATTTGAAAACAAGTCTGCAAGTTTTAACTAGATAGATTTAAAATAGTGCTTCTCAACATTGACAACTTAAAAGATATGTGGACACAACTCCCAGAGTTTCCCAGCTTAAAACCAATCAAGCATCTAGCTTGAATGCTAGCATGGACAAGTTCTTTGCTTCTTGCTCATGCTACCTAACAATGGCAGGGTGCAAGGGTTTCTGGAGGTGACCGTGCAAACAATACATCTTTCTGGCAACATTTCCAGATTTCCGCCAGCTCACCATTGGAAAAAAACACCACCGTTTCCTCTGCAGAGAGGAAATCCTGTGTTTATTTGGCTCTGGTATCTGGAAAAAGTGTGATGCTGAGGCCCTTCACCTTCTCATGAACTGCTGTCTTCAAATAGCAAATTTCACCCTTGACCAAATAAATAAAAGTTGGACTCCAGAGCTACATATATTCTGTTTAGTATATAGCTATGTAAATTTATGAAAGTTATAGTGTTTGGAGTTTGTCAGAATTTATTGATGTAAGGCTGCATTTCATAAACCCACTGTCAACGCTCGAGAGGTTTACTGCAATGCACTCTGCATTGGACTGCTGTTTGAGCATTTGGAAGAAACAAGCTCAGTATCAGTGCACCCATGTGACATCTCTACTTCAAGAGCTGTGTTAGTTACCAGGAGCAGCTCCATGTGCTGGTTCTGCTAGTTTTTCAATGAAGGTGAAGATTTGAGAAGTTGGTTTTCAAGGTATCAGAGTATTATAACTCCCTCAATTTCTCTCTACATCAGTCAGGAGTTGTAATTCAACATTTGAAGAGCTGCAGACTTCCCACCCTTAGTTAGAATATTATCTTGTTTCCAACTGGGTGTGGAAAAAAGTGGTTGGGCCTGCTTCAGTCATATATGTCAATGTCCCTCCAGATAATTAGAATTACAATTTCCAGAATTTCCAACTGGAAGGCAGCAATAAGAACTATTACTACAAATATAGTTTTTTCTCAACCTACTGTACAGAGCACTGCCAAAATAGAAAGAAAACACAGTTCAAATGATAGCATTATTGCTGAAATGATGAGCATTATTTAAAAGCCTATTTTTTAAGAACTTTTGTGAATTTGATTTATTAAACACAGCAAAGGCAAGGCATTAGGAAAAACAGCACTCAATCTTCATTCAGTTGTATTTCCTTCTGGTTAATGGGGCACTTTTCTACAGATATTTATTGCTGAAGTATGCAGAACAATACCAATATTTCTTTTCCTGTTCGTTGATTTCTTTTTAAAGAATTTAAAAAGATTTTCTGCATTCATTTGTTCAAAACATTATTTACATGATGTTTTTCCCAGGAAGAATACAACTTGTGAAAAGTATTTCCTACTACATAAACATACCTAGTATCTCCTTTATTATTTTTAATTTTAATGTAATTATTTGGGAAGCAATATTTGAATTATCTCCTGTAAATCTATGGCTTTTTTCTCTTAACAATTTGCTACTTTACTTACAAACTTGTAAGCCTATAACTTTAAAAGACTTACAAGCAGGGGCGAAATCAACTTACCTTCACTACTGGTTCGCAAATGTGAGTGCGTATGCACTCACTTTGCTCACTCGTGCCACTCCCGTACATTCGCAGGACATTCCGCACATGTGCAGAGTGTCAAAAATGGGACGTGATGACGTCCAGGTGGGTGGGTGGGGCCTCCTGCCACCACTACCGGTTCACTTGGATAGAACCGGCTGCATTTCACCACCGCTTACAAGCCATAAAAGCAGATTCAAAAAATGGATTTAGTATGTCTTGAAAGAATTTATCTCTCTATGAATTCTCAGATACACTACATTTCTTTCAAAACATTTCCAAATTAACTTTAATATAATAAAACAATATCAATTTCTGGGACTGGTCTTGATAGCTAGATTTATGCAGAAAGGAAGAATCAGTAGTTCTATAAAAACATATTGCTGAAAAAAATATCAAAATTCAGGGCCAAGGACTAATTAAGATAAGAGAGAAATGGAAAATCAAGGGATGGGGAATGAAACAGTGATTGGAAATTTGAACAAGCTATTTCTATAATGCAATATTTTATTGCAAGGCCTACTTGCAATGTGATTAGTGACTGCAAGCACAGAGAAGACAATAAAACATACACCAGAATGAATCTGTCTATTCTACTTCCACTGAAGACCAGATTAAGACAATGCCCTACCCTTTAAAAAGTAAGCGGCAGAAATAATTACTAAATGCCAAGGAACTTTGTCTGAGATCTGCTACCTGTTTTCCCAGCATGATGCCAATTTGCCAGACTAATCTTACTGCATTTTTCGACAAAGTGACAAAATTAGTGGACCAGAGGAATGCCGTTGATATAATTTACTTGGACTTCAGCAAGGCATTTGATAAAGTAGACCATAAGGTACTACTAGATAATGTAGAAGAATGTGGGTTGGACAGCATCACCACCAGATGGATTTGTACCTGGCTTACCAACCGCACTCAACATGTAGTCCTCAATGGAACTGCATCTACATGGAGGGAAATATGCAGTGGAGTACCCCAAGGCTCTGTTTTAGGCCTAGTACTTTTCAACGTCTTCATCAATGATTTGGATGAGGGAATAAATGGGGAACTCATCCAATTTGCAGATGACACCAAGAAGGCAGGAAGAGCCAACACTCCAGAAGAGAGGCTTAAGATACAGAAGGATCTTGACAAACTTGAACATTGGGCACTATCTAACAAAATGAAATTCAATGGTAAAAAGAGTAAGGTTCTACATTTAGGCAAGAAAAACAAAATGCACAGGTAGTATAGGTGGTACCCTGCTCAATAGTAGTAACTCTGAGAGGGATCTTGGAATCCTAGTGGACAACCATTTAAATATGAGCCAGCAGTGTGCAGCAGCTGCCAAAAAAGCCAACACAGTTCTAGGCTGTATAAACAGAGGGATAGAATCAAGATCACGTGAAGTGTTAATACTACTTTATAATGCCTTGGAAGGCCACACAGCATTCAGTTTTGGTCGCCACAATGTAAAAAAGATGTGGAGACTCTAGAAAGAGTGCAGAGAAAAGAAACAAAGATGATTAGGGGACTGGAGGCTAAAGCATATGAGGAACAGTTGCAGGAACTGGGCATGTCTAGTTTAATGAAAAGAAGGAGTAGGGTCGACATGATAGCAGTGTTCCAATATCTCAGGGGCTGCCACAAAGAAGAGGGAGTCAAACTATTCTCCAAAGCACCTGAGGGCAGAACAAGAAGCAATGGGTGGAAACTAATCAATGAGAGAAGCAACTTAGAACTGAGGAGAAATTTATTAATATTCCAGGCATTCTAACAAAGACTTGCCTTCCTGTGAGAATACAACACATGTATTACAACTGGATTGAATTTCAGTTGCTATTGCATATATCTAGATGAGGATTTCATTGTGCAATTGCCCTTGCCTCAATCACATTTTATAGGTGGTCTAGACAACATGGCCTTATGCTTATTACTTTTTTACATGTGACCATCATTTTTTTCACCTTTCTCCTAACTACAGAAAAACAATTTAGGATCTCTAACATTGCCATGTAAAATTCATTTCAAGAAGCCAGAGACTGTTAGTGCTAGGAGACCTTCATCCTAAAGCATAATTTTAGATACATTCTTACAATATGCTAAACAAGTTTATGGCTTGCCTTGACATTTCAGCTAAATGTGAAAGATACTTATTAAAGTGTAGAGCCTTCTGAAATCTTAATTTCTTTTAGCCATGATACTGCCTGCATGTCACAGCTACAGCAAATAACCGAGTAATTACTTCTCCTTCTGGTCTCTAGGAATAAAGCAGAAATAGTGATAAATATTTACTAGTGTTTACTTATCCGGATTCTTTGTCACTTTTTCTTTGGGGTAAGTATTGTCTATTTGGAAAATAAGATGCTCATAAAAGAATTAGCCTTTCCTTGTGGATAGTGGCTCCCATATGAATCAGACCATAAACAAGTGTATTTTTGCTCCATAAACAGAAAAGTTAATTGAAAATAAGATCTGTCGAGGCTACTGCAAATGTCACCTGGAAAGGGATGATTTGCACATACACTGATGGCCATGTTTTGCTGTGGCATTTGGGCTATATAACCTGCCTGCAAACATCAAGCTAGAAAAGAGCCAACTAATATAGGGATGTGTGCAAATACAATTGGTGTGATTAGCTTATGGTTCGGTGCATTGTGCAAGTCCATAAAACTTGGCTAATTGGGAAAACAATGATTAACCATTGTTAGCATTAGCTTCTTCTGCATCTGCAGGCTGTGGCAAAGTACATTAATCATTGTTAACACTAAATGTAGTTTAGCATTTCTTTCCACAGCTCATAACAACAAATACATTTATTTAATTCTCAAAAGGCTTTGCTACATTAAAATTACACATACTGATACAAAGATGCTTTTAGGGAATCCTCAGGCTCCTATGTTATTTTTTCTCTTAACCTCCTTCACTATCACAGCAAGCAGCAGATCGGTTTGGGAGGAACTTCAGAAATAATTATTTCTGTGGTATATGAAAAAAACAAAAGGTTAAAAGTTATGGTATTTATCTAGTTACTTATCAAGCACACCTAAATTATATTAAAGTAATCAAAATAATTTTACAATCCCCAAGGCTCACAACTTTTGAGCACCCCTAATGTTTGGACATTGAAAGTTGAAAATGTTGACATGCCCTAAATCTGAAATCAATTATAGTGTTGTGTATTATCTAGTTTTTCCAAGGGAAAAAATATTTGTTCTGAACCTCAAACGTACTGTACATGTTTTGGCTTACCATATAAAGATGTTCTGTCTCTGCTCTATTACAGTTCTCTATCATATTTTAAGATATATTCTTTTACACACATCTTTTAAAAACTAAAATACAAGTTTAGTATTTATGCAATATTATGGACAGATTATCTCGGATGTAGGTTAACAGAACAGAATAACAAAGTTGGAAGGGACCTTCAAGGTCTTCTAGTCCAACCACCTGCTCAAGCGGGAGACAAGTGGCCTCTTTTTAAAAGCCTTGAATGACAAAGCACTCTCTATATCTGAAGACAAGCTGTTGCACTGGTTAATTGTTAGGAAATTTATCCTTAGTTCTAATTTGCAACTCTCCTTGATTAGTTTCCATTCCATCCATTGTTTCTTGTCTTGCCTTCTCGTGCTTTAGAAAATAGGTGATCCTTGAATGTTAGAACTAGGTTTTCTGTATCTCTTTGCTATCATTTACCACTCATCTAGAGTTTGGCAGCCTGTGGCAGCTCTGCACTGGGGGATTGTTCTCCCATTCGTTCAACTTCAGTATGAAGGTAGACCACCAAACATTTTAAAACAATATCTCTATATACCATTGCTTTTGTCTTATCCCACTTCAACGTAGGGATGGGCCTAAATTCATCTTCAACTATCTGTGACTTTGTATTTTTTTCTGCCACAAGGCTATCAGATTATATCATCACCATAAAATGCTGTGGACATGCCAAGGTTGTTTTTCCTGCAGACTAGTGATGCCCCACAGCCAGTTGATTCCATCAATCATTTGTTCCACATGAGAACCAGACGGTCTAAGCTAAAATAGTACATGTTAACATGCTGTGATATATTATTGGCCACCCATTTATCACTGTCTGTGATAAAATGGGCTACCAATAAATTTAATAAATAATTGAACATGGTTGTGAGGAGTAGCCCTTACCCCTTTATAAACTCTGCTAACAATTCAGTAAATTATTATTATATTTGCTTTCAATATAAATGCCCACATGGCAGTTTGAAAGCATGCAAATGCAAGTAGATTAATAGATACCACTTTGCTGGGAAGATAACAGGGTTCTATGCATCTTTTGTGTACAGCAGTGATGGCGAACCTATGGCACACGTGCCAGGGGTGGCATGCAGCGCCCTCTCTGTGGGCCCATGAGCCGTCACCCCAGTTCAGATCTGCTGCACATGCGCGCATGCCTCCCATCAGCCAACTGGTCTTTGAGTCTCTGCTGTGCCTGTGCATGGGGAGTGCGGGAGGTACTCATATATGAATGGGGGAGGGGCACTTGCATAGGGGCTACATGCCATTATATTTTCAGGGGTGCGCACATTTGTGTGTGCTTTGGGCACTAAGTCCGGAAAAGGTTAGCCATCACTGGTGAATAGCCATGCTCTCCACATGATCACGAAATTGTCTTTGGACAATGCTGGCTCCCCCTGCCAAGAAACAGAGATGAGCAATGTGCTCTACAGTTGGACATGACTTATAGGAAACCCTTTACCTTTTTGCTTTCACCAAGTATAGTTATGCTGACCACGTTTCTACATTCAGACCACCATATCTCACCAATCTAAATTAGAAGTTTGTAATTTCATTTTCACAATCTTGCCAGGGATGAAGGAAAGTAGGAACTCAAAGACTGTTTTCCATTCATATTTATTTCCAGAGTCAAATAGTGATTTAGACTAGGTTAAATCTAAACTAACCCCCCCCCCCGTGTTATTTACCCTATGCCTAATAAGAACAGTGTATGGTAAAAATTAGGCACCTAAGAGAGGGAATGTATAAAATACACCTCCCCCATATCTATTAAGTCTGAAAAGTGTGTTCTTCATGGACAATCCATCCCAATATACAAGTCTGTTTTCTAGCTTGTCTGGGATGATAAGGGCAACATTAGAGTTATGTAGCATTTTAGGGAAGAAGTGCTTCAAAGTATACATATCCTGTTAGCAGTTGCTTAAACTTGCCATGGTTTCCTTCTTTGATTCTGCCGCAATAGAAGATTAATAAAGTGGTTGTATGATTCCAGAAAAAAATATGATTGCTTTCAAAAAATTGATGTATTATGTGACTCTTTCCTACATATTCCAATAATCTCTCTGTGTTTGATTTATAGAACTCCATAGCCTAACAGACAGGCATGGTTTGGAGGGTACAAACCTGAAATCCCACAAAGCAAAAAGGCAGCAGGATAAAGACTGATCCTGTAACTAATACTTTTTTATTGAAAAGCTTCTAGTTACCTTAATTTCATGATGTCTACATACGTACAAATACATATATGTCTAGGAAATAAATTAGATTGCCAAAGATTTCAGAATGTATAGTAACTAAGTAACAAACAAGACACAGCTTCTAAACATCCTAGGATTGTACTGCTAAAATTTTGGGGCAATGCAACTGAATTTTCTTTTTTAAATTTGTACTTCTTTTTTTTTAATGAAGACAGAAATGGCAAGCCAATCACGCTCATTTCGACTCTTAATCCTTTCCCATAACCCCCTCCCCCTGAAGATTACACACTATATGAAATTTGGACGCAAAAATAATTAAGGAATTTTCTTTTATTTTCTTTTGAAGAGTTGTAATGGGAGCATGAGGCCCCTGAAAGATAAAATACTCCCTTCTCCACTCTTAACTGCATCCCTAATTTAGAAAAACACATACACACTAAAATTGCCAAATTTTAGCAGCAAAATGGATTAATATTAGCAATATATTTTAGACCATTTTGGAGAGCATGGAGGTGGTGAAGGACAGAAATGACAGGGATTTTCCTGCTGTTGTTCTAGCCAACTTCAAGCCATGAAAAAAAATCTGAATTTTTTTTCAGTGCAATATCATTCCATTACTAGAAGCATCACTATGGCCTTTCAACAGGTTGTTAGGCTGAGTTGTGCCCTTCACACCATTACAAGTTGCCACCCCAAACAATATTCACTAATATTTTAATGTTCTGATCCAATTTAGCCAGAGGTGGGTTCCTACTAGATTGGCCCGGTTCAGCTGAACCAGTAGCAGTATGCCGGCCTGGGTCACAGAACCAGCAGTGACCCAGGCTGGACACGCCTCTGAAACAGTTCCCTGGTTGCCACCGTTACCACCGCCATCTTGTTTTTTAGTTCTGTGCAAGCACAGAACAATTTCCATTGAGCTGCATGTGTGCGCACAGCACACATCCAACTGGCCAGAACCCACCCCTGAATTTAGTTTGATTGGAATATTCCATGGGATTATTCCCTTCTCTTGTAAATGAAACAAAATTTTAAAACCTTGCCATTTTTAAAAAAATACAGAGATCAAACACTTTAGAAATTCCCCAAACTGGCATTTCCAGATTTATTCAATTATAAATCTTAGTCCCAATCAGGATTATCATTAGTAGATAATTTGAAAGGTATCTAGGTGTGTCATATTGGTACGTCCAGCCTTTGTTCTGTGCCAGTCTTGTTCAACCAAATCGGCTGAAATGCCACATCTTCTTCTTACAAATCTCCCTTAATATCCTGCTCAATAGAGAACAATAGCATGAGGCAGGACCTTTGAGGACTGCGTAGAATCCCTGCCAATTAAATAGTTGTGAGATAGATTGAAGCTTTTCAAGTTCTGAACAGAAACCAGCAAAATGATTTTCCTATTTCAAGGGTAAGATTGATATCAGGTCTTAGTTAACTGCAAAGAAAATAGCTGCTCATGAAATGTCTTCCTGTAGGTGGCAAAAAAACACTGCCCCTTATGAAATCCAGTCCTCCTTAAACAGTTGGTTGATCATTCTGTACATAATCTATGTAAAGAAATTGTTAAATTTTATTAACACTGGTTTGCAAAGAAAAGCAGTCTTAATTCTTCAAAAGATCTAATTTTTAATTGGCTATTTAACTCTGCCTGGGAACAAGTCTACATCAATAAATGCATGCATTGGCAGGTTCTTAACCTGTAAATCAAACTGTTTAGAAAGTCAAGCTTCAAAAGTTAATGAAAGGAAATAGATTTGTGTTTAAAGAGACATTCAGGGATATGTTTGATAGGAGGAAGGTAATACAGTTGTGAAATTTCTTAGGCATGATCTACATTTGTCCAATATGAAAATATAGCAATTAGACAAGAACTAGGAACACCAGTTTACAATTGACCTTGTACCTATCAGAGTAATGTATCTGTCCAGGTATTATCGTATTTTTGAAGTATAAGACGCACCGGAGTATAAGATGTACCAAGGTTTTGAAGAGGCAAATTAAAAAAAAGTAGGTAGATAGATAGAGGGAGAGAGAGGGAGAAAAAGAGAGAGAAATACAATAGGTAGGTAGGAGGAGAGAGAGAGAAATAGAGAGAAAGAAATACATTAGGGAGGGAGGGAGAGAGTGTATGTAGGTAGATTGGTAGGTAGTGGGATATATATAGAGAGAGAAATAGAAAGAGATAGAGAGAGATAAATACAGTACGCAGGTAGGGGAGAGAGAGAGAGATTAGGTAGGTAGCTAGAAGGATAGAGAGAAATAGAGAGAGAGAAATACAATAGGTAGATAGGGAGAGAGAATAGGTAGGTAGGTAGGTAGGTAGGTAGGTAGGTAAGTAAAGGTAGAGAGAGAGAGAAATACACTAGATAGGTAGGTGTTTCTGCTGGCACTTGATCAATGCAATTCTCATCAATCAATTAAAGAGCTTTCCAAAAGAAAAAAAATACATTTTTGCATTCTGCAAACCTGTTTTTCCCCCAAAAAGGCATGAATAGCCTTGGGGGGGGGCTTGCAGAGTGCTCCTGGGGGAGGGGCAAAAATGAACAAAAATGGCTTGTTTTTCATCAAACCAAATTTCATGAATAGCCTTATGGAGGCTTATAGAGTGCTGCTGGGGGCTGGGAGAGGACAAAAATGGCCCATTTCTTATTCATTTCTGCTCTCCCCAGCCCACAGGAGCTCTCTGAAAGTCTCCATAAGGCAATGCACAGCCATTTTGGTGAAGGGGCGGAGCTTTGGGAGGCAAAAATGCTGTATTTGGTGCATAAGACGCACCCAGATTTTCAGCCTCTTCTTTTGAGGAAAAAAAGGTGCATCTTACATTCCGAAAAATACGGTACTTTTTGGCATATCCAGACTCATCAAAGGGTTGTTACAAGACAAAAATGACTAAGAAGAAAGGCCCATTGCCTCTCCCATTCCCCACTGCCACGCCATCTTATTTAATTAATCAGTGGCTTTTAAAAAAAAAACACTTAGAATCTTTGCAATTGCCCTTGGGTTAAAGCAGAAACAGGGGCCAAGTCCAGTTTTCTTTACTCCACCCACCCCCATTTAAAGCAGATTAGATATGCTTCAAGCTTGTTTTACAACACATGATTTATGAACTCAGATAAGAAGTACAGTGAAAGCACATTGTGCTTCAGCTTAATAACTGGGGATGCTCCCAAAAGAAAAGGAGCGGGGAGCAGATGTAGATGATGTAGACACAGTTGTAATCCTTGAATTCCTCCCAGAGGGAACAAGGGGAACCTCCCAGAGTTGAATACCCTATGCAATTTCTAATGAGTGAGAGAGTGAGTGAATATGGGTGTCAATATTTCCTTGTGTTTCAGGTTGAACAGAGGCACTGAAAAACAATCCAGAGATTAAACTCTTGGGAAGAAAAAGCATCACTATACCATATAGCTTGTGAGAAAACTGAGAAAAGATATTGATGCTAGAAATACAAAATTCTACAAATAGGTAATGTGAAAACCTGCATCCTGATCCCAATGGCAGGCCATTTCCTGTTCTATAACCAGGCTGAGAAGGGCTCTCTTGAGTCAAGGGTTGACAGCTCTGCCCACTGCATCCCACCCTTTTGGGCAAGGCTGAGAGCTCCAGGCTTTGGAGTGGGTTGGGCAAAAGTTCACTGTTGCAGCAGGGCTTCAGCTGGATTTGTATTTCAAAAAGCTTCTGAATCCCTTTTTAGGATAAGCCCCATCCACCTTCATTCAGTGGCTAAGATGAGTAATGATATAGTTCTTCTTCACCCAATATCCCTGTGCCCCCACGTATCTTCAAAGGATTAAGCTAGAGGCCAAGGGAAGCCAGGGACAAAAACCGCATCCCTTTAAGGAAGCAAAATGTCCTGGTGGTCATCAAAGATTGGTCAGTTTCCAAAAATGTCTCCCATAGTAACCATCACCCACTTCCCAGCCTTTAGCAAGAGAGATCCTAGAATTCTATCTTCTGAATCTATTCCCTCACTTCTGGATGGCCCTAGTTTAGCAAGGAGGCCAAGACAGATTATGTTGGCTGGCTGAGAAGTCTGACATCTCATTGTCTTAGCAAGGAAGCCCACACCCACTTTTCTGCCAGTTACAAGGGCAAAGATACTTCTATCCTTCGACCCACCTCTTAATCCACAGGGTGGGGCCCTTAGTCAGTTTTACACATTTTCTTTCTTCTACAACTCACATTTAGATTTTGTGTGTCTCTCACACACACACACACACCCTTTAGACCCACAAGTCTCGGTCTTCCCAGCACTGCAGGCCGTTTCCCGACCGCCTCGAGGTACCCCACCCATTTTCTTGCACCTAAATATCGGGATAGTGACTACTCCCACCATCCATCTTTCTGCCTCTCAGTCATTTCCGATTAGGATGGGCAGCCGTTATTCGCAGCCGCGGCGCAAAAAATTGCTGCCAACCACTCCCCGCGTCTGAATCTTGCAGACACGCTGGCCAGGGCGTGGTGGCCTACGTCTGTTGTGCGCCGAGAACACTTTACCCACCTTTGGGCTGGAGACGCCCTCGCCCACGGCCAGGACGATTCCCGCCGCCTCCATGCCAGGGCTAACGGGCGGCGAAGGAAGCCTCTCGTAGAGCCCTTGGCGAGCCAGCAGGTCAGCAAAATTGAGCCCGCAGGCCCGGACCTGCACGCAAACTTGGCCAGCGCCCGGACTGGGTTCCGCTTGAGGCAGCTGCCGAATCTGCACCTTCACCTTCTCGTAACCACCAAAGCCCGTGAGCACCAGTGCTCTATACGGGCGACCAGAAGCAGTGGTACTGGTAGAAACGGCGGGAGCCTCCTCTGATGTCCCTTCAGCAGCCTTTCCCTCCCAGCCAGTCGCTGTTGCCTCCACCACTGCTCCTTCGTTCTGCTGCTGCTCTGCGGGAGGAGCAACGGTGCTGGTTTGAGGGGCTCCCGCATCTTCTCCGACAGTTTCTTCTCCGGACATGGCGGCTTCTTGGGCACTAGCAGCTAGTGGTGCGCATACACTAGGAGGAGGAAGAGGAAGAGGAAGAGGAAGAGGAGAAGGCGCGGCCGACCAGATGCACTAAGCAGCTGTAGGTCGCCTGCAAAACCTGGAGCTGGAAGTTAACGCTAGCTGGATCTAATTTAGTATGCTGAGTTGGAAAACGCGGAATGGAAAACAGAATCGATGGCTCCACCTAGAAAGACTTGCCCGCCTGACTTTTCGTCAGCGGATCCAATACGCCCACCATCTCCTTGTTCAGAAAGCGAGGCGGAGACTAGTAGGGCTGGGAGTGCCCGGCAGAAACAAAGTGAAGTGCGTGCTTGTTTTTTCCATAGTTCCCCTGAGCATAATAGGATCATTCCCAAGTAAAATCGCACGTAGCATCGCAGATGTATAACCAGATTTAATGCGCGTGTTTTTAGACCGAGATTCTTCTAAGCAAATACGCATAAAATGGCAGCCCTCCTTTATGCACTTCTGAGCTCTGAGTTTATTCCCCAAGGAAGCATTCATAGAATAATAAGTCTATATTCTTGCACTCTCCATTTTCCAGCATCTTTTCTGTTATGGTAGTAATTTATCACTATTCAACATCCTTTTCTTCTTGCTGTTTTCCCCAATTTCATTACTATCATCATCTTTTTTTCTTTCAGAACAGATCAGGAGCACAGCAAGCTGCATTGATTCTGGGATTGATAATTGTAAATTTGCATTGTTGGCAGTGGTGAAATGCACATTTTTTACCCTCGGTTCTGTGGGCATGGCTTGGTGGGCATGGCAGGGAAAGGATACTGCAAAATCCCCATTCCCTCCCCACTCCTGGGGGAAGGATATTGCAAAACCTCCATTCCTACCACACTCTGGGGCCAGCCAGATGTACTTGCCGGTGCTCCGAACTACTCAAAATTTCCACTACCGGTTCTCCAGAACCAGTCAAAACCTGCTGAATTTCACTCCTGATTGTTCGTGTCCAAGGAATCAGATACAAGTTTTACCAGCCCAAGTTGAATTTGGGAACTATGTGTAAAGCATGACTTTATAGTGGCTGAATTCACACATCATGATCAGTTCAGCAAGCTATAGAGATGTGATTCGTGCATTAACACTGTCATAAGCAATGGTTTACCTATAATGTTAAACTGCAGTTAATTTTGATATGCAAAGCTACATGAGGCCATACTTATCTGTGTCCACACATAGTGCACAAACCAATTGGCCACTGAGTGTGGCCATTATTCCATCTACAACTACCAGATCAACTGTTTTCAGTCCTTCCTGAAAATACTGACAATTGCCACTGGGGCTTTCTGCACATAGAGTAATTCTGTACAATTTTCCTTCCTTAAAATTCGAATGTTTTTCCCAGAGAGGTCCCTAGAGGATTGATATTTTCATTAAATGTAGATATTAGAGCCAGGTGAGATTTAGGAAAATCTGATGGACTAAAACACTAAAGTGATTTAGTGACAAATTGTCAAATTGCAGATCAAAATCATTGGAGAGATTAAAAGAATTAAACCTCCAACCCAATTAGATTATATACCAAGATATTCAAGGAGATTTCAGAACAGCTGAAATATTCTATCATTTTTGGAGAATAGGTAAATGCCAGAAAAATAAAGACAGGGAAACATTGTGAATTTTGGAGCTTTCATACCAGTGCTTGCCAATTTAAATTATAATATAAATCAGGTCCTTATGATGCTTCTGATTCTATTTTGTAAGATACAAAATCCTCACAGAAACTGCAAGATTAAACAACTACTTTAAACTTATTACGTTCACACAATCAAGCTCTCCTACTATTAAGCAATTAATTGGTGAGCATCTACAGCTGACAATAAAAACTCAGCCTAGGTTTATCACCAACACAGAAGGCCTCTCTTGGCTGCATTCCAGTTTTGACAAAGGTGTAGTGGTTGACTTGAAACATTACTGATCTTGTTATCCACCCCTGAACTCTGGACTAGACGGTCGCTAGGGTAGGGTTGGATTCTCTCTCAGCACACTGAGAAGGAGTATCAGGAAAGGCCCTTCTCCAGAGTGCTGAGAAGAGAATCCAAGCATGGGACATACCAAAGCTGGCTTGTCCTAAGGGTGGTCTGTAGTCTGGTCGCGAGTCTCCAGGTCTGAGTGTACCTTTTGAAGCACCCGTCTACCGAAGGCCGCTTCACCCAAGGTGAAGGTGTCCAGCTTATAGTGTCTGGTGAATGGGGATGGAGATAACCAAGTCGCTGCCCTACAGACCTCTTCAAGGGATTCCTGTGTCACCTATGCTGCCATGGTGGCCACGTTTCTGGTAAAGTGGACAGTCACTTGCCGGGGCAATGGAACAGCATGAAGCCAATATGCTTTGGCAATGCATGCCCTTATCCACCGACCCATTCTCGATGCTGTGACCTTGTTGCCCATTGTAGAAGATTGGAATGACATGAATAGAGACTCTGTTTTCCTGACAGGAGGTGTTCTTTTGATGTAGATGCGGAGGGTCCTCCTGATGTCCAAGGTATGCCACTTCTTTTCTAGAGCATGAGTTGGCCCTGGACAGAAGTCTGGCAAAATGATTTCCTGTACCCTGTGGAACAAGGAATTGACCTTGAGCAGGAAGGAGGGATCCAGCCACAGAACCACCCTGTTTGAATGGAATACACACAGGTCTCTCCTTATGGAGAGAGCCGCCAATGCCAAAATTTGTCTAGCGAAGGTAATGGCCACAAAGAAGGCTACCTTGCATGTGTGGAAACACAGGCTAGCTGTACATAATGGCTCGAAGGGACCCAAGGAGAATGCCTGCAGGACCTTGGGCAAGTCTCAGGTGGGAGAACTATGGACCACTGGAGGTTTTAAAGTGGTTGCTACCTTAATGAAGCTGTGTAAAGTGGGGTGATGTGAAATGGACTCTAGATCCCCACATGACAGCACCAATGACAAATTGTCAGGTGGAATGGATGATGCAGTCAACCAAAGAGGCTCTAGCCAAAAATTGGGACCAGGGAAGGTGCAAGCCAAAGCCGACAAATTCCTTGTAGTGCAGCATATCACCCCTAGCACCATCACAAACCGTAACCCAGTAGAGTTGCTAATGGGCCGCAAATTCAGATCACAGCTACCATGTTTCTCTGAAAATAAGACAGGGTCTTATTTTCTTTTGACTCCTGAAATAAGCGCTTGGCCTTATTTTCAGGAAGGTTTTATTATTTTTGAGATGCATGAGGTGGTGGCTGCTGCAGTGTTGCAATAGTTTTGGGGAGGGCTTATTTTGGGGGAGGGCTTATTTTAGCGCATGTACTCAAAAGCCTGATTAGGCTTATTATCCAGGGAGGTCCTATTTTTAGGGCAACAGGGTTAACAGACTACACCCCAATTACCACACAGATGCACCCACAGATTCGACCAGCCAACACCAGTCATTTAGCATAGGGAACCTAGTTGTGAAACCAGAAAGATATAGCAATAGCAATAGCAGTTAGACTTATATACCGCTTCATAGGGCTTTCTGCCCTCTCTAAGCAGTTTATAGAGTCAGCATATCGCCCCCACAGTCTGGGTCCTCATTTCATCCACCTCGGAAGGGTGGAAGGCTGAGTCAACCTTGAGCCGGTGAGATTAGAACCGCTGAACTGCAGATAACAGTCAGCTGAAGTGGCCTGCAGTACTGCACCTTAACCATTGTGCCACCTCGGCTCTATGGGATAGACAGCACCATAATCTGATGATTTTATATGGCAGATAAATTGTACTTAACATGTAGTGCTCAATGGAATTACATCCTCAGAGAGAGAAGTAAGCAGAGGTGTATCCGAAGGTTCTATTTCAAATCCAGTACTCTTGAATATCTTCATAAATTCATAAATTATCCGGATGAGAGAATAGAAGGGAACTCATCAAATTTGCAAATGACACTAAACTGACAGGAATCGCCACACCCCAGAAGATAAGATCAGGATCCAAAAAGATCTTGACAGACTTGAACATTGGACCCTATCTAACAAGATGAAATTCAACATAGATAACAGTAAGATTTTGTATTTAGGCAAGGAAAACCAACCCAGTCCAGAGGTGAGTTGCTCCCAGTTTGGGCCGGATCGGGCTCCCAGTTTGGCCTGAATCGGGCAAACCAGTAGTAGCGGTGGTTGGAGGCTCTGCCTACCCACCCGGATGCTTTTGCCCATGTGCAGAAGTGTTGCATGCATGTGCACAGGAGCACGCCCAAACCAGTAGTAAAAAAAATAGCAACCCATCACTGGTACAGACTAGGTGAAACTTGATTGATGCCAGTAATTATGAGACAGATCTTGGAGTCCTGGTGGATAATCATTTAAATATGAGCCAACAGTGTGTGGCAGCAGCCAAAAAAGCCAATGCAATCCTAAACTGCATTAATTGAAGGATAGAATTAAGATCACATGAAGTTCTTCTACTGCTTTACAAAGCCTTAGTAAGACCACTCTAATACAACATTCAGTTCTGGCTACCACAATGTAAAAAAGATGTTGATACTCTGGAAAGAGTGCAGAGAAGAGCAGCAACAATGATTAGGGGGCTGGAGGCTAAAACCTACGAAGAACTGTTATAAGAATTGGGTATGTCTAGTCTAAAGAAAAGGATTAGGGGGAGACATGATAGTAGTGTTCCAATATTTGTGGTGCTCCTAGAAAGATGAGGTGATCAAACTGTTTTCCAAAAAGCACCAAAAGGAAAGACAGGAAATGATGGAAACTAACCAAGGAGAGAAGCAACCTAGAACTAAGGAGAAAATTCATAATGGTTAGAGCAATCAACCAATGGAATAGCTTGCTTTCAGAAGTTGCGGGTGCTCCATCACTGGAGACTTTCAAAAGAGACTGGACAATCATGTGTCTGAAATGATATAGGGTCTTCTGCTTGATAGTGGATTGGACTAGAAGGCCTCCAAGGTCCTTTCCACCCCTATTGTACTATGTTCTATGCTTCAATAACAATATTTTGAGTTTCCAGGTGCTTCATCCTAGCAAGCAGCAAGACTCTTTAAAATCCTGCTGTTTATATATCTGTGAAGATAGTACACAGTTTTCCCCCCACAGATTACAAAACAGACTTTTTCCTGAACAGCTTTCTAAAACAGAGGTGTGTGTGTGTGTGTGTGTGTGTGAGAGAGAGAGAGAGAGAGAGAGAGAGAGAGAGAGAGAGAACATGTTTGCAAATGCTGTGTATTATCACCATGTGGAGCGTGCAGATTTTATGGGTTAATTTACTAAATATTTCCCTCATGCTGCCAATGGAGACATCTGTGCCGATAAACCAGACTTGCAAAATGTAAGGCCTGTTCCAAAGATAATCATGAGCTGGACCAGGGGAGGTCTTGATGAGATGTTATTTGTGCAGATGATCCTGGACTAGCAACTGATGCTACCAGGTTTGAATTGCATTTGGAGTTTCCCAGGGACCCAGTCACATGACTTAAATGTGACTCAAACTTTTTGAGAGACTGGGGGCTCTTGCCATGGTGCACAATAAATGAGAAGCTATATGCACATCTGAAAATATTAATAGCATCTTATTTCTTATACTTTTTAATCTAATTTTCGCCTAGCTGAAACCCTATTTTTAAAGATATCCAAACAGATTCAATGAGATTACTTGCATTGAGAAAATAATTGGATTGGATTGGATTTATTACATTTATATGCCGCCCTTTTCCCCGAAGGGGACTCAGGGCGGCTCACAATTCAGTCAGGGAAGGGGGTACAGACAGGGAATAAAAGACGAACATAACAATACAATTTAAAACACACAACAACCATACCATTCGGGGGGGGGGGCAAAAGCTCTTTAGCCCCAGGCCTGTCGGAACAGCCAGGTTTTAAGGGCTTTGCGGAAGGCCTGGAGGGTGGTGAGGGTTCGAATCTCCACGGGGAGCTCGTTCCAGAGGGTCGGAGCAGCCACAGAGAAGGCTCTCCTCCGGGTAGTCGCCAGTCGGCATTGGCTGGCGGATGGAATTCGGAGGAGGCCTAATCTGTGGGATCTGATCGGTCTATTGGAGGTAATTGGCAGCAGGCGGTCTCTCAAGTACCCATGTCCAATACTATGAAGGGCTTTATAAGTGACGACTAGAGCCTTGAAGCGTAACCGAAGACCAATAGGCAGCCAGTGCAGCTCGCGGAGGATAGGTGTTACGTGGGTGAACCGAGGTGCACCCACAATCGCTCGCGCGGCTGCATTCTGGACAAGCTGAAGTCTCCGAATGCTCTTCAAGGGCTGCCCCATGTAGAGCATGTTGCAGTAGTCCAGTCTAGAGGTCACAAGGGCATGAGTGACTGTTGTGAGGGCCTCCCGGTTCAGGTAGGGATGCAACTGGTGCACCAGGCGAACCTGGGCAAATGCCCCCCTGGTCACAGCTGACAGGTGGTGTTCGAAAGTCAGCTGTGGGTCCAGGAGGACTCCCAAATTGCGAACCCTGTCTGAGGGGCGTACTGTTTGACCCCCCCAGCCTGAGAGATGGAAAACTTGGCCAATTAGTAGGAGGGAAACACACCAGCCACTCGGTCTTATCCGGATTGAGTACAAGCTTGTTAACCCCCATCCAGGCCCTAACAGCCTCGAGGCACTGGCACATCACGTCAACCGCTTCACTGAGTTGGCACAGGGCGGACAGATACAACTGTGTATCATCCGCATACTGATGGTATTTTATCCCGTGCCGTCGAATGATCTCACCCAGCGGCTTCATGTAGATATTAAACAGGAGGGGGGACAGGACCGAACCCTGCGGCACCCCATAATTCAGGGGCCTAGGGGTCGATCTCTGCCCTCCGACCAACACCGACTGCGACCTGTCCGAGAGGTAAGAGGAGAACCACCGTAGAACAGTGCCTCCCACCCCCACCTCCCGCAGTCGTCGCAGAAGGATACCATGGTCGATGGTATCGAAGGCCGCTGAGAGATCAAGGAGCACTAGGACGGAGGCATGACCTCCATCCCTGGCTCTCCAGAGATCATCGGTCAGCGCGACCAAAGCGGTTTCCGTGCTGTAGCCAGGCCTAAATCCCGACTGGAAGGGATCTAGATAATCGGTTTCCTCCAAGGACCACCGGAGCTGAAAGGCCAACACTTTCTCAACAACCTTCCCCACGAAGGGGAGGTTGGAGACTGGACGATAGTTGTTTAAAACGGCTGGATCCAAAGATGGCTTCTTCAGGAGGGGTCTCACCACCGCCGCCTTTAAAGTGGGAGGAAAGAACCCCTCCCGAAGGGAGGCGGTAACAACCACCTGGATCCAGCCCCGTGTCACCTCCCTGCTGTTAGCAACCAGCCAGGAGGGGCACGGGTCCAGCACACATGTGGAGGCACTTACGGCTCCCATGGCCTTGTCCACGTCCTCAGGGGTAACAGCTTGAAAATCAATCCAGTGATGTCCATCCAGATTCTCCCCTGGTGCCTCAGCTGGCTCTGCGCAATTGGAGTCCAGGTCCGTCCGAAGCCGAGCAAATTTATCTGCGAGGAATTGGACGTAGTCCTCAGCTCTGCCTTGCAAAGGATCGCTCGTATCCCTCCTGTTTAGGAGGGAATGGGTTATCCTGAACAAGGCGGCTGGGCGCGACTCAGCGGAAGCAATCAGAGAGGCAATGTGTGTTCTTTTTGTCGTCCTGATTGCCCGAAGGTAGACTCTGATGCTGGATGTTAAAAGCGCTTGGTCTGACTCAGACTTACTGGATCTCCATCGTTGTTCTAACAAAGTACAATGTTGCTGTGGCTCTAACAGACACAGAATCTTTAGCATTCATACATAGCATTCATAAAGCCTGTAATGACTGCAGACATAGGAATAAACCTTACAGTAGAAATACTCTATCTCTCGATTTCAGCTTCTATGTGTGCTGAATTTTATAATTTTACCCACTTTATCAGGAAAATAAAACTTCTTCATTTCCATTATAGTATAGTGGAAGCAGAAATATTATTGGTAAACTTGGTGAGAAACTCAGTGAGAAACAATTCTCTTTGTAAACACGAAATTCCTCCTGAGATGACATTATATTTTATATGTGGCACATTGGCTATTCAAAAGAGTGAATGGGACAAGTTTTAAATGCCAACTTTCTAACAAAAATAAAAATAAAATCTTCAGGATATTTGATCATTGCCTTTAAAGCAACCAGAACTAACTACATAACTGCATTAGCAGATTTAGAACCATTTCTTGCAGATTGAAGAAACTTCACAGTTTGTTCCATGTGTAAATTTGTTCACTGATACAAGAATATCTGTGTCACACTAAGGAATAGACATGGTATATGAAATCTTACACTATAATATGTTTTTACTTCTAAGATATTTCAATTTCCTGACACTTTTGCAGCAACAGCTCTGGAATTAATTTTTTGGATAAGTCTTTCTTGATACATTGATCACATCGGTAAAAAATGTTTTTTTTTTAAAGGCAATGGGCTACCATGAGATAAAAACCTAAAAGGCAAGCAGAGTCAAGTAAACCACATAGAAATGATCAGAACACCTAAAGTGACGAGTACCTCTGAGTCACAAAAGTAGTGAAGCCTCTTTTTGTACATTAAAATGACCATTTTCTTATTAATGTTTTGTATCAATATACAATATGTATAATATCACCCAACTATTCCTGTGCTGATAATAGTAATGAAGATAATATTTATATTTTAGTGATGTCTGATGATACTATCAATCACTGGTGAAGAAATATTTGAACATATTAACTTGTGACAATCCCTTGTCTGAATCTCCCTTTGGTATTTCTTAATTCTAGAATATCTACAGTGAAAGGTTGTAAGGGATTTTTCTAAAATACTGAATAGTTCCCTTCTAGATTTTGAGAGTTTCCATTTTAGGTCAGATTAATGTTATTTTGATCCGTTGTTTGCCAATATAGAAAAGGGGAAAAAAAACCAATGCTAGGTGGTGGCACATCTTACTGGGAAATATTGTACATAAGTAAGTAAGTATATCCAAAGTTAGTGATGTGATGGTGTTATTAGATCCAACATGAGAGCTGGCACTTGGATTTGTTACAAGATAGCAGTCCTTAGGTTAAAACAACTGTTCAACAACCATTCAAACTAGCGACCATGATGAATGAAAGAGACTTATGATTGACCCTCAGAATTTTGGCTGTGGCAGTATCCCCATGTGATGTCACTGAGATTTCTAACATTCCCTGCTGGCTTTCACAAGCAAAGTCAATGTAGAAGTTGGCCAGAAGTTGGAAGTCACAATCACGTGAGATCCTCACTTAATGATCTGCATTGTCCTCACTTAACAATAGCAACCAAGACTGCTGGAATTGCCATAGCTAAGTGATGCAGTCACATGACGTTGCACATTATGACTAGCTATGGCAATTCCAATGTCAAATGCAACCCTAACCCAAGTCTACCTGTTTTCTTCTAACGGGGCTTATCATGTTTCTTGATAACTGGCTTAAACAACCATATTAAAGCAAGATTTGGACATAATATGAAACAGGGTCAGACTATAAGCTCTTCTGGGGAACCCAGTCTATCTCTTCTATCTTGTTATACATTTACTGAGTCTTGAAGTAAAACAGGAAGTTTGAACTCAGGAAACTTGAATGTCAAACCACAACATCTATGTAAGTAGATCAGGTCAGTTGGAGGTCTCGCTTGCGAGTCAAATATTATAGCTCAACCACATGTCAGTATGTAACTAGTGCTTCCTGGATGCCAACTGCAGCCTAGACATGAAAGGGCAATATGGTATAATCTGCTTCTTTGCTTAGAAATAAGGAATTTAGCCAATAGAAATGATTTAGCACATTTCTGTGTTAGCTGTTTTGAGGAAGTTATAAGAACACGCTTCTCCCTAAGAACCTCGCTTAGACGTCAAATGTGGGTTTACACTGTCTGAGCTATTTGGCCAAATAAAGCTTTTCTTGATATCGCAGTCCGAGTCTCCTGATTTTCTGCAACATTTATGGTGAGCCAGCCAGGAGATTAGGAGCGATATTTCGCTGAGGACAGCACGGACCGACCAGTACCCAATTGGGGCCATCTAGCCCTACCTTCAGGTGCCAACAGAGAGTGTTTCTCTGGAAGGGGACTCACAGCCCCCTTTGGCACTTGGTGGTCCGATCCAAGAACTACCACGAGATCAAGACAAACTCATAAATAACACCAGCTGAGAAAAGAAGAGGCCTGCAGGCAAGTATTGTGGGAATTGTAGACCCACTCAGTTGAGACTGGAAGAGAGGGCCTGATCACACACACACCCCGAGCCCAGGATAGCATCCCTTCCTAAAAGAACCAGCATATCCTAATGAGGCTCTAGAATTGTGTGGGTGTTAAATCATTGCAGTTCCTGTTGGTGACCATGAGTCTCTGGGACCGCAAGTCAGTGACAAGTGTCTTAGAAATAGAACATGGGTGGTGAAGGAAGTGTTCCTCGAATGCCTCTTCAATACATGTTACTCTATACATCTTGATCTTTAAAAATATGCCAGCACTTGCTGGGAGATCCAAAAAATTAGAAAAGAAAAGACACTGAACACCCCAAAACAAAGAAGAAGAAAGAAAGAATTGTAAGGTGTGTAGTCTTGGGTGGACAGAATACAACATTCTTAGAAAAAACCCTGAGATATAGTCAGTTACCAGGATGGGTAACAAGCCTCAAGGAGAAAAGGAAAAAAAAAAAAAAAGGAGACTCTCAACAAAACATTTAGTTCCTGTGTTGTTTTAACTTGTGTGTTTGTCTTTGTTGACGTGTTTAAGTGTTTTTTGTTTTTGTTTTACAAAAAAAGAAAAGAGAGAGTCTCTGATATCAGTGCCCTCCACCTGTGTATCTTTGACATGAAATGGTTGACACTGAGGAAGTAGGAGATCCAGGGAGACAAAAGGTTGAATCAGATATTGGTTAGAAAAACAAACGGTCCCATTAGGTGGGGCCAGGAGGAAGAAAGCCAAAAAGGCTACCAAAGGGACAGATCAAGTGGACTACAAACAGGTCCAAGGGAGCAGTTGAGACAAAAATTCAAATTGCCCCTAAGGGAAATTTTATTGCCAGGGGGAGCTACATAAGGTATGGATTGTTCTGTCCCGGGCAATGAGGTCCGCTCAAGTTTAGGACGTTTATTATCAGGCATTCTTAATAACAAAACTTACAGTTCAGTGCTAAGATTCTTCTGACTTTCCATGATCTGTCCCATCACGTAGTGTAAAAAGACATTAATTTTCTCTAACCCATGCTGCTGGCGCAAAGCTGCTTTTCTGGTAGACAAAGGCTATTCAGAGAATGACCAGTAATAAATCATTTTTCCCAGGCAGAGTATCCTGCTGCCCAATCAGGGAACACCGATGTGGTCACATATTATGGAACTACATTTCCCACAGGCAGTTCTGCCTAGATTTCTCATAAGGTAGTTTCTTAAAAGTGACAGCTCTTAATTCCTACATTAACTATATACTGTTGGGACAGAACACTCCCCACCTGGAATTATAAATTCCACTACTTACTAACTTTTAACTAATGGCAAACAAAAACATGGCATAAAAATGCAAACTTGACTATCTAATTAACTGTTACATGAAGGCATAGCATGACTATCTGATTAACTAAGATAAACAAAGGCATAACATCAAACATGTAACTAACTGCCTAATTAACCGAGCATGCAAACCTAACTAACTGATTAACTCAGTTACACAAGGCATAGCATCAAACAGTGCAAACAATCATATAAACACAAAGCATGCAAAACTTGAGGCTCAATCTTCTAATTCAGTCTTCCGTAACAGCAGTTTTGGGTCACTGATTGGTCTGGTGTAAAGTTTCTTGGTGGATGTCTGCTTTGCGACCTGAGCTTCCATCTGGCGAACTAGTTCATCATTATTAGGTAGGGCTTGGTGCAGAAGTCCCTTAGTTCCAGTGGACACAAGTCCCTTAGGCCATAAGTTCCAATACATGTCTTTGGGAACGAAGTTCTCTGCTGGTGCTGGCCATTCACCTGTCTTCTGGGTCAGCAATGTGGCTGGGGTGAGGACAGTTGGTTTTTCAGGATCCAAAACCTCTGGAACCAAGGTTTGAGAGTTGATGACGGCTGCCCTTTCTACCACGAGGATGGTGAAGATGGTCACTGCTAAGCCCAACATGAGAGGCTTCCGTCTTGAGAGGTGTTTGAAGCGAGTTGGTTCTTGGGACTGGTTGACAGGTAGTTGTGGTGCTAGTTTCACCATTCCCATGATAAGACTGATGTTAACATTGTGGGTTTACATTGTTTGAGCCATTTGGCCAAACAAAGCTTTTCTTGATCTCACAGTCTGATTCTCCTGATTTTCTGCAACAATATTTCCCAAAATACAAGAGTTGTGTGGAATTTTAAAGGGGCCCTTTGCTTCATCAAAGGATTGAGCAAACTATAAAGTATCACGTCCTTTTGAAAGTACAGATTGGCCCTGTTGCAGGCTTTGCAGCTCAAAGGATATAAGCTCAGAAGCTTCAGACATAAAAACAAAGCACTGTGCTTTGGCAGAGCAGTCTCAAAAGCATCCACTGGAGGGAGTAGGCAGAATAGAAGGGCTGAGCCCTTCAAGGTTGAGAAGATTATAAAACCAAGTTGCGGATGCTGGTACTTCTTTTATTGTATGGCTACAGTAACAGAATCTTGCAAGTCTAAAAATGCTTCTTCCTCTTTTGTTTCTTTTATCTTCATGAGAACTTAAGGGGGTGAAGTCCGAGATTACTTTCTCAAATTACATTTCTGCCCCAAATTCATATTACAGATTATTTGAATGTTATTTGGTTGTGACTCTTCCTCTCAGTCTTCAAGATTATTCCTACTTCATTAGAGTAGTGACTACCATTATGTGCATAAAGTCCACTGGTTGGCAATTTGAGAGCAGATCAGGGATGCTTTGCCCTGACACTGGTCTTTTATGTGCATCTTGGATGCAACACATGTAAAAGGGGCAAGGCTTCAATTATGTGGCTCCTATTTCAATCTTGACTTTTCTTACCTTCCACAGATGTCCCTGGCTGGTTCCCATTTCAAGGCAAAATAACAAGATGGTTTCCCATGTTGAAGTTGTGAGATATCTGGTTGAGGCAGATGCTGAGCAATCTGCAGGAAGTACAGATTGCATTTAATATTCAACCAGTGTTTATTTCAAAAGTGTGGATTTTTTGCACCATGGTTGATCTGAATACACACAGTAGGTAACAGAGCAGCATTCATTGTTCAGTATGTTGTGAGCTTATCTGGAATAGGATTTCCAGGAACTTTAGCCCAAGTTTCTGAGTTATAAATTCATGGGTACTAAGATGGCATTCTTTGCATTGTGGATGATAATTTCCACACAAAATTATTCCTGCTTAGTGAATCGAAACAATTCTATTGAGAGGGTTGTTTTGTTTTTTGGGCAAGACTGTGAGGTGGTAAAATAGCTGGTATGTAAGATATGCAGTGATTCTTTTCCAAATTGGTCCCCTTCCAAAGTGTTGGGATTGCTACCAAGCAGAATGGTCACTGCTCTTCTTGAAGGCATAAGTTTTGAAAGGCTGGTTGAATGGTTCCTTGTCTTTCTGGAGTATCAGTGTCAGAAATAGGAAGAAAGGAACCAGCTATTTTCTTACTTATTACTTTTTATTTTCCTTTGCCCTTTGGCTGTGTAGCTGTGTAACAAAGCCTTTTTGTTCCTCAGACATCTTAATGAGTTATAAATTGCCAATATTCTTATGTGTTTAATTACATACAAGAATCAAAGGAGTAAAACTTTCTCCACTATTCTTCACTTTCAACATTCCAGGCACATGTGTAGTCTCAATGTAAAAATATCCTTTCTGTTGTTTTAAATCAGGGGTGTCAAACTTGTGTCGTTATGTTGTTGTCATGTGATGTATCACAACTTTCCCTCCCTTCACTAAACTGGGGTGGGCATGGTAAGCGCATGATGCATCCAGCCTGCAGGCTGCAAATGTGACATCCCTGTTTTAAATAGTTACATTCTCTTTTCAGTGGGACTCCAGGTCCAATGACATCAAGGATTTTTATACCAACAATACAGAAGTGGCTTGCTGTTGCTGCCTTTAAGTTGTTTTTATCACTTGCTTGATGTAATCTACTCCTGATGATTTCCAACTATTAACCAGACATAACCTGCTTATTAAGCAGCTTTTCTTTCAAAATTCTAAATATCAAGACCTCCCAAATTTCAGTTATCTTATTCCTTTGTTTTTATAGATTGCCAATACTGCAGTTTTCTTCTGTGCTCTCTATTAGTTGAAGACAATATTTTACATCCAAAATGTTAGATATTCCTCCCTGCTGACAGACTGGCAGAGGTTTCCAACAAGGTCCTCTGTTCCATTGGTTAAGAGGTCTGACAGATCCCTTTAAAAGGGGATGCTGCCCGACCATTCTCCATCCGGATGTTTACTTGACTTGCAATAAAGAGCTGTTGTTTCTGAAGCCTTTGTGTGCCTCCTTTACCCGATCTACCACTGGTGATGAAGGTGGGATTGGAAGGCAACTAGGCTAACAAAAAGAACAAATGAAGCCTTGCAAGTACATCCAGCCCGGAGCATCCTGTGCGGCATTGAGCAAGCCATCACGGAACAACCAGATAGAATCAGAATGGCTATGCACACCCCACCAACTCCGTATGATCCAGCCACTGAACACTGGGAATACGATTTGAGTGTTTCCTGGAAGCAAATGATCTCACAGGCGTTCCAGAAGCCCATAAAAAGAACATGTTCCTTGCTTACTGTGGCCGGGAAGTGTTCGAAACGGCGAAAAACTTCTCGGAACCGACCCCACTCCAAGCAGTGTCCTGGTCTGCACTACAACAAACGCTGAAGACCCACTATGCACCCAAACTGTCCAAATATGTCCGCCAGCATCAATTCAACATTCGGAACCAGATGGAGGGTGAATTGATCAATGAGTATGTGGCGGCGCTCCGAAAAGCCGCAGCTTACTATGAGTTCTGTGAGCTGGATGAGCTGATTCTGGATTGCATAATTTGCGGTGTGCAAGACATCAATCTGCAGAAGAGGCTACTCGCTAAATCCAACCTCTCTCTGCAGATCGCACTAGACGAAGCTAGAGCATCCGAATCAGCCGCCAAATTGACGGAAACACTCCAGCGCTACAGCGCACCTCCGGACGCGTGGAAAAGTACCCACGTTCATCGCAAGACTACAGAACCCGAGAGCTCTGGAACAATGTTCCCTCTTTTTTTTTTTTCATCTTGGTATCGGCTGCAAATGAAGCACAATTTTAAAATGTGTACGAACAGTTTTGGCTAGAATCAGAGACAAGGGCCTCCGCCTCAAAAAAGAAAAATGTCAAATTAATGTACCGAAAGTCGAATTCCTAGGGTACGCGATCGATGGATCTGGAATCCACCCGACCTCACAAAAAATTAAAGCTATTAAGGATGCCCCCACACCTTGCAATCAGACCGAACTGCAGGCGTTCCTCGGGCTCCTTAATTTCTACAGCGTCTTTCTCAAACAGAAAGCCACCATTGCTGAGCCACTACATCGCCTCCTAGCCAAGAACGCAAAATGGTCCTGGGGCAAAACCGAGGCTGCCGCATTCGCCACAGTAAAACAACTCTTGTCAGCAGATTCTTTCCTAGTACAATACAGCCAGACCCTGCCTTTGGTGTTGACCTGTGACGCCTACCCTTTTGGTGTCCGGGCTGTCCTCTGCCACCGCATGCCCAACGGAACCAAAGCCCCCATTGCATTTTACTCCAGGACATTATCTGCCACAGAGCGGAACTACAGCCAACTGGACCATGAGTCTTTGGCTGCAGTAGCTGGAGTAAAGAGATTCCACAAATATCTCTACGGCCAGGATTTTGAACTGATTACAGACCACAAACCATTGTTGGAGTTACTGGCTGGGAATCGCCCACCTCCGGTATCATTATCCCCCCGACTGACCAGGTGGACAATTTTTATAGCAGCCTATTCCTACTGCCTCATCCACCGACTGGGCTCCACTTTAGGGCACGTGGGTGCCTTGAGCCACTGCCCACTGCCCAAAGTCCTCGCCAACCCCACCTCCAAGATGTTGATCCTCCTCATTGAATGCCTGGAAACCAGACCCGTCTCATCTAGTGACGTTGCACACCACTCTGCAAAGGACCCCATAGTAAAGCAAATTTTGAACTGGGTGTGGAGGGGGTGGCCCAAAGGACCTGCTGGGGCCAATTTCAAAATGTATTTTTCCAAACGGGATAAACTGTTGATTATTAATGGGTGTTTGCTGTGGGGGGACCGGGTAATTATTCCCAACCAACTGCGCATTGCAGCCCTTGAAGCAATACATGTGGGGCATCCTGGGATTGTCAGAATGAAGTCTCTAGCAAGGAGTTATGTTTGGTGGCCTAACATAGACAGGGAGATCGAAGAATAGGTGGCTACATGCACACCCTGTCAGGAGTCCAGACCAGCTTCCCCAGAAGCGGCAGCCAAGGAATGGGAGTGACCACAAGGACCATGGTCCAGAGTACACATTGACTTCACTGGACCAGTTCATGGCCAAATGTTCTTCATAGTTGTGGATGCTTATTCAAAATGGTTAGAAGTAGTCCTGATGAATTCCACTACAGCAGAATCGGTCATAAGGTACTACAGAGACTCTTCTCCATGCACGGCCTGCCCGATGTCCTAGTCTCTGAAAATGGCCCCCAATTCATGCCCATGCCATTCGAGACCTTCCTAGCATCTCAGGGAATCAGGCATGCCCTGGTTGTGCCATTCCATCCGGCCTCCAATGTCAGGTGGAATGAATGGTAAGATCCGCAAAAGAGGCCCTCAATAGGATGGGCCAAGATGATTGGCAAACACGAATTGACCACTATTTACTAATTCAACACATCACATCCAGTGCTACCACAGGGAGAAGCCCCTCTGAACTCCTCATGAGCCACCGCCTAAGTCTCACTTAGACCGGCTACATCCAAATTATTCCACCTCAACACCCCCTGACTCCACAAGCAAGGTTCAAGCTTTTGCCATAGGCGATTCGGTATACGCACACAACTACACCAGGGGAACGTTGTGGATTTCTGCAACCGTAATTGGAATTACTGGTCCTCGATCATACACAGTAGAACTCGAGGACAGTAGGAATTGGAGAAGGCAAATAGATCAACTCAGTAGCCGCATGTCCAACTCGGTGCTTAGACAACCAACAGTAACTCCTGCACAAACCAGTCAAAACTGCACAAAAAAATCAAGCCCAAGAATATCGGAAGACTTATCTGACTTTGATACAGGCCCGCAGCGAACTCCGAGAGAGCTAACTCCAGAAGCTCCAGCTGCAGCCTGTGAAGAGTTCCAGGAGATTCCATTGGGCAGATCCGCAGAACCAACAGGTCCGTCCGACTTGTTCAAGGGAAACACCAACATTGAATTGCGCAGGTAAGGCAGAGCTACACAAAGGTGACTACATCACCAGTTAGATTGTTCCATCCTAGAGGGGAGGGGTGTTAGAACCCCCCCCCCCCCCCGCTGACAGACTGGCAGAAGTTTCCACTAAGGTCCTCTGTTCCAGTGGAAACAAAGGTTGAATCCCATTGGTTAAGAGGTCTGATAGATCCCTTTAAAAGGGGATGCTGCCCGACCATTCCCCAGTTGGATGTTTACTTGACTTGCAATAAAGAGCTGTTGTTACTGAAGTCTGTGTGTGCCTCCTTTACCCGATCTAAAACAAAATGTATGCAATTTGAAATTTGCTGGTCAAATGGGAAGGGACTATAATTCTTGCAGCAACAGGTTGAGGCTGTTGCTCTTCTGCAATTTACTTTAATTATTGACAAGTCCTGTTGTCTTTTTATGCCAGAGTTATAAAGGACTAGACTGCAAGAAACAAAGTTGGTGCCAAGAGCTTACTATAGATCTGGCAACAATTCACTGCATAGGAAATGTCTAGGTTAAAGTTTTTCCCTCTACAGAATGAAATTTGATCTTCAGATACAGCTTTGTTCTGATCACTTTCAACTAGATGACTAAAAATGTGCTTCACCATTCTTCTCCATTATTTAGTTTGTTATTATTTAGGAAGACAACCTGATTCATATATATGCTAAGAACACTGTTTATTTTGATACTTTTGAGCACAACTACATTGTGATTGTTAGTTAACAGTGCATGGATTAGACGATGTGTAAATCCAGTAATTTGTGGCTTATTCAACAAACCACCATTCAGCAAAGCATGACTTGGCAATCTGCATGCTGATTGTGCCTGCCTTAAAAAATTCCATCTGTGCTGCCAAATCAGCTGAATCAACCCTGGCAATTAATGATGTATCAGATGCTATATAGCCAATTGCCCTCACATCCAGCATAACCTATAGGTTCTTTTTCCCCTGCTGGAGCTGTAGGCCTTTCATGTTGGCAGTAACTCAAAAACAGAAAAATCCACCAAAATTTCTCCCCCCCCCCCCACACACAATCACTTCAATCTACTGAGGATATCATTTCAGGTATCTCATGAAATAGAGTTCAAACCATGAAAACCTCCACAATCATACTAAAATTTTCTTATTCTTACATTAGTATATAGAAAGTCTGAACAACTCAGGGTGAGATTACTTTGAAGAACAACTGCAAAACATCTTCAAGGAGGAGCTGCTGCTGATACTGTAATTTGCCAATCACTGGTCCAAAGGAGGGCCTGTCTATAATGGTGGGGGGCATCCTATGAGAATGACATCTAATAATGAGTTGCATGAGCTTTCTGTCTGGAAGATAGTTTATACTTTATGTTTTGTGTATCAAGAGCTTCCTGAGCAAAACTGGGGAAACTCACAGCACCTCAGTGACATTTAAACAGCTTCCTTCTGAGCAGAATTTTAATCAGCCTCTTTGCATCTGTCTCTGTGTGTGCATGCTGGTGGGTTTGCACACAAATGTACTTGCATGTGCACATCCCTACCCATACACTTAAACCAGACAGGGAAATATTGTTAATGCATTTGTTATGGTCGTGACCATGACAAACAGTAAAAGTAGCCTCAGCCATTTTGATATGCTGTTTCCATGGATAAAAAAGATCAGTTTCTGGATAACAGCATGCTTTTTAATTTCTCCTCTGCTGGGTAAATTCCAGCTGCAAGAAAGAGTGTCTTGCTGAATGTAAAAGATGGGCAGAACATTCCAAGATCTTTGATGTTGGAATGATGCCATAGAAGAGTTTTGGGAACTGCATCTGGGGATTGCTTGTCTGCAGCCTGTGTATCTCCTCTATTATTTGAGGGATTGGTGACCTCAAAGGTTGCGGAATAAAATACATGGCACCATGTATGGGTGACACTACTCTACAAAAGAACCGTGTGGGCCCATCCTGTTCACTGTAAAAAGAATTAGGGATCTGTAATCCCCAGCATTTTGGGCTGAGAATATGCAAATCAAGACATTTCTTTGCAATTCAGGAATATAAAAATGAGTGCAGATCGCAATCAAAAAATGCAATGTATATATGATCCAGAGGATTAAAAAATAACAAGGCCGAAGCAGGAAGTATCCTAACAATATTTCCAATTTTCCAAACCACTTAAGACGCAAGGATCAGAATCAAGTAATAATCAAGGATTATTACTTGAATCAATTTTTCATAGAGTACTTAATTTTTAAGATGTTTCATGTGTCCATCCTTTACTCCAGAACAGCCTGTGGAGGAAAGGGGGGAAAAAAACTCCCTATCACTAGCTAATGTGATGACTGTTGACTGGAAGAGCTTAGTCCCATATAAAGAAGAAAGCCAAAATTACAATCCAGAATATTGTATTATAAACTTTGTGAATTAGTGAGAGAGTGTGGGTGTGAGTGTGTCCAAAGTATATTTGATAGAGCCGGGATGGCGAACCTATGGCATTGCCTGTCAGCTGGTCCCATTTTTCGCCCTCCCCAGGTTCCAGAGGCTTTACAGGAGCCTGGGGAAGGCAAAAAGAGCCTCCTCCCCCCAGAGGCCCTCTGGAGGCTTCAGGAGCTTCCATGAGCGCAAAAAAACGGCCCTATGGGCAAACCAGAAGTTCAGGAACGGACTTCCGGTTTGTGTTTGCTTGTAGCGTCAGTTTAAGCCCTCCGGAGGCTTCAGGGAAGCCTCCTGAAGGTCCCTGAAGTCTCCGGAGGGCCTCCGGGGGGTGGGGGAGGCTGTTTTCATCTTCCCCGGCTCCTATATACCCTCTGGAGCCTGGGGAGGGCAAAAAAATGGGGGGAGTGCCTCTCATGTGTGCATGCATTATGGGTCCGGCACGCCCATGCACAACTGTGCATGGGCGTGTCGCACTCATAATGCATGCACTATGGGTGCTCCCCCACTTATGGCACACAAGCCAAAAAAGGTTCGCCATAACTGCACTAGAGCCAGTAAAGAGGAGGGAATGCATGACACCAAAGATTGAATAAATCCTTCTGGATTAAATAAACCTTCCAATCTTTTAGCCTCTCTTCTTCCAAAATCTGTATAATTTGTTATAGGAGAGTCTAGATATTTGTTTAGTGCCTGCTGCTTGTACAAATGGAGCTTCACACTCATGTGCACCTGCCCACTGTTTCTATAGTCCGGTTCTGAATGGGCTGAGCCTGGTAGTGGGCTGCGGTACAGGTGTTGGGGATCTCTATACTAGAGGACTGTATCATATCATCCCTAACCCTCGGTTAGACATACCTAATCCTCTTAACCATTCATCATATGATTTAGTCTCTAGACTTTTTAATCAGCTTTGTTGCTCTTCTCTGCACTCTTTTTGGGGACGGGTGTCCAGACAATTTTCTGTGGCCCTATTGCCATGGCCATGTCACCACAGCCAACTTGTCACAGGACAATTCATCACAGAAAACTTGTCGTTGGAAACTCACCTCAGGACAATTCCATGGGATAATTGGATAATTATCCAGTGTGATAATTCAACTCCTTGCTTTTCCTAACAAAACTTGCATGGAAAAGATGCTTGGAGCATTTGGTCCAGGGACATGCAATCAGGGGAGGCAGGGGAGGCAGAGCCTCACCACTGTCATCATGAAAAGAAAAAAAAAAGTAAAAGGAAAAAGGCAAGAGCTGAGGTCAGGCTGAGCTAGTGTCAGGCCTGCAATTATATTCCTTTTAAATTTTTTGCCTGCCACACTTTCTCTTATTTCATTTTGCTGTTTCTTTAGTATAGTTGATGGGAGGGGGGAATAGACAGGAGTGAGATTGCGGAATGTATTGTTTTCATTCTTTACTAGAAGCCAAGGTCATCCTTTGTCTCCGCACCAGTACACCTGACTGGAAGCAGCTGGGTGTGAATGCCAGTGTGGAAGAAGAAGATTGGACCATGTGATGGATTGTGGGTGTGGGGACAAGTTCCTGAACTTTTAACTGGGTGGAATTCTGATGTCATTTCCAGTATTGGGATTTTAAAAGCCAAATGGCTTCCCCTTTGAAATTTTGCAGAGAAGTTTCTTATCTCAGCTTCTTATCTCAAAAGGCTGGCTCCTAATTGTTCGCTGATATTTTATGCTGACCGGATGGCTCGCGTTGGGAAAGCAGCAACCCTCACTAGCGATAATGTCAGCGTGTGCCTAAGATGTCTGCTTTATTAAATTGGAACCAAAAGGATCATTTTGCCTTGGACTCTGATTTAATTCTACATGATACTTGCAACGCTGACATTATCCCAATACTCTCTTCAAAATAAATCACCAACACCCCTCCTTCACGGGGGGGTGGGGGGTGGGCTAGTGAGGGTTGCTGTTTTCCCAACGCGAGCCACCCGGTCAGCATAAAATATCAGCGAACAATTAGGAGCCAGCCTTTTGAGATAAGAAGCTGAGATGAGACACTTCTCTGCAAAATTTCAAAGGGGAAGACGTTTAGCTTTTAAAATGTATTGCCGCTGGCAAGAAGCCCAACCTGTGGGGGATGGAAAGAAGAGGAATGAAGGAGCTTAATCTCAACGCGCCTAGGAGATGGCCAGAAGATCTGATGAATGGAGATCCCAGACCATTTTGGACAACTAAACGTGAGTGCATGCTCCCCTCCTTCCCCCCAGCCAAGGCTTGGAAAAAACCCTGGAGTGGAGATTTTGCCTCCTTCCAAATGGGGATATTTGAAACGAGCCAATGCCCTGCAACTGAGTTGAAGACAGAATCGCTAGCAAGATGGGATTTTCAACTCAGCCAGCAAGAAGGGATTTGGCCAGCATCTTTCACTTGCCAGCCACCAGAAATTGGGCTGCAGCTAGTGGATGAAGCACCACTAAATTGAGCTTTCTTCCCAGAGTATGGATGGTATGGATGGATTCCAGTGGGCACCTCCTGGACCATCAACATGGGAAAGTCCCCCAAGCCAGCAGAGGGGCCCTTGGGCCAGAAATCCTCCAAGCCAGCAGAGGGCCCCTTGGCACATAAACCCCTCTAACCAGTCATCATTGGGTGAACTGCAACCTGTGAATCAGGCACCCTCAGGATGGGTCTTAATCCCAGGTCATGGATGGAAGGGATTCCAATTGGTATCTGCCCTCCCTCAGCAGATGGCACCATGGCAGACAACTGGGCAGTGGCCAACCAAGGGATTGACCTCCCCACCAGTTCCAGTCTCCCCTGCAATGCCTCAAAAGGTTCTTGCCCAACCTTCCTACAGAGAAAAGTTCTCAACAATGGAAGAAGGGATTACCAAGGGGCAAGCTACAGAATGGATGGTGAAAAAATGTGATGAGGCGGTTCCTAAGTTTAGAGCTGTAACTATGTCCCTTTCCTCATGGGGGCAAATAAAATGCCACCTTTGCTGTCAACTTGGCCACAAAACGTCAGAGTGCTTGGCTCCAGCCCCATTGCCACAAACATGCGCACCAACTGCCACAGCGGAAAACAGAAGGCCCCAGATGCTATCACAACCAACAACCTCTAGAAGAGGATCCCCAACCTAAGGTGATAAAGAGTCCTACTAAGAGGGAGGCTTCAGAGGAGGAAAAGGGCAACCAACCTCTGGAAGAGGATCCCCAACTTAAGTTGACGAAGAGTCCTACCAACAGGGAGGCCTCGGAGGAGGAAAAGGGTCAACAACCTCTGGAAGAGGATCCCCATCTTAAGGTGACGAAGAGTCCTACCGAGTCCTACCTATAAATAAATAAATCCAAATCCAAATCCAAGGGGGAGGCCTTGGAGGAGGAAAATGCTGAAGATGACCCAATGATGAATGCACCCATCCGCCCCTTCTCCCTCCAAGTCAACCTCCAAGTGCCTAAAATGGGGCTGGAGGGGGAAGTTGAAGCAGATGTGAGCACCAGTTGTGCTCAATGCTTAATCAGCACGTCGATTGTCAAGCAACTAGGCATAAGCACAAGACCTCTAGCCTGTTCCATTCGAGTTGAGCAGGTAGATGGAATGCTAAATGGAGGGCCCCAAACCACACTATAACTGACCTGGTGAAGTTACAAGTGGGACGCCACCGCGAGCTTCTCAGATTCATTGTGGCTCCAGAAATGCCAGAGAAAATAATCTTGGGGCTTGCATGGCTTGACAAGTGGAAGATAAAGTAGGAAGACGGTGATAAGAAATTGATGGTGGTGGTTGAGCCGCTACCACTGGTGGAGGAAAAGGGCCAGCCAGGGATGATTGAATCCAAGAGCCCAGAACCTGAAGCAGAGACAAAAACCCCAGGGGTCCAACAAGAACCTAAAAACATGTTGGGGGATGTTTTGTCCGAGAAAACCACAGCATGACAGTAATGGAAGCCAGGATAAGCTGATGACAGCTATGAAATTGGCACTCCCAACAGACCAGTCTGGATTGCTACAACGAGTGGCCAGCCCTAACAGACCATGGGAAGAGGTCGCAATGGACTTCATCGTGCAACTCCCAGACAGCAGTGGAAACAGAGTAATCTGGACAGTTATGGACTTGGTTTCCAAGTAGGCACACTTCATCGCTTGCTCAGAGTTGCCGTCCGCAAAAAAATTAGCGAAAATGTTTGTGAAACACATTTATTGCCTGCATGGATTGCCCAAAAAGATCATTTCAGACTGCGGAGTCCAGTTCACAGCCATGTTCTGGAGCCAGGTCCTGATATCCATTGGGTCCACACAAGAACTGAGCTCAGAAGTTCATCCCAGCATGAACTGCGCAGCAGAGAGAGCCAATGTGGTAGTGGAACAATACATCCGGTATTTTGAGGACTATCAGCAAGACAACTGATCAGACTTGCTACCCTTCGCCGAAGTGGCGTACAACAATGCGGTTCACAGCAGCACTGGATTTACTCCTTTCCAGATTACCAGTGGCATGGAATTTGTTCCCATGCCTGAGAGGCCTAGAGAAGCTCCCTCCTCCATGTCTCTGAATGAATGGTCGGACATGCTAAAGAAAGGATGGGAGAATGCAAAGAAGGCTTTAGCAAATGCAGCAGAAACCTACCAGAAGCAAGCTGAGAAACACCGCTTGCTCCAGACCCCTTTCCATGTGGGGGACAAAGTTTTTGTGTCTACCAAATACTTAAGATTAGGAATGCCTAGCAAAGAATTTGGTCCAAAATTTCTAGGTCCATTCCCTATAGTGAAGATATTTAACCCATTTACAGTTCAGCTCAGTCTACTCAGAAGTGTCTCATCTAGTCTGACCGATTCATACAGCGGGTCACATGCTTGACCTCGTATTTCTCTCGGAGCAGTGGAGGCGTGATCTAGGTTTGAAGGGCATTAAGACCTTGCCCTTGTCATGGTCTGATCACTTCCTACTGAGGCTTGACTTTTGGAAACCAATCCCCCACTGTAGGGAGGGGGAACTGATTAGGTGGTTCCGCCCCAGGTGCCTGATGGACCCTATGGGATTTCAGACGGCGCTTGGGGAGATACCTGACTCTCTCGTCCACAGTCTGGTGGAGTCCTTGGTCGCTGCTTGGAATTCAGCGGCGGTGGAGGCTCTAGACCGGATTGCGCCTTTACGGCCTCTCCGCAGCAGTGGATCCAGGAGGGCTCCTTGGTTCACCAAGGAACTTCGGGAGATGAAGTGCCAAAAGAGATGCCTAGAGCGATGGTGGAGGGCCAGTAACTCTGAATCCTACCGAACACAATTAGGAGCCTTTATTAGGACTTATCTAGTGGTGATACGGGTGGCAAAATGTGCGCATTTTTCCGCTCTTATTGCATCTGCAGAATCGCGCCTAACCGCCCTGTTTAGAATAGCCCGCTCCCTCTTGAAAGGGAGGGATGCGGACGACCCTTTACAGGGCAGAGCTGAGGAATTTGTCCAGTTTCTGTCGGATAAAATTGCTCGGATTCGGACGGACCTGGACTCCACTTGGACAGTACCAGCCGAGGCACCAGGGGAAGGTCTTGAGCAAATTTTATGGAGCGAGTTTCAACTTGTCACTCCTGAGGAAGTGGACAAGGCCATGGGAACGGTGAGTGCCTCCACCTGTACACTGGACCCGTGCCCCTCCTGGCTGGTCTCAACCAGCAGGGAGGTGACACATGGCTGGCTCCAGATGATTGTTAACACCTCTCTTCGGGAGGGATCCTTCCCGCACCCCCTAAAGGATGCGGTGGTGAGACCCCTCCTTAAGAAACCTTTCCTGGACCCAGCCATTTTGAACAACTATCATCCAATCTCCAACCTCCCTTTCGTAGGGAAGGTTGTTGAGAAGGTGGTGGCCTTTCAACTCCGACAGACCTTGGATGAAGCAGATTATCTGGATCCCCTTCAGTCGGGTTTCAGGCCTGGTTACAGCATGGAAACTACTTTGGTCGCGCTGATCGATGATCTCTGGCGAGCCAGGGATAGAGGATATTCCTCTATCCTAGTGTTTCTTGACCTCTCAGCATCCTTCAATACCATCGACCATGGTATCCTTCTGCGACGGTTACGGAAGGTGGGAGTGGGAGGCACTGTCCTACGGTGGTTCTCCTCCTACCTCTCGGACAGGTCGCAGTCGGTGTTGGTTGGAGGGCAGAGATCGACCCCTAGGCCCCTCAATTATGGGGTGCCGCAGGGCTCAGTCCTGTCCCCCCTCCTATTTAACATCTACATGAAGCCACTGGGTGAGATCATACGCCGGCACAGGATTAAATACCATCAATACGCGGACAATACACAATTGTATCTGTCCGCCCCGTGCCAACTCAGCAAAGCAGTTGAAATGATGTGCCAGTGCCTGGAGACTGCCAGGGTCTGGATGGGAGCGAACAGGCTTGCACTCAATCCCGACAAGACTGAGTGGCTATTGATGCTCCCTCCCAAGGATGGTCCAGACATTCCATCTCTTAGCCTGGGGGGTGAAATTATACACCCCTCAGACAGGGTTCGCAATTTGGGTGTCCTCCTGGATCCACAGCTGATGTTAGAACATCATCTGTCGGCTGTGACCAGGGGGGCCTTTGCCCAGGTTCGCCTGGTGCACCAGTTGTGACCCTATCTGGACCGGGAGGCCCTTTGGATGGTCACTCATGCCCTCGTCACCTCAAGACTGGATTACTGTAATGCACTCTACATGGGGCTGCCCTTGAAGAGTGTTCAAAGACTGCAGTTGGTCCAGAATGCAGCCATGCGAGCGATTCTGGGGGTGCCTAGGTACACTCACATTACACCTATCCTCCGCGAGCTGCACTGGCTCCCCATTGGTCTCCGGACACGCTTCAAGGTGCTAGTCGTTACTTTTAAAGTCCTACATGGTTTAGGACCTGGCTACTTGAGAGACCGCCTCCAGCCATTTACCTCCCAGAGACCAATAAGATCACACAGATTGGGCCTCCTCCGGGTACCATCGGCTGGTCAATGTCGGTTGGCAGCTCCCCGGGGGAGGGCCTTCTCTGTAGCTGCTCCGGCCCTATGCAACGATCTCCCCGTAGAGATCCGGACCCTTACTACTCTTCTGGCCTTCCGTAAATCTACTAAGACCTGGCTGTTCTGGCAGGCCTGGGGCTGTTGATTTTATCCAGCCCCACTCTAAGCTGTATGCATGTTGTGTAATTTTAATTATTGTTTTCTTTTTACTTTTTTATATATGTCCCCTGTTTTATCTGTAAGCCGCCCAGAGTCTAGGGAGTGGGCAGCATACAAATGTTAATAAACCTTGAAACCTTTATGATCACTTGAGCAGAGTTAAGCAAGAGTTAAAAGCTGAAAAATTCCTGACATAGATGAGGCACGTCGTTCTCCTGCCTCCTCCTGTAGAGGGTGCTTTTTAGAGGCTTTTTTAAACAATTAAGCAGAGTCATCCACAGTGATTCTGGCAGCAACTAACCCAGCCTGACCTCAGCTCTTGCCTTTTTCCTTTTACATTTTTTTTCTTTTCATGATGACAGGCAAGAGCAGAGTTGAAATCCTCTGTGAAACAGCTGGAAAAGGTACATGTGGGTCGGAGGGAGAGGGAGGAATTCAAACTTCATCCTCCTGGTGCAACTTTGTGTGTGTGTGTGTGTGTGTGTTTGAGAGAGGGGGGAGGGAGGGAGAGAGAGAGGAAGGAGGGGAAGGGAGAAGAAAAAGAAAAAGTAAGAAGGAAACTTATCTAGCAAAGGAGAAAAACAAATGCTGTCCCTTTAAATCGGAACTGAGCATGCCTGGCTGTGGAATTCTGAGAGTTGAAGTCCACAAGTCTAAAAATATTGCTGCCTCACCAGCCATAAACCTCACCGCACGTCACTGATTTGGTCTTCATTTCCACAGAAGCCTCCCACCTCATAGGCATTGGGTCCCGGGAGGGGGGTTGCCGAGACTCCAGGGTTATCCCTGTCTTGAAATTCCCCCCCATGCCGTACCAGATCACCCCAAGAGTCCTGGCCATGCTGAGGCAGTGGGAAAGTACTGAACCCCTGTCCTCTCCCACTGCGGTCCGAGAAGTGATACCCGAGCTGATAAGCTGCCGCTGCTGTCTATATAGGATAATTAATCAAGGATTATACCCTGCCTGAGCGATCCCAAGGGATTGTGCTTCACCAGCCTTGCTGGCTGCACTGTCCTCACTCCCCTCTGATGCTGGAGCTCCCTGCCCTGGAGTCTGCAGAAATCCCAGCTTCAAGGGAAAAGGGAGACCAGGAAGGGCTGGATTTGGACCTCTGATAAGCGGATGAAATTCATCTGGCACCATCAGGGAGTAAGGACAGTACAGTTGGGCACATGGGTGAAGCGCAATCCATGGGGAGTGCTCAGGCAGGGTACGATCCTTGATTAATTTACCCATCTAGACAGTGGTAGTGACAGTTTATCAGCAATCAGGCAAATTCCCCAAGTCTGTTTTCCATGCGAATGGAAACCCCATTGGGAACACCCAGCAAGTCTTGCCAAGTAGAAGCAAGGTGTTGAATTATCTTGCATATCTATCATTTCTATCATTTCATCCCTATTGATAAGAATTAAGTCCATTATAGCTGACTATTTCCTCTGTCTGGTTATGTGGTATATAATACACATCTATCAGAGGTGGTATTCAGCAGGTTTTGACCAGTTCTGGAGAACTGGTAGTGGAAATTTTGAGTCGTTCGGAGAACCAGTAAATATCATGTCTGACTGGCCCCGTCCCATCTATTCGCTGCCTCCTGAGTCCCTGCTGATCGGGAGGGAATGGGGATTTTGCAGTAACCTTCTCCTGCCACTCCCACCAAGCCACACCCACAGAACCGGTAGTAAAAAAATTGAACCTCACTACTGACATCTATAGCAATGCAATTTCTTTTTTCTTTAATATTCACCATAATGAATTCAAGAGGGCTTTCATCCCTGATATTGTGTATTTCAGTAGAGGTATAGTAATCCCTTACATACAATGCATTCCCCCCCCCCTCTTTTATTGGGTCTGATTTTTTTAAAAAACAGTCTATATCCTTTTAAAACAATGTTCTAGTCATGGATTCCATTCCACCAAATTTCAATAATGTCAACAATATCATATCTTCCCTCACATACTAGGACTTCAAGTTCTCCTTGTTTGTTCTTCAAAGTATATAGGCATCCTACATATGCATTTACTTCCTATATCTCCTGATTTATAGTTGAGCTTCTCTTCCTTCTTACCATTCCCTTCCTCATTGACTGATTTGTTGTTTGCTGGGGTTTTTGCTTAGGGTTTTGCCTGAAAGATTGATCACTTCCCCCCTTTTAGCTTAAAGCCCTTGGGATGAGCTGAGCCAGTTGTTTTTCAAACACATTCTTCCCAGTCCTTGTGAGGTACAGCTGATCTCTTGCCAGAAGCTCTTTCTGTAGAAATCCAAAGTTCTCTTGACAGCACCAATCCCACTCAGAGAAAGGGCTTTATGAACTGTTCTTTGTCTCCTTCATAAATCAAGCAGCACTTCTGGTCCTTGCCTATTGCCTACAACCCATGTGTCCCATTTTGTTGACCAAAAAACAAAGCATTTTAATTTTCTGCCTCATCTAGCCATTTTCCACTTCCTCCACTGTTGATAAATCATCTTTCTGCCCTAACTGAGTAACTTTCCCCCACCATACCATAGATCCTAACTGAGAGACAGGCAAATGCACCATTTATCTGGCAGCAACACACAAGAGTAACACACAAACCAGAAGCTCCAGATGTACTGAGACTGTGAGTTCCAAAACTCCCAACCAAGAGGGTTAAATGATACATTTCTGCATCTCCTAAACAACTAGGAAACCTATTTGTGAAATTAGAGGTATTATTGGTAGCAGTAGGAACTGAGAAAATTCTGAAAGGAAAAGGTCACTGCTCATCTGCCTCTGACAGTTGTCTTATGGAGAGAGCATGGAGGCAGAAGACAGGAGAGATAGATCATCCTCAGTTGCATAATAATAGAAGACATCCAAAAATGTTTTTAGTGAAATGCTGCCTTTGTTCTAAAATGGATGTAAGGGAAAAGTTGTAATTTAAAAACATCCAAAGATTAAATATTAATTAATTACATATGATACATTTTAACTAAGGGTAGTGAAAAGTAACTAGAGAAAAAAATATGAAGCTGTCCTAAAATCTGCAAAGTTCCCCCATGAGTGACATGTATATTCTTCAAACTCCAAGGCCTCTGCTAGGGGCCTAGTAGTTTGAGGGTTCTGGACAGTATCCTAGCAGTTGCTAGCACTGCACTCTTCTACATGGAGAACTCCGATATCATTCCTGAGATCTATTGGAGCTACTCTTCCATCTTAGGAGTCATGGCCCCAAATGTTCCTACAACAACTGGGACCTTTTTGGCCTTTATTTTCCTCATCCTCTCTAGTTCCTCCTTCAAGCCTTGGCACTTCTCCAGTTTTTCATACTTCTTCCTGATACTTTTGTCACTTGGCATTGCTATATCTATTACTCCTGCTTTTTTCTGCTATCACAATGTTCGATAGATTGGCCTATACTTGGTATCTGGAAGTCCCACATATCTTAGTCCTATTATACTTTACAACCTTCTGTAGAATCTCCCATCTGGACTTTGGATGATCGAGTCCATCTGCTCTGCAGATGGCCCTGTAAACATGCCAACTACTTAGAGGTGCCAGTCATTGTATGCTGTTTCTACCTCTATCTTACACACTTCCACTATGTGTTGCATTGTCTCTGAGGCCTCTTTGCATCTTGAGTCTTGTTTATTGTGGTAGACTGTTACGCCTATGGATCTGAGGCTTAATACCTATTCTTGTAAGGTGACCAGACGTCCCAATTTTGGCGGAACAGTCATGATTTATAACAATTTGTCCCGTGTCCCGTTTTAAAAAAGTCCCGGTTTTCTGGCTTCATGTTGAAAGCCCAGTGGATTTGCTTAAGAAATCCTAACTGGGGCAAGACAAAAGACACTCGGTCTAAACCCTCTCTATGTTTCAGTACTTTAATTGAAGATAAAACATTAAAGCAAGAAAACGGACCCACCCACCCATTTTACTTACTTTTATAAGAAAAGATGACCCAGTACCATAGAGCTCCAGGAAATACTTGGCTAGAGAAGTCGTGAATGTTCCTTCCTGGATTTTCCAGAGGGGAGGGGCATGGAGGTTGGAGGTCAGCTTGTGTGGAAAAAATGGTGGCAAAGTTTCTTTGAAAAATATTTCCTGACTAACTTCACCATTTTAATTTGCTCAGTTCTTTGTATTAACATCTACATCATTCTGGATCGACTTGGAGTTCCTGCCTGCTGGTTAGTGAGCTGGGTTTTGTTCTTTAATTTTTTTTAATGCATTTTAAAATAATATTTTATTTATTGTGCATAGGATTTTTTAAAATAGTTTTATTTTGTGTGGATTCTTTTTTTAAATTGTCTTAAGACTATTTAAAAAAAGATTCTATCCAAAATAAATTGAAGTGAAACCATTTTTAAAAATTCTATGCACAATACTTTGAAATATATTGTGCATAGAATTTTTTAAAAATAGTTTTACTTCAATTTATTCTGTGTGGAATAGTTTGAAATGTTTTACTTCAATTTATTCTGTGTGGATAAATTTAATTGTCTTAGACTATTTAAAAAAGATTCTATCCAAAATACAAAATACCAGCTGCAGTTATTCACTTAAGAACTGTGGCAAGAAAGGTGGTATAATGGGCTTAGTGACCAAAGTTACAATGGCATTGAAAAAAGTGACTGATGACCATTTTTCACACTTAGAGACCATTTTCACATTTAGCAACCATTGCAGCATCCTCATGGTCACGCGATCAAAATTTTTATGTTTGGCAACAGATTCATATTTATGATGGTTTCAGTGTCCTGGGGTCATTTTAATTGCCTTTTGTGACCTTTTGACAAAGTCCAATGGGGAAACCAGATTCACTTATGTTACTAACTTATCAGCTGCAATTATTCACTTAAGAACTGTGGCAAGAAAGGTGGTATAATGACCAAAGTTACAATGGCATTGAAAAAAGTGACTAATGACCATTTTTCACACTTAGCGACCATTTTCACACTTAGCAACTGTTGCAGCATCCCCATGGTCACGTGATCAAAATTTTAATGTTTGGCAACAGTTACAATTTATATTTGTAAATTGTAGTTATGTTGAAATAAAAAAATATTTGCAATACTATTTTTGTGTTGTATGAAAATTTTTGTTGCTCGGTATAAAATTTTTAATCAAGCCCCCCCCCTCCCCCGGTCAAAGGTGTCCCTCTTTACCAATCTGAAAATCTGGTCACCTTATATTCTTGTGTTGCTGTGATCAGTGCCTCAGTGCACTCTATTAGTTACCGTACTTTTGGGAGTATAAGACACACATTTCTCCCCCTAAAAGTGGGTGAAAATTGTGGTGTGTCTTACACACCAAATGTTGCTGAAGTCCCGCGCATCCACTGGCCTTCACCCTTTGGCCATTTTGGACCTCCGTGCATCACATTTTTGACCTCCACATGTCTCCTTTTAGACCCATTCCAGGCTGCAGGAATTGCCACAGCACATTGCCACCAATTACCACCTCTGCGCATCATATTTTCAGCCTCCATACGTTGTGTTTTCAGCCTCTGCACGCCCCATTTTTGGCCTGCGTGCATCACATTTTCAGCCCGTTCCAGGTGGCTGTGATCAGCGGCAGCAGTGGTGCCAATCCCTGCTGCCTGGAACTGGCTGAAAATGTGACATGCAGAGCTAAAAATGGGGTGTGCAGAGGCCAAAAATGCGACTCATGGAGGCAGCGATAAGCTATAGTAATCCCCACAGTGTGGAACAGCTGATTGGCGGTATTCTTCGAGGTTGATCCAACTGCCAATCAGTTGTTCATGCTAAATCAGGCTGTGATAATGTGCTGAAGCTGACCACGCTGTTTGCTGTTTGCTGCAAGGATGCTAGCCAGATGAATACTGATGGATGCTGGTAGGCAGAGGCAGAGGCAGATTTTTTTTTCCTCCCCAAAAACTAATGTACATCTTATACTCTGGAACATTTTAAACTCTGCAAAATATAGTAAGTCCTTTCCAGCCACTGGTAGAGTTTCCCAATGTCAGTCATCACAGCTATCTATATAATCCATACAAAAGCGTCTTGCAATAGCTTAATCTTCCTCCCATGTATACTGCTGCCTCAGGCATTCTCTCAGCAGCTTATCTTTGGATGCCATCTTACCAATGTATTCCTGTATGCTCTTTCATCCAGTGGCTTTGAAATTGAACTCATAAATCCTGCCCAACCTCTTTCTGGCTAATGTACAGTCTCTAGGTGTTGGGCGTGGGGTAGAAAACTGTAGACATTGTGATGAGCTTCCAGTCTTCATATCTGTAGCCTTCATATCTTCCTTTGACCAACTCATTACACCTGCAAGGTATCTGATGACTGCCAGGGCCTATAGAGATTCTCAATCATCCTGGTCATGGTTGTCTCAAAGATACTTTTTCCAAAAGGCAACTGGATTTTTTTTTTCCTTTGAAAACATTTTGCTTTTCAGTTCTGTCTGACTGGTGAGGAATGGAAAGATTTATAAATATAAATCCTTTCATTCCCACCAGTTAGTTAGAACTGAAGAAGCTTCTTGGATAAGAAGCAAAACATGTCCAAAGGAAAAAACCAAGAAACACCTTTTGGAAAAAGCACCTTTGGGACTGGCAAAGTACCGTATATGTATTCACGGCATACATCTTGCTCTTCCCATTGAGTTGTCTCTTCTTTGGTGGTACTTGGATGTTACTGCTTTCCTTGCTTCCTCATCCTAGTTTCCATGTGTGACTATAAGATATCAAGGTACTTGTAGCTGTTATAGATGTCTGCTACATAACTTGCTGATAGTTCCATCCCATCATTAATAGAGGTGGTGCAGTGGGTAGAGTGCAGTACTGCAGGCCACTTCAGCTGACTGCTAGCTGCAGTTCGGCGGTTCAAATCTCACCGGCTCAAGGTTGACTTAGCCTTCCATCCTTCCGAGGTGGGTAAAATGAGGACCCAGACTGTGGGGGCGATATGCTGACTCTGTAAACCACTTAGAGAGGGCTGAAAGCCCTATGAAGCGGTATATAAGTCTAACTGCTATTGCTATCAATCTTGCTTACCTGCCCCCGCTTTACAAATCCAGTCTGCAGTCTGAATAAAATCACAGTATCCTCACTGTATATCCATGTCAGCTGGATCAAGAAGCCAATGTTTTGTTCACTCTTAGTGTGATTGGTGTCATCCATGCAGAACAGGTAACTCTTGAACTTGTATCCGTATCCAATCCTTGTGATTATATTGCCAATGGAGTTCAAGCATATGCAGAGCAACAGTAGGGATAGTGCATCATCTTGTTGCATGCCACACTTGAGGGACATTTGTCTTGAGTTGACTTCCAGTGTTCTTGTCCACAGTCCTATTGAATTCTTGAGGAAAGTCCTTAGTGTCCTGTTGACTTTATATACTGCCAGGTATTCCCAGATCCATGTATGTAGCATAGAACTCTATATATCAGTGTATCAGTGCTGAGTATCATCATTCTTTATGTTAACCAGTTTGGGTGAGAGTCTGCCATTAGTAGCTGGTTTACAGTGCTGCTAGGTGGTCATGCATTGCTGCTAGTTTCTTTAGCCAATAGATGTGGAACATGTCCAGGTCAGTGGTGGGTTGCTAATATTTTTACTACTGGTTTGGACTCACTTATGTGTGCACTCACACGCACGGCGATGCTTCTGCTCATGCGCAGAAGCATCCAGGCTCATGCACAGGAGCCTCCCACCACCACTACTACCAGTTTTCCCGATCTGGGCCAAACCGGGCGCAACCCACTTCTGGTACAAGTCAACTACTAAACAGATCTTCATGTTCTTGAGCTGCTGTTGGGTGTCTGCTACAGTGATTGCGACCAGTTCCTAATCTGGAAAATTGATATGTTCTGCTCTTAAATCCTGAGCCATTTCATGCTGGTGTTATGTGCACTGCAATTGGGACTACACCTGGGATGATTCTTTAGAGAACAGGGCATTTATCTTCTTGTCCTTTTGCTTTCTAGTGTATTTCTTTAGCCTGCTAGCCAGGACCACGAGCCTTTGTTTAGCAGTCTCTGTTGGCTCTTGTATTTTTTCAGTAGTCAAATATTATCATTAATTTCCACACCCTTCAATAGTTCCTCTAGCTGGCTAACTTCTCTCTAAGTTGTCTTGATCATAACCTCCTATATCATTTTCTAGATGTGGAGAGAGTGGAGGTAAGCACAGCTGTTCTTGATTGTTTAGCCAAGCATTTCCAGGTTAGGGTTAGGGTTAGGGTTAGTATATATCACTTCATTAGTTGAGAAATAGTGATAGCAGAAATTGCTATTGGCATTTTTTAGCATACTATCTGACAGTATTTCTCCACTTATTGGTAATCAGTCTTGATGGTTGATTGCTTATGGTTATAGAGGTAGTAGAAATTCTAGTTGTTTGTCAATTACTGTGGATGTAGATTTCCTTTACATCCATAGTTCCGCATACATTTCATAAGATCTGCTGATGTGGTAGCATTTCAGGTTCTTTTGTTACATCCATTCATGGTTTGTTCCAGTTGCCATCAGATTTTCCTGATTCCTCAACATCTAGCATGAATCTCTAGCTAGATGGACATAGGTCTTCCTTCAGTCTGACTTGAGTGCAGTACACAAAATTATCTGCTACAATGTCCTACCCGTCAATGACAACTTCAGCTTCAACCACAACAATACACGCGCACACAACAGATACCAACTTAAGGTAAACTGCTCCAAACTCGATTGCAGAAAATGCAACTTCATCAACAGAGTGGTCAATGCCGGAAATGAACTACCTGACTCTGTGGTTTCATCCCCAAACCCCCATAACTTTAACCTTACACTGTCTACTGTTAACCTCACCCCATTCCTAAGAGGTCTGTGTAAGAGGCATGTATAAGCACAACAACATGCCTACAGTCCCTGCCCTACTGTCCCCACTTTTCGTATCCATTTCCCATATTCATAGTCATGTTTATACTTAAGTCTGTTATCTTATACATGCTTGACTTATTTGTAAAATTAAATAAATAAATAATAAATAAATAAATAAATAAATAAATCTGGACAATGTACAAGCTGCCATGATTCTTTTAGCTTATTTATTTGTCATATCTGAGATAGGTAAGTGAAGCATTAAAGAGTCTTTGCCCAAGAGATAGTTATCAGCCACAATTCAAACCTCAGTTTCTCATGACAAAAGGCACCTCTCTAACCATTATGTTTTCAACCACTATAGGTTATTTACATATTGTTTTTAAAATGCACAAGTTTTTTTTTAAAAAAACCTTACAATGTCTTTTTATGAAAGAATCTTGACTGAAGTTTTGTTCTAGCCCTCTTGTGGCTGTGGCTGGTGTTAGTTTTCTCAAAGTCTTTGGAATTGCCTGTGTTTTTTAGGGTTCACAAAAAAACAGTGAGGGAGTCTTTTCAAAGTGCTATTAATGATGATTCAACTTATTAATAAGAATACAAAAACTACATATCCAAAATTAATTATTAATACATAAAGGCCAGCTGTGGATGAGGCAGAATGAAATTCCTTCTTCCTGAAGCTACTGATTTTTGAATATATATATATTTATGAGATTTACTGGTATATCCCACTTTTAATTCTGGACTTCTAGGCAGCATGCAAAGAATTCACTCTTCCTATTTTTAACCACAACATCTCTGAGGATAGATGAAGCTTATGTCACAAAAGGGCAACAAAATACTTGAATAGGAGGCCATTAAAAAAAAAATCCCAGTCAGTCAGAAAAGGGTACTTCTGATTTTAACTTTTGTTACCAAAGCAATCTTGCTGAGTCTCATAAACAGGGCATAAGGAAAAAGAGGGATTATTAATTAAAACATTATAAATAAATAAACATGGTCAGATCAAAAATGAATACCATGGTGGGAGTCTCAGGCTGAGGTCTACATGGAACTAATGGAAGTAATAATCCAGTAGTTTTGCTATTGTTGCTGCTACTGAAGTGTTAGAAATATGCTGATGTTGTAACTCCATGAAGTCCATGGAAGCCTCCAATAAGCATCTGGAGGCAGTTCTGGGATGGATGAAATCAACTGAAGCTTAATCTAGATAAGATGGAAGTTCTGTAATTAAAGAGATCAGTTGAGCTGGATGGAAGGGTGTGACCGAAGTTAAATGATGTTGCATTTTCCCTGTGCAGCAGTGAAAATTATAATGTGCGCAGTCAGGAGAGGACAGAATACAGAGTGGCATTGGCTTTCCAATTTGAACTTGACCTAATCTATTTATAGTATTCAGAGTTCTGTCCAATAAAAAGAAATGGAATCCAACATTAATGCAACATTATCCTTGCTATAATTGTTTGCCTTTTGTTTAGTATCAGTTCCTCCTCAGTGCACATTTTTCCAGACAAAACAAGCATAATTATGTATACTGTATACTCCACATTGGCGACAGGAAGGGCATCTGGCCAGTAAACAGCTCCATTCAGTTGCCCAGACTCCATCCCACAAGGGGTTATGGGGTCATTAAATGAGGATAATGTAAAATTCTCATGACTGTTTGATTGTTTGGATTACACAGTGCATCATAGGGTAACAATTTTTGAATCAATGTACATCTAAAGAGCTAACCTATAGAGTGTGTCCAAAATCTGGGACCCATGGTTTCCATGGGATTTAAATTAGGCAAAATTGTGGCCATTTTAGTGCTGCAATGCCACTGCATTGTCACAGTTAGCTGTAATCATGTGATTGTCATTTCCAGTGCTCCCTGCCAGATTCTTACAAGGAAGGTCAAGGGGGGAAGTTAACAGGAAGTAGAAAGCTGTTCCTGCTCCCACTGCTTTGACTGTGATCATCCTGTTTCTCTGATTAGATAAGGGAATGTCTCTGAAATGATGACCCAACGAGTCATGAATTTCCTAAGCCTGCTTTGACAAGTAAAGAACTGGAACCGTCAGTTCAACTATTAATAAATGTCCCAGTGCTTCCCCAAACATTATATTCTCTGTTTTGTCACCAGTGGGATTTCATGCTGTCACTCACTTTATATATTGCAGTCTTGGCAAATTAATATTTTCCATTAGGATAAAACCCCAGAGTCCTCTGCTTTTTCCTGTATGAGTCATTCTGTCATATTTTAGCTCAGACTGATCCTCCCATTTTTTTCAATAAATAAATAACAATATCAATTAACACAGTAACATGCCATTTTCAAGCATTTGAGCCAGAGACCGAGCATTATGCTGGAGCATTTCTCTTTAAAGAGCACACATTCCAAACAGGTTGCTTCAATGTTTAAGAGGATTTGAGGAAGAATCCAGCAGATTTTGTTATATTCTAAATTTGGAATATTTCTGGGACTCATAATACTTCTGGCCGTGGATGTTACTTGGGAATGCAGGGTAGTCTTGAATGTATGTTTGTGACTTTCACTTGAACCATCAGCACCCCTAGGGTTATAAACAGCATTCAGAGTAGATGATTTCCCTCCCTAATCCCAGTTTGGATAGACTATATTTATTTGTTTGTTTGTTTGCTTGCTTGCTTCCTTAATTTATATTACTGCCTATTCACACATGGCAATTTAAGGTGGCTTACAGATTATATAAAACCCCATATAAAAATAATAAAATTAATAGAAGAAGTCATATAATAAATTAATATACTAAAATCATCCTCCACCCTCCACCCCGGCAACAGCACCTCACACGAGCCATTTAATGGACTCCATCCTGCTCTGGGTTCCCCAGGCCCGCTGGCAAAACCACGTCTTCAGCCCCTTCCAGAAGAGTATTAGAGTGGGGGCTGTTCTAATCTTCAGGGGAATGATGTTCCAGAGAGAGGGAGCCACCACGGAGAAGGCCCTTCTTCTGGGACCCACCAGGCATATCTCCCTCGGGGATGGGACCTCAACATTCCCTGCTTCCCTGATGGGCTGAGTAGATGTAACCGGCAAGAGACAGTTCCTCAGATAACTTGGTCCCAAGCCATGAAGGGCTTTAAAGGTGATAACCAGCACCTTGAATTGCACCGGAAGCAAATCAGCAGCCAATGCAGCTCCCACAGGAGAAGTGGCACATGTGCACACCACGATCTGCACAAAATCATGTGGGCCGCTGCATTTTGCACCAACTGGAGCTTCCGAATGCTCTTCACAGGCAGCTCCATGTAGAGCGTGTTGGAATAGTGAAACCAGAAAGTGACTAGGGCATAAATGACTGTGAGTGATTTAATGATTTAATGTAGAGTGGATAGGAATTTATATAGTTACTTACAGAATCATTAGTTTACATATTCCAATGGATTAGTTGAAATTTTGGACCAATTCAACAAGGTGCTTATTTTTCCCTCCTATACGAAGAATTCCACCCTATTTATCCTTATGCCTGCTGCTGGAAATGAAGAAAAGCTTCTATTTTTGCCAAAGAAATCTTTTATTCCCAATGCAAATTGTAGGTGTGGCTATATATCAAGGCTCGACAAGGAGCAGAATGATGAATTCCCATCATATTTGCTAGGATCCCTGAAACCCAACTGAGAATTATAGTCTTTCTGTCTTTGTCTACCTTGATTCTAGTATGAATTCCTGCGAAAAATGCTTTCTCTTTTGAGAGCCAGTTTCTCAATTGGGGTTGCAAGTTTCAGTTATAGCAATCTTCCGGAATATGGTTCCCTCTAGTTTATTGGCATTATAGATTAAAAATATACATGGTAAAGGTAAAGATAAAGGTTCATCTCGCACGTATGTGCTAGTCATTACCAACTCTAGAGGGCGGTGCTTATCTCAGTTTCAAAGCTGAAGAGCCTACACTGTCTAAAGACGTTTCTGTGGTCATGTGGCCAGCATGACTAAATGCGGAAGGCGCACAGAACGCTGTTACCTTTCCACCCAAGGTGGTTCCTATTTTGCTACTTGCATTTTTACGTGCTTTTGAACTGCTAGGTTGGCAGAACTGGGACAAGTAACGGGAGCGCACTCCATTACATGGTGCTAGGGATTCAAACTGCCAACTTTTCTGATCAACAAGCTCACCGTCTTAGCCACTGAGCTGCCGCATCCCAGAAAAATATACATAGGTCTTGATTTAAAATGATTGCATTATTCAAATTTGTCCTATTCAAAGTATATTCTTATGGGAAATATTGGTTCCACTTAATAGAAATATAATTTTTAAACCTATATGTTTATTAATGAAACACAGGTAGTCCTCAATTATTAATAACAGGAATAAATAAATGGCATAATATCAGCCTCCTGCTGAATGGCTATTATAGGAGCAGAAATTACAAGGAACATGAAGAATAATGAAAATTTAAAATCTAGGCTAAATTAAAATTCTAATAATTAAGAAAAACACTTTTTTGCTTTTCCTCCACATACTGAATTCCATAGGGAGATGTTATTTGCAGCAGATAAAAAGTCAATTCTTAGGATTCATAAAGCATCCAGTTTGCACTCAAAATGCTTTAAGGCACGTGAGTAGCAATACAGATTGCATTCCCCTAATAAACATTGACACAGAATACTAATAAAGAACTAATCCTAGGAGATACTCAGGCTTAATACCACTCTTTGTTTCCACAGAAAAGCAAAATCAAGATGAATGGTTTTGACTAAATAAATTCAGAAGCTATAAAAATGATTGCAATTTCCTACACAGACCTACACAGGCTGGCTAGATAGATAGGTAGGTAGGTAGGTAGGTAGGTAGGTAGGTAGGTAGGTAGGTAGGTAGGATAGGATAGGATAGGATAGGATAGGATAGGATAGGATAGGATAGGATAGGATAGGATAGGATAGGATAGGATAGGATAGATTTTAGAGCCTACAACCTATGTTAGACATGCCCATTGTTCCTGGGTGAAAATGGCTGCTACAGTGGATTGCTAATTTTAAAAGGCAGATATGCAGAAGAGTTCAAAATGTGGAAATGGCATTTGTCTTGGCTTTTTTTTACATGCAGAGGTGGTATTCAGCCATTTCTGACCAGTTCTGGAGAACCAGTAGCAGGAATTTTGAGTAGTTCAGAGAACCTGCAAATAGGGTGGCCCCGCCCCTGCTGCCTCCCAGCTGATCTTCTTTTATTGCCCTGAACAGGAGAACGGAGCTGGAAAGCAGGTTAGTGGGGTGGGGAGGGAATGGGGATTTTGCAGTATCCTTCCCCTGCCACGCCCACAAAGCCACATCCACAGAATGGGTAGTAAAATTTTTTGAATCCCACCGCTGATCACTTGTATGAAACCCATACAAGGGGCAGGGCTTTAATCATGCATTCTGAGCTCACTAACCCTTCCCACCACCTTGGATGTCCTTAGAGAAAAAAAATCAGTGATGAGGCTATTCCCCACTTATCTTTCGATCCATCCCAGACTACTTTGTTTTAATGGTCTGCTTCACTGGTAAATAAATTCCTGATAAATACATAAATAAATTCCATTCACATTTTTTTTTGTTTTGTTTATTTATTTTGTATTTTATTCCATTATGTAGTCACCCATCTTCCAATAAACTCTACAGGGCTCCCAAGCAAAAATTAAAAGATATATAAAATTGTTAGATATCCCCCCCACACAAACACACTAACAGAGGTTTCCACCAAGATCCTCTTCCGGCAGGAACACAGGTTTGATCCCATTGGTCAAAAGGTCTGACAGATCCCTTTAAAAGGGGATGCTGCCAGACCCTTCTTCAGCCGGATGTTTACCTGACTTGCAATAAAGAGCTGTTGTTACTGGAGCCTTTGTGTGCCTTCCTTTACCCGATCTAACACTGGCAACAAAGGTGGGATTGGAAGGCAACTAGGCGAACAAAAAGAGCAAATGTGATCCTGCAAGTACATCCAGCCCAGAGTATCCTGTGCAGCATCGAGCAAGCCATCGCTGAACAACGAAAGTGAATCAGGATGGTTATGCACACCCCACCATCTCCATATGATCCAGCCACCGAGCACTGGGAATTGTACATGCTATGATTCGAGTGTACATGCTATGATTCAAACATGTTCTTCAGTTACTGTGGCCGGGAAGTGTTCGAAACAGTGAAAAATCTCTCAGAACCAACCCCACTCCAAGCAGTGTCCTGGTCTGCACTATAATAAAGTCTGAAGACCCACTACAAGCCCAAACCATCCGGCACAAATTTAATATCTGAAACCAGATGGTGGGCGAATCTATCAATGAGTATGTGGCGGCACTCCGGAAAGCCACAGCCTACTGTGAGTTCCGAGACATGGACAAGCTGATTCTGGATTGCATAATTTGCAGTGTGCGAGACATTACTCTGCAGAGGAGGCTACTCACTAAATCCAACCTCTCTCTGCAGATTGCACTAGATGAAGCTAGGGCATCCAAATCAGCCACCAAATCGACAGAAACCCTACAACTCCGGAATGCACCTCAAGACACGAGGAAAAGTACCCGCGTACAATGTGAGACTACCACGCCCGAGAGCTCTGAAATTGAAGCGGACAACAGCTACCGCATGTGCAGTAGCCGCACCAAGGCAGCAAGAAAATTCAACTCGCAAGTTCCGCCCCGCGCCAGCTGTGGAGGAGACCATGCCCGAGCATCCTGCTGTTTTCGTGAAGCAACTTGCCAGCGATGGGAGCGGAAGGGGCACATGCTCGCCAAGGTATGCCACAGCGACTTCCCTACCGCCACCAGACAGCCCAAAAGTTCATAAAGCTGACAACAGAGGCCCAAACCATGGGCTTGGCAAAAGCACCCACGGCAGTCTGATCGCCAACCATACGTCTGTTACTCAAATCCACTCCGGGAACCCAAGAAAGCTGAATGTCACTGTTCCAGTTAGACAAATCCGCTCCAGGCACCCCAAAAAGCTGAAAGTCACTGTTCTCATCGAGGACTCTCCATGCAAGATGGAGATCAACACCGGGTCATCACTGACCATAATTCCATGGTCAGTCCTCAAGCAAGCAATCCCAAAGCTACAGAAGCGACACCTCCGAAACCCCAACTTCCACCTGTGCAATTACCAGGGGAACCAAGTCCCCATTGTGGGCCAAAGCACCTTCCGGGTGAACTACAAACAATTCTGTGAAAACCTCCCCGTGATGGTGGTCAGCAGAAACCTTCAGAGCTTCCCGCGGCTTGATTGGTTCCAAGCATTGGGAATGGAAGTGACTGGAATCAACTCCATGAAGGACGACGGCGCTGAAGCCATCTTTAAGGAGTTTGAGGACGTTTTCGGCACCGGTCTTTAGGTTAGACCCCACAATAGCCCCAATTAGGCTAAAACCTAGGAGAGTACTTTTCACTCCCCGTCCTAAAATTGACAAAGAAATTGATAAGCTTGTGAGCCAGGGCATCTTAGAGTCAATCGATCACACATGTTGGGAGATGCCAATTGTGACACCTGTCAGGCCTGATGGGTCTGTCCGCATCTGCGTGGACTATAAGTGCACAATTAATAAAGTGCTACAATAAAGCACCTACCCTGTACCCATTGTATAGCACCTACTACATTCGCTCAGCCCAGGAAAAATCTTTGCAAAATTAGATATGGCGCAGACATACCAACAATTGCCAGTAAATGGCGCTACAGTGGAGGCCCAAACCATTGTGATGCACAGGGGTGCATTCAAATGCAACTGGCTGCAATGTGGCGTTATTATCGCCCCTGGACTGTTCCAAAGCATTATGGAATGACTTTTGCAGGGGATTCCAGGAGTCATCCCCTATTTCGACGACATCTTGATATTGGCTGCAAATGAAGCACAACTTTTAAAATTCGTACGAACAGTTTTGGACAGAATTAGAGACAAGGGTCTCCGCCTCAAAAAAGAAAAATGTCAGATTAATGTACCAAAGATCGAATTCCTAGGGTATCTGATCGATGGGTCTGGAATACACCCAACCTCACAAAAAATTAAAGCTATTAAGGATGCCCCCACACCTCACAATCAGACCGAACTGCAGGCATTCCTTGGGCTCCTTAATTTCTACAGTGTCTTTCTCAAACACAAAACCACTGTTGCTGAACCATTACATCGCCTCCTAGCCAAGAACGTGAAAAGGTCCTGGGGCAAAGCCAAGGCTGCCACATTTGCTGCAGTAAAATGACTGTTATCAGCGGATTCTTTCCTAGTACAATACAGCCAGACCCTGCCATTAGTGTTGACCTGTGACACCTTCCCTTTTGGTGTTGGTGCTGTCCTCAGCCACCGCATGCCCAACGGAACTGAAGCCCCCATTGCATTTTACTCCAGGACATTGTCTGCCGCAGAGTGGAACTACAGCCAATTGGACCGCGAGGCTTTGGCTGCAGTGGCCGGAGTAAAGAGATTTCATGAATATCTCTATGGCCAGGACTTTGAACTGGTTACGGACCACATGCCATTGTTGGGATTACTGCCTGGGGAAGGCCCCACCCCAGTATCATTATCCCCCCACATGACCAGGTGGACTATTTTCCTGGCTGCCTACTCCTACCGCCTCATTCACTGACCTGGCTCCACTTTAGGGCACGCAGATGCCTTGAGCCACTGCCCATTGCCCGAAGTCCTTGCCGACCCCACCCCTGAGTTGTAGGTCCTCCTCATTGAATGCCTGGAAACTGGACCCATCTCATCTAGTGACGTTGCATGCCACTCTGCAAAGGACCCCAAAATAAAGCAAATTTTGAACTGGGTGTGGAGGGATGACCCAAGGCGCCTGTTGGGGTTGATTTCAAAATGTATTTTGCCAAATGTGATGAACTGTCGGTCATTAACAGGTGTTTGCTGTGGGGGGACCGGGTAATTATTCCCAACCAACTGCACATTGCAGTACTAGAAGCATTACATGTAGGGCATCCTGGCATCATCAGGATGAAGTCACTGGCAAGGAGTTACATTTGATGGCCTAACATGGACAGGAACATAGAAGAATGGGTGGCCACATGCACACTCTATCAGGAGTCCAGACCGGCTCCCCCAGAAGCACCCACTAAGGAGTGGAAGCGACCATAAGTACCATGGTCCAGGATGCACATTGACTTTGCTGGACCAGTTCATGGCCAAACATTCTTCATAGTTGTGGATGCTTACTCAAAATGGTTAGAAGTAGTCCTGATGACTTCCACTACAGCGGACTCAGTCATGAAGGTACTACGGAGACTGTTCTCCATGCACGGCCTGCCCGATGTCTTAGTCTCTGATAACGGGCCCCAATTTACTGCCATGCCATTTGAGACTTTCCTAGAATCTCAGGGAATCAGGCATGCCCTGGTCGCGCCATTCCATCCGGCCTCCAATGGTCAGGAGGAGAGAATGGTAAGATTAGCAAAAGAGACCCTCACTAGGATGGGCCCAGGTGATTTGCAAACACGAATCAACCACTATTTACTGATTCAACACATCACACCCAGTGCTACCACTGGGAGAAGCCCCTCTGAGCTTCTCATGGGCCGCCATCTAAGGTCTCTCTTAGACCGGCTACATCCAAATTATTCCACCTCAACACCCCCTGACTCCACAAGCAAGGTTCAACTTTTGCCATAGGAGATTTGGTATACACCCACAACTACACCAGGGGAACACTGTGGATTCCTGCCACAGTAATTGGAATTACTGGTCCTCGATCATATACAATAGAGCTCGAGGACGATAGAAATTGGAGAAGGCATATTGACCAACTCTGCTGCCGCATGTCCAACTCCACCCTTAGGCAACCAACAGTAACTCCTGCACAAATTAGTCAAACCTGTGCAGAACAAAATAGCAGTCCTTCCAGGTCCAACTCAAACCCGAGAATATCAGAAGATTTATCTGACTTTGATGCAGGCCCACAGCAAGTTCCAAGTGAGTTAACTCCAGAAGCTCCAGCTGCGGCCTGTGAAAAGTTCCAGGAGTTTCTATCAGGCAGAGCTGCAGAGCAAACAAGTCCGTTCGACTTGTCTGAAGGAACCACCAACACTGAACTGCGCAGGTCAGGCAGAGCCACGTAAAAGCCCACCTACCTGCATGACTACGTCACCAGTTGGATTGCTGTATCCCGCAGGGGAGGGGTGTTAGATATTCCTCCCCCTGAAAGAGGTTTCCACCAAGGTCCTCTGTTCTGGCAGAGGTTTAATCCCATTGGTCAAAAGGTCTGACAGATCCCTTTAAAGGGGGATGCTGCCAGACCCTTCTTCAGCCAGATGTTTACCTGACTTGCAATAAAAAGCTGTTGTTACTGGAGCCTTTGTGTGCCTTCCTTTACCCGATCTAACAAAAATCATTTTAAAACTGTAAAGTTCAACTGATTAAAGCAACAAAAACCTGATGCTAGTCAGCTCTAATGTGTGGTCATTTAATCTTCTCTCAACACTTAGGGGGAAAGCCAAGTATTTCAAGCCTTACAGAAGGCTAAAGGGTGGAGACCTGTTGAACTTCAGGAAGGGCAGAGTGTTCCATAGGATAGGGACTGCTACAGAAAAACTGCTACACACTTACTAGCTCCCATTAGATAACAACGTTTAGAGGACTAGGAAAATGCCCACCCTATCTGACCTGGACAAGAACTCAGAGTCTTTTGCTTTCTGGCATAGACCTTTAATCACCAAGATGGTTCTTGCCATCTTGTATACTGTACTTTATTCCACCAAAAGTTACATCTGCAAAGGTTCCTAAACAGGGCAGTGTTAAAGATTTTATAAACATTCTGAGACTAGTAAACTACTTTCCACATGGAGCATGAAAAAAATAATACAATTCAGCATTCTCCAACTAGAATTACATATTCAGCATTCAAGGCATTAAGCTTGTTTAACAAGAATGTTCTGGCAGATAACAATGTCCTATATTTCAGGATATGGCCATTCTTGATGTCCACTGGTCCTTTTGTGTATGGATCAATTCAGGAGAGAATTACATATTTTGTCTTGTAACAAATGCCCAAACAAAATCTGGAATTATAAAGGCCCTGGAAGAAAGTCTGGGAAGTAAAACTTTGGTGTGACCAACAGTATTGGATCACTTGTTGTCAGAGCTGATGTAGAGAGAGTCTCAGGCTATGAGCCTTTTGCCTGATTCTTGTTCTGTATTCTATGGTTTGTAGTTACAGACCAATAATCATTTTAATCAGAGAATGTCAGAAACAAAACAATTATATATAAATAATATAAATAAATAAATAATGAGATGGATCTGCGGACCTGTGCTATGAAAGGCACAATGAATAAGAATGACATGGATGCATTTATATGTCATACATATATGTATGGCTATACCATCCATGGATGCTGAGTGTTGCAGTCCACTGCAAGAGGAAGGAAATCAAGACGGAAAAGCTGCTCTGTGCTTGTACCTACATCTATGGGGCCATTGAATGAAACGATGATTGAATGAAACCATGCCACAAGGCATCCATGCAGTCACCAAGAAGTCAACCCTGCAACTCAAGGATGCCTTCAGCTGAGAGATTCGTTACATTCACTGCAGCATCTTCTACTTTCTTCCCCCATGTGGCTAAAGAAGGAAATAGTCTCTATTTGCACAAAAGAAAAAAAGACACAAAATGGCCTTTCTGTTTTGAGTACAATACTGTATCATCTTTGGAGAATCACATGAAGAGGGTAACATCTGTTATCTTCTAACAAATGTCCACACCAAATCTGAAGCTCTAAAAGAGGAATGGAAGACAGAGTAAAAAAAAAACCAAATGTTGAATCTCATTTCTCATTGATGAAAGTTTCTGCCACAGTAATTTGTGAGCCTTTAAGGAGGATTCTGCCACAACAATTTAACGGGTAGCTATCTCTTTGGGGAAAAAATAAGAACAAATATTTTAAATCTTGCTAATGTTTAAGAGTGAGATTGCTTGACTAAAGACATCTCTAAGAAAACAGAGCTTACAACCATGGCAAAGAATGAGGAGCTGTGGTTGTTTGAAAACTTTCCAGATAAGGAGAGAAGAGGGGATCATCTACCTGTGCTCCAAGCAACTGATCTCTGCCAGGGCACTGCAGGAGATCATGCTACCATGGATGTAAGTGCTGGGAGATAAGATAAATAGCCATCTTGCTCAGAACTGCAGTTGTTCCTATGAAAGAACACTAAGTTTATTAACTTCTCATTTTCAGAAATTGCTTATTAACTACTATTAGAGACCTTGGGATGCAATGTTTGAAAACAACAGATAATTTGATTTAAATCCTGAATGAAAGAAAAATGTAATTATAAGTTTAATAAAAAAATTTAAATGAAATGAACAGCAAAAATAAAGTGGTGATCTTAGAATGTTATAAATGGACTGGGAATCAAAATAATTTGAAATCTAGAAACCATTACAATAAAATTTTGGAATTAATTAGAAACAACTTCTCTTGGGAAATACTGTAGATCTCTTGGTTTTTGCAAGACCAATGATTTTAAAAAATTCAATTCTAGGGGGACTAATTCAAGGCAGGCGGGGGGGGGAGGACACACATAAACCTATCTTTTGTGTTAATTAATTGGGATTTGTAACATATTATAAAATGTTACAATACTGAAAATATTAAAGACTTTGGAAAAATGAGACCAAAATTACTAGTCACAATTACTGACAGACTCATTGTATCAACCATGATGTCTTCCTCTATGGGTAGATTATGTCCAAATACCATATTTTAATGAAGAAATGACAGATGTGGAACAAATTTTATCTGACAAAATAGAGATGGTAATGAAAGTGGATATGCAAATGATGGCCAAAATAACAATTTGGTGAAGGGTGTACCAGCGGATATACAAAAGAAACTGGTATTTTAAAAAAATCAAAAGGGAAATACAAATTGTAAACTATAATTATAAATTATAAACCAAGAAAGTGACCTGGATATTTTTTTATTATTGGATTTAGAAAAGAGGCTTGTTAAAGACCTGACGAATTCAGTGCTATGAAATAAATGAAATCAAATTAACAAAAATTTGAGCTGAAGATTAAAACTGTTAAACATAAAAGAAATATAAAGACAGTTTATTTGATTGAGAAATGTTGTTACTTTTGGTAATCCTTTATGGATTTTCTGCTGATACCAGAACTGAAAAGATGATGTTTATGGATTTGTTTATAGATAAGAGATGGAATATGGGATAAATATTTGAATTCTAGAGGGGCAAGACGAGTCACTAAATTTGTTTATATTTGTAATGAAGATTGTAAATCACTTCTTTAGATATTTTGTTCTCTTCATTATAATCGTTCTTTTCCCTTTCTTCTGTTTTCCTTTTTCTCTTGTACTTTTTTTATCCTACGTTTGAATTAGATTTTAACATTAGAATAAAATTTTAACACTATCCTGTATCCAACATTTTAGCAGGAAATTATTTCGAATGTCCAATTCATTCCTGTAATATTTGCCTCTATGTTTAGATCTTTTTTTAAGTAGGGTTTTTTTTTTGTTTTGTTTTTTTGTTTTGTTTTTTTAGCGAGAAACAGTTTGCAGGAATAAAATCGGGGCTGCAAAAGTACCGAACAGGTGAAACATGAAGAAAATAGTTATTTTTTCCTGCCCCGTCAAAAAAGTAAAAGTCCTGCAGTCCGTTCAAATAAGACCAAATTATGAAGGCATTTAAATTTGTTACGCCTTTGTTTACCCCATTCAGCACGGTTAATAAACCGAAAAAAGCCCTCCTTCCAAATTATAAAATAATGTAAGTGTAGTTTAGAACAGCATGCAAAATCATCATAAATTTTTCCGAACTGAAAGTTAGTCCTGAACTTTGTGAGCGACGCTTTCAATCTGCCAGAAGTCTTGATGAGTCTGCAGGTCGGAGTCTTCTTCTCCCCGCAAGTGACACAAGCAAGGAGCGCCCCCTGGCGGCAGAGCCGATGGTTGAACTTCTAGCTGCACCAGGACCGCGAGCACTGGGGGCCGGGAGGGCGGAGCCGGGGGTGCGGCATCAGGAGCCGGAAAGCGGAGTCGTTAGCCGATCGTTGGGATTGAGGAGGCAGGGGAGCGACCCATCGACAAGCTGCGATGTTTTGGGGCCGGGCGGGCTAGCAGGCAGCGCATAGTGTGCGGGTCGGTGGTCGGTCATTCACTCAACAGCGGGGACGCCGCCCGTCATGGAGAATCAGCTAGCGCGTTGCAAAATTGTGGTGGTTGGCGACAGCCAGTGCGGCAAGACGGCATTGCTGCATGTTTTCGCCAAGGACGCCTATCCCGAGGTAGGAGAACCGGGGCAAGGGCGGAGGACTGCAGGCGGCCCTGGATGGAGGAACACAGGGGAGCTTGAAGGGAAGCGAGGGGCCCGGACGGAGGGCCGGTCGAAAGGATGGGGCGGGAGGGCTGCGTCCAAAGGGACCGCGCTGCGGAGGTCACATTGTGGACCGAGGAAGTGAATTCATCGGGAAGCAATGGAAGTGAATGAGGGCGACTGGCTGGATGTGCAGGTGCGCTTGGAGGGTGCTGTTGGCTCGGGGCTGAGGTGGGCACGGACCCTGATCCCACCTTGGGAGGTCCAGCGGTGAGGTGAGCATAGGCTAGCCCAGTGACCACGGACTACTTTATGAAGGACTCCGCAAACTGCTGGGTTACAGCTGAGGCGGGGGCAGAGATTGAAAACCCGGTTGCAAGGTAGACTGTGAGATTGGGGAGACAAGACGAAACAGGGAAGGTAATGGGTAAAGTGTGTGGATCCTCACGCAGGAGGAAAAGTGGAGCCCAGGATTCTTGGTGAAGGAAGGAGGCTCAAGGGCAGGGTGATGTGAAGGACAGGAATCAGATCTGCTCAAGGAAAATAAGGGAATTATTATTATTATTATTATTATTATTTGAAAATTAGGAAACTAACCAGGGATGGAAAGGGGTGGTTGGATAATATAGTAAAGGTATAATATGGAATATTATGGGATAATATACCACTGCTATACCATCCATTCTGTGGATAATGCTAAGGACTGAAAAATGAGCCTTGGTCTCTTCAGGGAGCTATAAAAATCTAGTATCAGTTCCAAGCCCTTCTAGAGCCCTGTAAGCAGTTGCTTTCATCCTGGGGTAACTCATGAGTAAGCAAACTGCCGCCTCAGGTAGTTTGGATTACTGCTTCCATCAGCTTCATGTCGCAAAAGAGCCTTGGCAATATTAGTCCAGCACATCTGGAAGGCACAGTGTGTGTTGCTTACACTTACATTTTGCCGTCCCAACTAAGGCCTATGTATCATATCAAGAATAGAGTGAAGGCACCAGAATGGCTGCTTTTGAGAGTAGTCTGAAGAAGAGTGTGGACAATCTGATGGAAGTAAACTCTCATTTCTACAAGTCCTGTATCTGATTCTTGATATGCATTCTGATCCCTCTTTTCTGTCCATTCCCTGCAGAATTATGTCCCTACTGTGTTTGAGAACTACACAGCCAGTTTTGAGATTGAAAAGCAGCGCATTGAGCTGAACATGTGGGATACTTCAGGTAAGTGAGGAGTTATCTTTGGAAAGGCTGGAGTTTAAACTCCAGTTGTGATAGCCATTAGAAGTTGAGGTCTTGGAAAATATACCCAAGGGAATTCTACATGCTTGTATTCCCCCCCCCCCTTTCTCTTTCCTCCACACCCTCTCTCAAAATAGCTCCTGCATATCTTTTTTTCCCACCACAACAATGCTAAGAAGTAAACTTGCTAGAGAGAAGATGACTGGATATAGTTAAACTTGAATCTGGGTCTCCCAGTGCCAGTCTCTATATTATACTTTTGTTGTTGTTATTATTTCTTTGTGATTATTTAAATATATACATCCTTAATTATAGTACAGGAAGTGGGAGTGAGGAATGATTCTGATTCATACATAACCCTTATTTACACAACCCTTATTTAATCATAGCTTGTTAAATAAATTGGCCAAACCAACAGAACCAGATTATGGCTTGGTGTGAATCTGGGTAAAAAATCTTAATGTTCCCTGCAGCAATAAAATTGTTAGATAATGACTATACTTGGAAAGTATAAATAAAACTCTTACTCCCTAGTTAAGATTATTTGGTGAGTAAGGCAGGTGTTTTGCATGTGTTGCTCTCTTCCCTTATAGTTATAAACAAATTATCAGTTCTACTTTGCCAGAGTTCTGACAAAGTTCTGTTTGTATAAAAGGGTATCTGCATTGTCAAAAAAGTCAATGTGGCACCCACCATCTTGAATTTTATCCTTCCCACAAAATCAGGATTTGAAATACATAAACACACATTTTCTTCCAATGTTTGCTAATTCTCCTGATTTTCAGTTTCACAAAGCTATTAGAACCAGATTTGGTAGTGTGTGTGGGAGGGGGCAGATTTGCCCATGTGATTGTATTCCCCCTCCCCCCACAAAGAGTAAAAGCTGCCATAGTAGCCCCAGTCCCTACGTCTTTCTATTTCTGCCACTTTCTGCCAGCATCTGATGATCAAGGTGATTGGAGAGAGGTTCAAAGTGAGGCCACACAAGAAGAAAAGGAAAAAACTGCTTTGGATCCAAGAGCAGTCCTCACTCCTGGGAGAAAGGCCCAGTGCCGTCTTCTCTTGTCTGCAGAAAGGAAAGGCTTTCTTTTACTACTGTTTCAGGAGCTGCTCTCCTAAGGCTTTTCTTGGGCTCATTCTGGCTGCTTTTCAATGTTGCCTTTTGTTTTGAACACTCCTCCCTGCCAGCTTTCTGCACAATTCCTCAGACATCAGGAAAATCTCTTCTGCTTTGGCTCAGGTTGCAAACAGCAGGTATGGTGCTGTGATCATGATGAGGTGTGGGATAAACATTGCTGAGGCTGGTTGGGGAGAGGGTGGGAAGAAGGGTAATCTGACTATTTGGGGCTCCCTTATTCTGTCTTGGCTCTGCTTTGCATTGATTAACTTTACAGCCTCATGATTGGCACTGCCAGACTCTTCTCTTGGCAAAGGTCTCTCATTAGCTTTGTTGGCTTGTGTGAAGGGATCTGTTGTATGAGGTGCAGCTGTGGCAAAATTGCTGGTGGCTTCTTAGGAAGCTGTAGAAAACCTCTTCTGTCTAAGGAGTGAAAAGGACATCTCTTCCTTTAGCTGTGGACAGAGGAAGCAAGCAAACAATTCTTTTGCTGTGAGAGGCCAGAGTAGTACACAAAATGATAACAATGCTTCAGCATCTCCTAATGAACAGAAATGCCAGCATTCTGCAAGGCTGAGAAACATTCAAGGCTAACAACGGAGCTCTGCTACTGAACTACAGCTTCAGTTTTGGCAGCGTGAGTAAAAACAGCCATCAGACTGCTTAGTAATGATAGTAGATCCAGCTAGACGCGCCAGAGATTTGTGGAGGATGGATCTAATGCATTTATTATCCAGAAAAGCTGACCATAGAAAGCTATGCCTAGTAATAAGAACTGGTTACCAGACATTATAGACAAGTAAAAAGTAGGATTGAATCTGGCTAGAATAAAAAACTGCTTGATCTCCTGCAAGTGGCATATGCCGGTCCTATGGGTGTTGCCAGTTGAAAACTGAGGTTCACATATGCAAATATCTAGTCCTGTCACCAAGTGATTTTGAATTGAGCCTTGATTTCAGAGACAGTTTATCATTAGCCAGGAGGATGTGCTGAAAACAAAAGTAATGTGAAAGTACCACAGTCCTGCCTTGAGTTTTAAGTTGAATGGGTGTTCAGTTTTCGTCAAGAAAGGCATCCTTAAATTTGTTGGGAAAAATGGAAAAATGGAAAGGCTCTTTATTATTCCTCCTTCCCTTTTGAAAACCCTGTAATATTTGACCAGATACACTTCTGAGTTCATAAACTACCAAGAATATCCTGTAGAGGATTCTTCTGCTAACTCAGCCTTTCCAAACTTGGTGTGCTCCAGATACATTGAACACAATTTCCAGGATGAAAATGATTATCCAGTACTTCAGCATTATTAAAAAAATCCAAGTTGGGATTTGTATTAGTTATTCCAATTCTTTACTGTTTTAAAAGGACCTGGAATACACAATTCTCGTCAAGATGGGGGAAAAAAACAATAAATCCAGTATAATTTAGAGCCAGTTTTAAAGTTCTCTATAAAAGTGACATTTTCCACAAATGTTCTACATTTTCATTTCTAAATAAAATGTGCTGGATCTAATGTCTATCTTAAACTATATATTTTTTAATCTGTTGCTCCAATTAATGAGGGAACTGGCTTCTCTTAGTTGCCAAAGGAAAAATCAAAAGAAATCTAGTAGCACGCATTCCAGCTAACATATTTATTAAGAACAATTCACTTTCATGAGCCACTCACTTCAGCATGGAGTGACTTGACTGATGTCTGATTTAATTTAGGGAGAGGTCATAAAATGATATTTATAAGGTATCTGTAATCTGTCTCACAGGTAACATATATCTGCATCACCATGTTCCCCCTCCCCCACACCATCCCAATTTAAATCCTACATGAGTCTAGCCAGTTCATGTATCTGATCAAATGAGCTGCAACTCTTGAAAGTTTATGCTTCTTAATAAAATGTGCTAGCAGGAAAAAGTGCTAGCAGACTTCTGATTTTGGCTGCCATTGATTAACATGGGTCTCCTCCAGTGGTGGGATTCAGCCAGTTTGCACCACTTTGGGAGGACTGGTTGTTAACTTTCTGAGCAGTTTGGTGAACTGGCTGTTGGAAGAAATCACTAGGGCAGAGAACCAGTTGTTAAATTATTTGAATCCCAATACTGGTCTACTCCTATAGTAGTAAGAGAATGGCTTTCTGTCCATATTCAATTATTCACATAGTATTTCATATCATCCTGATAATTGCAGTCAGTTATCCCTTCACATATTTGAGATGATAGCATGAAGAACAAAGCTTTATATCACAGTTGGAACTCTTCTTCTATAAAAACGATGCATGTTACGGTGAAGAAGTCTGAATGACTCTGAGCTTCACTGACAACATATGGCCCTGGCCTGTGGCTTTTGTGTGACTATATTATAGTCCAAAGCTGAACTGGGAAGTAATGTCACTTATTTATTTCCTCCAGCTTCTTGTAGCTTTTAACTTCTAGACTGGCCCTTTTAGTGAAACATGTACTTGTTTTTCTTCCCTCACATGTCCAAGTTCTATTAGATGAATTTCCCCCAACTTAATGTTTTTTCAGAAGTGTTAGCTGCTCCTAACCCCCAGTCTGTGGAGCATGTTCTTTTCCCTTCAGCCTCTTCTCCATGAGGAATAGCAAGGTGCATTGCTATTGGTTTTCTGGCAGTAACTTCATAGCCATGGTTAGCTTAAATTGTGGGGCAACAAGGCATTTCATAATGGCTGTTGACATTTGCAAAGATTTGTCACTGCCAAATACCCTTCTTACACCACTTTTGCACTTCTTCCAGCCTCTCTGTCTCCAGCTATGTTTTTCTGAGTCTGGAGGCTGGTCAGCTTATATGTTATCTGCTGCACATGTGATGGTCAAGTTGGTTCTCTATTTCTTGTTTATGTTCATGACCATCCCAGGGCCATTTAATGTCTAATAGCTTTTAGGTTCTTATAAAGCTCTATGATTGAGAGCCTGTCTTGTTGCCAAAGTGTTGAGCAACATCCATGGTTTACCTTTAACAAATTAGTATTGGTTCACCTTGCCTCTTATTATGCTTTCTCATATTTGCTCTATGCATTAAAATCGGAGTTTGGAAGTCACAATAATTATTTTATATCCCAGATCATGTCTTTTAAATTCTGCTGAAAGGCTATAGAGTGTAATACATTTTTTGTCTTGAGCTAAGATTATAGTGCCATTCATCTCATTTCATGAAATATTCTCTCAAATTGAGCCTGACTTAGAAAACATTCACAACAGCCTTAGAAAATGGAAATAGTTTTTGCTAAGCTTAGAGCATGTTTCAATTTCTAATCTGTTTTTAAAACAGAAAAGAAAGTATGGTACGGTACGGTACGGTAAGTCTCGGATCTTTTTGGGTGTGGAACCCATTGAAATTTTGAGAATATATTGTAAATTCTCAGGCAAAAAGCTAATGGGTGAATTTGACTCTTCACGAAATGATAGCTATCTGGGACACTACTGATTGCAATCTACCAATTTAACCAGTTCTCTTTGCTATTCCCTCTCCAGCTCCTGAATCTGCTGCTCCCTATTAATCCTGCTTTATTTTGCCATTTTCTGGATAGGGGAAATATATCTGCAAAATATATTACTGTTCTATAGCACTCATTGTTTTGCTTTCCTCAGAATTTTGGCACTCAAGAGTTATCCTTGAAAATAAAGATAATGTTGTTAGCTGGTACTCTGCTTTGCAGAATGCCAGCTTCCCATTTCTAAAAAATTAGGGATTTTTTTTTTTGTTTTCAAAAAGTATGCTTTCAAAAGAAAGGTGGTCAGCACAGGAGGCCTTCAAACAGAGTAAGCCACCTCCCAGTGCCATGTTGGGGACCCCAGTACTACAGGTAATACCATTTGACAATCTCCCCCAGAGGTTATTATTTATGTTAATTTCCATGTTTTCTTCAGAATCCAAAACTGTTGGTTCCATATCACTTATTGTTATGAGGAGAATTAAGAGTGTAGATGTATTGCATGAAATATGTCCTTTATCCAAGATCAGTGCTGGTGAATCTCAGAAAACTGTCTTCTGATCACGGGGTAATGTAATAATCTTTGCTCTACATGGGGCTGCCCTTGAAGCGTGTTCGAAGACTTCAGTTAGTCCAGAATGCAGCCGCGCGAGCAATTGTGGGTGCACCTAGGTACACCCATGTTACACCTATCCTCCACGAGCTGCACTGGCTTCCCATTGGGCTCCGAACACGCTTCAAAGTGCTAGTCATTACTTTTAAAGCCCTACATGGCATCGGACCTAGTTACCTGAGAGACCGCCTCCTGCCAATTACCTCCCAAAGACCGATTAGATCGCACAGATTAGGCCTTCTCCGGATTCCCTTTGCCAGCCAATGTCGGCTGGCGACACCCCGGGGGAGGTCCTTCTCTGTTGCAGCTCCGACCCTCTGGAACGAGCTCCCCATTGAGATCCGGACCCTCACTACCCTTCCGGCCTTCTGCAAAGCGACTAAGACCTGGCTGTTCCAGCAGGCCTTGGGCTGTTGAGTTGTCCAGCCCCACTTCAGGTTTGTGACTGTTGTGTAATTTTAAACTGTTGTTTATTTTTTTTATCTATCCCCCCTCCCTTTTATTGTAAGCCGCCCTGAGTCTCTTTTGAGAGCTGGTGGCATACAAAATTTAATAAATAAATAAATAAATAAATAAACAAACAAACAAACAAACAAACAAATAAATAAAAAGCCAACATTTATTTAGGGTTCAGTTCATAGTAGAGAGTCACTATGTGAAATAAGAGCAAACATCAAGTTTGGGAGCCACAAACACAATAGTGCTGACAGAAACTGAGAGATGATTTGGATGGAAGTCAAAAATAAATTGATTCTTACCTCTACATCTTGACCACAGAGGGAAGATTTATCTTGCACTTTTGCCTACATTGTACAAACTATGAGCCTTGATGCCTCACAATCAGACTCACATATAGTGCTAAGGCAGTGTTTTTCAACCTTAGCAATGTTACAAGTGTCTGGACTTCACTCTCAGGATTCCTCAGCCATCATGCTAAATTATAAAGTAGTTTATTATGTTGGTCTAAATGTAATATATACACAAAGCTGATGAATAATTTATGTTAGAGCACTAAACTATTGGTTGAAGATGGGTTTTTTGTTGTTACTTGAAAGTAATGAACAAACAAGGAAGCATGGGGTTTCATTGTTTATTCCTATCTTGTTTAAGAAAGGAATCTAACAAGGAATTTTCTATTAAGGAGTGATTTGGGGCATACACAAGATTCTCTGACTCATTTAGTAAACCCTGATTAAAACAAATTATGGTTTAGAACATAAAAAGCCAGCTTCTTCAGTCTGGGATCACAACCAAGGAAAAGAATGGGAAGGGCAATGATATGACATGGTCAAGATGTATCTGTGAAGAGGAAGGTTGGGATTTTTCAGAATTTTTGGATTCCTTGAGGGAAGGGGAGAAAAGGGTCAGTGTTAAGTTTCAAAACAAGTTTACAAAATTAATACATGTTTCCTAGCTAAACACAATGGAGAATTGTGCCAGCATATTTTGTTTGGGTACATATGCATGCATGCATGCATGTAGGCATGTACTATTACCCTCATTTCTGTAATTTTTAATTGGACAAAACAGTGCATCCTAGGTCAACAGTTTTTGAACCAAAGTACCTTAAATGAGTACCTTAAATAGAATACATTCAAAATCTGGGATCCATGACTTCAGTGGAGTTGAAATTTGGCAAATTTTATAAAATGGTTTATAATACAAAATGTCATGAAGCATTTCCTGTGCAGATGTTTGATTAGGTTAAACAGTTCCACGTGGGCTATTTTCAAGGCAAATAGATCTCTGAATACTTCCCAACTTTTCTAATGAAGAGTACTGCACATTGGAAGTTCTGTCATTGATGAAGGCATTGAGGAACCTGGTAAGAAAATATCTCTGAAACAATAAGTAGGTCATGATGTGTGTGTGTTTGTGTGCCTGAGTAAAAAATCAGCTGATATATGTAGAACATGTGTGTGTTCTGATGTACCATGATGTATATAACCAATATAAAACAAACTAAAACATAGCTCCTGCCTGAAGCAATGTGCACAAATCTGACAGTCAGATAAATTGGGAATAGGAAAGGCAGAGATTTAGCAGGGAGAAAATGCAGTGGGACTTTGTTTCCAGTAAGGTTAGGTTGGGAACAAACAGTTTAAGTTAAAGATATAACAGAAATGAATTTTCAACGTTTTGCACGCTGGGAGTTATAGGGACGAACTAGATACAAGTTAAATAGATAGTTTCTATCAATAAAGGAGAATATTTGCAACTCGGGGTTGACATGAGGGGTCCTTGGTGCTCTCTGAGCTTGCTTGTTTTCTTGTAGATGATTACTCTAACTTGATAACATCATCAATACTAGTAAAGAGTGCTATTTGCTATCAGTTTATCTTTAGTTTCTATCTTTCTGTATCTTTTTAAACTAGATACATTATCTTTCATCCATATGCTTTGGTGTGGGTGAGTGTTTCTATCAGCTCCTAGGTATTCAGAGAATTGGTATACTGGAAATGTTTTTTTTAATCTTTCTCTCGTGAAAATTATTTCACTATTTTTTATTAGCCCAGAAAGATGTTAAGGGTGATGAAGTTGGGAGCAGAGAATAACTTTTCCTGTGCAGTGGAGAAGTGATCTTGATTCTCCCTCCCTGTTCTGTACCTCTTTTTAGAAAGGGGAAAAAACAGACATGTTAAATGTTAAATCAGGCCTTGTAAGCCTCAGTTTAACCTACAGAGGCCTGAACTGCTGGAGGTGGTGGTTGTCTTTGACTCAGAGGATAAAGAAAAAAGGTAAATGCTGTATTTTATTTCAAGCATTTGGTATATGATTATGCAAACTTTCAAACATTGTGGAATGTTTCCTCTGGCATGAATTGGTAATGCTATTTCCTCTCAGGGTGTTTTTTTTAAAATAAAACCACTTTAGGAAAGCACAGCAGAAAAATGAGATGATATTTGCATCTTTTCTCAGGCTAATAGTTTGCATTCTATTTGCAAAAAGAGTTGGGATGGTTACAGTTGCCATATTTCAGTATCAAATCACTGTGCCTGACTGATCTATCTTCAGTTGTCTTTTAAAGCACACAGCAAGCTGCTGGCTGGATAGGAGATTTTTTTTAAATGCTAGACTTTGTTGTTCTTTGTGCCCTTCAGAGATTAGTGAAAAATTCTAGGCAGAGAGGAAAAAATATTGATGTCTGTCCTTCCTCAATTTTTTTGTTTCTAGGGAATGTATGTGGCTGTTAAAGTTGTTTGGATAAGTTCCTTATTGAAAGATACTAAACCAAGAAGATGTGAAAGCAGCGGGGAATAATGCTGCTTTTCTCAAAAGGAGCAGTGATTCTGAAAAACATTTTATTGGGATCTAGCCAAGAAAGGGGATATCTTAAAAACGAAGTATATGTTCCAATGTTATTTTTCAGCCAGAAACCCAAATACAGCACTTAGTTTGAGAGAAGGAATAAGTGAAGTATGGCTAGAGGTGTAGATTATTATTTATTTATTTATTGTAATGATATATAGCCCATTTTTAGGATATCAATCCTCCCATCAGCTTACTGACAATACAGACTGTAAATAAAATGACAATGCATGTATTTCTCTCTCATTTCTCAAGATCAAAACTATGTTTTAGAGATATTTGGTTATGTAGCCTGTCAGATTGGAAAACTTTATTTTCAATTGTACAGTTTTAATTTTTCATGTTTTAGAAACTAAGAAATAGTCAATAGGAAAACTAAAAGAAGTACAGATTTTAAGTGGTGGAATAAAATTGTCAGCAAACATTACAACTATCTAATCTATTTTGGGGGTGTGTGCTTCTGAGCAACATGTAAGTGTAAAGGAGCCTACTGGTGCATGCTGGTTTGTTTGACAGGATTTAGCCACCCTCCCCCACTTGATTTCCAGCTGGCTCTGGCTGTTTATATTTTAAAAGTAAGAAACAATATTGTAAAGTGAAGGAAAATATGTACAATCAAAGAAAGCAAGTCTAATACATCAAAACAAACATCGAACACTAATAAAGGCTCAACCTCTACCTTAGCTCCAGGCCTGGAAGTAAAGCCATATTTTCAAAGATCTTTTGAACAACTGCAAAGTGGAAATAGGAACTGTACTGATCTATTGGGAGAAATGCTATTCCAGAATGTAAGCACCATAACAGTGAAGGTGTGCTTTGTATGTCTCAAAGATGACATTATTTGATTGAATGGACCCACAAATGCCCATTCTGCCTGATCTTATTGAGTGAGCTGACACCATGGGAAATAGGTAGTCTCTCAAATTATGAAGCCTATTGGTAACTTTATAGATGAATTGCAACTAGAGTCTAATTGGGAACACAGCCATCACTGTCATGGTCCAATCATCATGCTACATTCTAGGAAAGCTCCATGTTCAGCACAATGCAGTAATCCATTTTAAATTGACTAGAACAGAGTGATTGTCTGAAGAGCCTGGGCACAGCTGGGTCTCTTGATAGACCTTTGCAAAGGCCCTTCTGGCCTTAGCCTCCATCTGTTCTTTGAGCAGAAGCTGAGAGTTCTCAATGATTCCCATATTGCATACCAGCTCAAATGGGGAAGTGCATTCCCATTTAAGACCAAACACATTCCTTCCTATTCAGACTCGAACAGCCTCCAGACATCGGCATTGACAAGATGGTGACAGGATCACTGATGGTTGGTTGAGATAGATAATTTATTATCACCTGCATACTGATGATTCTGGATGCCAGACCAATTGATAGCCTCACCCAGCAGTTTCATATAGATATTAAATGGGAAGGGGTGGAGCATCAAGACTTGAGGCATCCCACAAATGAGGGGTACATCTCCCCATCAACATTGAATGGAATAGTCCCAGAGGAAAGAGATGAATCAACACAAGATAGTTTCCCCCATCTTCACAGCTGCTGCAGAAGGATACAATGAGATATGTTAGTAAAAGTCATTGAGAGTTCAAGAAGAATAAGAATGGATGCATAATATCCCGTCTTGGCTCCACCAAAGATTATCAACAAATGCAAGCAGTACTGTTTCTGTGCTGCAATCCATCCTGAAACCTCCTGAAACAAGTCTAGATAATTTAATTCCTTTGCAACTAATATCTAACTATTTTAACAACCTTACCTTAAAGAATTGCCAAGTATTAATTTCCCCCTAGCTAAGTAGTAATAATACAGGTAGTCCTTGACCTACAACAGTTCATTTAGTGACTGTTCAAAGTTACAGTGGCATTGGATAATGGGACTTAACAGTTGCAACCTTGGCAACATCCCCATGGTCATGTGATCATTCAGCCGTTTGGCACCTGGTTCACATTTATGATAATCACAGGGTCATGTGATCACCTTTTGCAATCTTCTGACAAGCAAAGTCAATGAGGAAGCCAGATTCATTTAACAACGGGGTTACTAACTTATCAACTTCAGTGATTCACTTAACAACTGGTAAGAAATGTAATGGAGCAAAATTCACTTAGCGTCTCACCTAACAACAAAATGTTGGGCTTAATTGCAGTCATAAGTCGAGGACTACCTGTAATTTGGGCAGCCTAATCTTGCCTTAAAACATGGATTTTAATTGATGCTGAGTTTTCATCCATGTTTTATATTTTACAGTTCTAATTTGACTCCATATTTGGATTTGGATTTCTACTGCTTTAGTATTTCAGTGCTTCCATTCTAATCATGTCCCTTCCCCCCTTCTTTTTTTTTCTTTCCCTTTCCCTTTCCCCTTCTCTATCTTGAAGGCCTTTTTAAACCATTTTAACAACCTTACCTTAAAGGAAAGATTGGAGATTGGATGATAGATGTCTAGAATTGTTGAGCCTATTGATGGTGTTTGGGAGAAAGGATATGTTGTGCAGTCTCCTTCAAAGTGGGAGGAACTATCTACTTTCCTCAACATCATTCTATGGATGCAACTATAGGTTACCTTCTGGGCAAAAAGGATCTGAATTCAAGAGACAAATGGCTGGAGCACCTGATCCATTTCATTGGGAATCACAGATTCTAATTCATTACAGATAATCTCATAAATCCATGCCCTAGGCATTTCAAATGGGCCTGTACAGTCATTGAATAGAACTTATCAATCATATCTACCAGATAGTATGAATGTTCTCCATATTTCACACAATGATTCTGAAAATATTCCTGAGATCATCCCTGTCCAGCAAAGAAGAAATAGTCTTCAAAAAGACAACTGTGCATGAATGTGATAAAGGTGGAGAAAATAGTGTTTTGCTGCTCTTATTATTACAAGGCAATCCTGAATGCAATATCTTACTTGTGTTGGGTTGGATCTATTCTGGCTATTCTTACTTATTTTAAGTCTTCATAGCATCTTTTCTGCAGTGACTTTGGAATACATGCACAGCATAGGCTGAGAAAGAGCTTCGGTGGTCAGGATGACACTAATTTGTTTTCCCACTGCACAATGCAACTTCCTGTCATTAAGGCATTGAAAACTGGCTCGAGTTGAGCTCTTAATTTAACTGAAGAAGTTGAAATGCTGCTTTTTCTGGAGAATTAGTAAAATAAAGAAGCACAAAGAAGCAAGGAGACCTTCCCTGGTCATAGATCAATAGCTGTCTTTCCATTTGAAAAACTATTGGGCAGATGGTTGAATCGAGGTCTGTCTGCTTTAGATCCTGTTTGTGAGGTGGAGGTTAATGTAATACGTCAAACTCAGACTATGTGAAATTGTTATAGAAGACCTCTGTAGAGAAGATTTTTTTCCCCTTGCCATCAAATAATCACTGTCAACTATTATAATGGCTCGTGTGATCTGCTGTTGCTGGGGTGGGGGGTTATTTTACTATATTATACTATATTAATTTATTTGATTCTTTTTATTAGTTTTATTGTTTTAAATGTGGTTTTTATACTCTGTAAGCCGCCTTGAGTCACCACAAGCTAATAGGCGGCAATCTAAATTCAACAAATAAATAAATAAATATGTGAAAGTGGAATCTTAGAAACATAGTTCTCAGGCAAGTTCTGTCTCAGAAGAAATTAAGCAGCAGCTAAAACATCTTTATTTAGAAAAGCATTTTGGATTCTTTAAAAAACCCTCCAAACATGGAGAAAAAATTTGTTACTGGAATTCTTTCTCATTGGACTGCCCATTTCTGGGCCATAAACATCTAGCTTAGAGCGTGGGAATTTGCAGTGGTTAATAAAAGATCCACTGGATTTAGGATGGGGCAGGCATCAAGGTCATTGAAGAATACTGTGCAGATTAAAGAGCCATATATGCATTTCTAGGGGCAAAAGAACTGTAGTCTTGCTTATTCTTTAGTCTTCAGAGTGATGACTTAGAGGCTGATATTCCGAGAATGAAAAAAAGGGAAAAGCTATAATATAAACTGAAAATAAAGTGTAGAGTGCGTGCTATTTGCTGAAATTAAAAAAAAATATGAAAGAAAAGAGTTGGATACCAGGCATGCATGTCCCATTTATTTCTTGATCCCTTTCCTATCTTTGACTTCATCTTCTGGAGCTAAAAGTTTATGTGACAAACCAACTCTCACTTTTGTTGAGTTCACTTTTGCTAGTGACAACCCTGCATTGTGATGGGCTATAAAAACAAAATGTAAGTGAACAGGGACAATATTTTTTTTTTTTTATAGATTTTATTGGTAAAAAGAAAATACAACATCCATAACTTGTAACAAAACAATACAACTACATTTCGAGATATTCCCATACTATCAAATCATTATAAACATCAAAGGTTAGGTATCTTTCCCTCCCTCTTTTCTTCCCTCCCCCCTTACTTCCTTCTCCCCTGCCTTCCCTCCTTTCTTTTCTCCTTTTCTCCTTTCCTTCCCCCTCCTTTCCCTCCCTCGCTCCCCCCCTCCTTCACACATACCTTCCCTCCTTCCCTGCCTCTTTCCCTCCTCCTTCCTTTTCTCTTAATCTCCCTCCTTTCCTCCCTCCTTCCCTCCTTCCTTTCAACTCTCCTTCTCTCTTTCTTTCCCTCCCTCTTTCCCTCTTTACTACCCTCTCTTCTTCCCTCCCTCCTTCCTCCCCCAGTTTCTTCTCTTTCTTCTCTCCTTCTTTCTTCCCACCTTCTTTCCCTTCTCTTCTTTCTCTTCCTCCTCTTTCTTCCCCCCTTCTTCTGCCTTTCCTATTCCTCTCCTTTCTCCTCTCCATCCAGACTTCCCTACTATCCTCCTTCCCTCCCTTCTAACCTTTGTTACATTTGCGTATTTTCCTCTGCTGAGGACAATCTGGTTCTCTTTCCCTTTCCTTGCTTGAAGAGGCAAGGATTATACGTCTTCTCGCCTCATCTAAAATGAAGTTTGATCACTAATTTCATGCAGGTAATTATAGCGAATTTCCTATCAGCTTTTTAAAGTTTTCCCAGCATTGTAGCGTGACAAAATTGCTCGACGGTGGGTTCTCGCCCCTGATACATTTCTCCTTTCGTTTATCTCTCAGTTGTTGTATATTGTTCATTTGAGTTATTGGTTTAATCGTGATAGGTTAGTTAGCTATCTCTTTTTATGTCTAGGTCTTCACTGACTCATCAAGCCATTTGTATAGCTTCTCCCAGACTGTATAAAAGTCTGTGTCTTCTTTGTCATTAATTCGCATCGTCAGTCTGTTCATTTCTGCTAGTTCTAAAATTTTATTCATCACCATAGTGTTGGTAGGGGCATTTTCACTCTTCCAGCACTGTGCGTAAACAATCCTTGACGCTGTCAGAATATGGACTAGGAGGTATTGGTCAGATTTGCAAATTTTTTGATCTATTATTCCTAATAAGAAAGTTTCCGGCTTAAAGCATAGTTTAATTGACAGGATTCCATTCAGCCATCCTAGTATTTGCTTCCAATATGCTTTGGCTACCGGACACGTCCACCACATATGGTAGTACGTGCCCAGCACCGTTTTACATTTCCAGCATATGGCTGAAACTTTTGAAGACATTTTCGCCAGTCTTGTCGGTGGAAGATGCCAGCGGTAGAACATTTTATATATATTTTCTTTATAGGCCGTCGACTTTGTCAATTTTAGATTCCATTCCCAGACTCTTTCCCAGTCGTCTAGATCTATTGAGTGGCCGATGTTTTGGGCCCAGGTTACCATGACTTCTTTTACTCTTTCTGCTTCCGTTTTTCGAATCAGTAAGCAGTTGTATATTTTTGAAATTAATTTCTCATCTGGTCCAATTAAAATTTTATCTAATTCCTGGTTCTTGTTCTGGAAGCCAGGTTGTGCTAGATCGAATTTATGTTTGTTTTGAATTTGAAGATATGGCCACCAATCGATGTTTATTCCCTTATCAGCCAAATTTTCCCTGGGGTTTAGTTTGTTTTGGTCGTCTAGCAACTGTTGGTAGGTAACAATTTTATCCAAGTTTATCAAATTCGGGTATATCAGGGCTTCCGTCGGAGATATCCATTTAGGTAGTTGCGTATAGTATCTCCTTCTAATTTCGAGCCAGTCCTTAATCAATACCCCCCTTAAATGGTGACTACTAAAATAATTGTGGATTTTATTTCCCTCGCACCATAAGTAGTTTGCCACCCGTATTGCAGGTCGTGGCCCTCTATTGTTAAGATTCTTTTATTAGCTAACATTACCCATTCTTTTATCCACATAGTTGTTGCTGCTTGATGATATGTTTTCCATTCCGGTAATCCCATTCCCCCTTGAGTTCTTTTATCCTGCAGGTGCATATATTTTATTCTGGGCTTTTTACCATTCCATATAAAGTTACGAATCATTTTGTCCAAATCATTATAAAATTTTTCCCCTAGCTTAACCGGTGCCGTTTGAAATAGGTAGAGGATTTTTGGGAGAACATTCATTTTAATTACTGCGACTCTTCCCATCAGTGATAGTTGTAGTTTTGACCAGGTTTTTAAGTCCTTTTGGGTATTCTGTAACAACTTATCATAGTTGTCTTCTTTTATGGAAGAGCACTTCGCAGACAGCCAGATCCCTAAATACTTAATTTTTTTAGTTACCTTTAATTCCATTGTTTCCTCTAGTTCTCCAATCTGGTTTTTGGGGAAATTTTTATAATCATTTTTGTTTTTTCCTTGTTTATTTTTAAACCGGCCACACACCCAAAGTTCTCAATGTCCTTCATCAAATTCGGTCCTGAAAGTAAGGGGTCTTCCACGATAAAGACCATGTCATCCGCGAAGGCCTGTACTTTATATTGTTCTTTTTTTATGGTCAGGCCCCTAATTTCCTGATTTGATCTTATCCGATTTAAAAGGACCTCTAGAGACGTAATAAATAGTAGTGGGGAGAGCGGGCACCCTTGTCTAACACCCTTTCCAATTTGTATCCTCTCCGTTAGTTCCCCATTGACTATAATATTTGCAGATTGCCGTGAATATATAGATTCTATAATCTTAATAAATTTATCGCCAAATTTCATCATTTTTAGTTGAGTGATTAGAAAGTTCCAATCTAGGTTATCAAAGGCTTTCTGAGCGTCGACAAAGATTAATGCGAGTTGTTTCTCGGATCTTGTTTGATAGAATTCCAGGGTGTCCATTATTATTCTTGTATTGTTTCTAATATGTCTTTTTGGGAGAAAGCCGTTTTGATCCGAATGGATACTTTGATTTAATATTATTTTTAGTCTTTCCGCCAATATTGATACAAAGATTTTGTAATCTGCATTTAACAGGGATATGGGTCTATAATTTTGGACCTTGCTACTGTCCGCCTCTTCCTTTGGTATTAGGGTAATGTAGGCTTCCCCCCATGATTTTGGGACCCTACCATTTTGCAATGTATCATTACATAGTTCTAATAATTTGTCTTCTATGGTATTTTGAAGTTTTTTATATATTTCCGACGGGAGCCCATCCGGCCCAGGTGTTTTATTGTTTTTTTGTTTTTGAATGGCCTTTTTCAGTTCTTCTTGTGTAATTTCTTTATCGAGCATCTCTCTCATCTCCTCCGACAAGACTGGAAGCTTCTGCTTTATAAGGTATTTTCTAATGTCCTGTTCATTAATTTCGTCTTGTTTATATAGTTTCCTATAATAGTTCTGTACTATCTTTTTCTTTTCTCCTATTTCTTGTTTCAGATTCCCCTCCTCGTCATACAGTTGTTTAATAATTCTTTTGACCTTCTCCTTTCTTATTTTGTGGGCCAACCATCTCCCAGTTTTATTTGCATGTTCAAAATAATTCTGCTTCATTTTCTTAATGTTTTGTGCTATTTCCTCTTGGGAGATCAAATTTATTTGGTGTTTAATTAACTCTCCTTTTTCCCTGTGTCTACTATTTTCTGGCTCTTTCTGGGTCAGCAGTTCCGTCTCTCTTAGTTCTTTGTTCAGTGTATTAAGTTTTTCCCTGTGCATTTTGTTTCTTCTTATTATATAGGCTATGGAAATTCCCCTCACAACTGCCTTCATCGTGTCCCAAACATTTTGTATTGAGGTCTGCTCTTTACCGTTTTCTTTAAAGAAGTAGCCCAGTTCCTTTTCTATTTGTTGTACAAATTGTTTCTCTTGTAGTATGTTCTGGTTTAATGTCCACCTAGCTTTTATCCTTGCCTTCCCTTTCCATTGCCATAAGACTGGGTGATGATCGGCCCACTTGTTGGTTATTATTTCAATATTTACAGTATCCATGAGTAGCTCCGAGTTTGACCAAACCATGTCGATACGGGACCATGAATTATGTGGATGGGAGTAAAACGTGTACTGTTGCATCTTGTCATTCATTGCTCGCCAGACATCATAAAGATCTAAATCCTTCACCATATTTACATAGGCAGACGGTAGTTTCCTTCTTGTGCTTTTCTTGTGGGTACCCTTATAGTCCATCTTACCATCTGCTATAGCGTTGAAATCCCCTAGAATACATATATTTTGCCACTCTATTTCATTTATCCTCTTATATAGATTAATATAAAATCTCTCTTGTTTTTGATTTGGGGCATAGATTCCAACTAGTAAAATTTTTTTCCCACCATTAATTATCTCCACCATTAATACCCTACCATCTTTGTCTGCATATATTAATTTGGGGTTCAACCATTCTTTTATATACATCACAATTCCTCTTTTTCTGGTTTGTGCTGACGAGCAGAATGTTTTACCTAGTTTTGGACAGACCAACAGGTTATTGTATTTTTCTTTAATGTGGGTTTCCTGAAGACAGATTACATCTAACTTTTGTTTCACTAGATCCAACAGTACTCGTTTTCTTTTGGAAGTTATGTTAAGACCATTTACATTAGCTGATAGTACATTCGTTTCCCATTCTTCAATTCCCTTACACGTTATTCGCTTTGAGGGCACCTTTGGATCGAGTCTCGATGGGTGACCTTGCTCTCGAATCTTCTCTGCCATATCTCTCTCGTTCTCTGGCCTCTCCTGGCCCCCGCCCCTCTGGTTGAGTTTCAATTATAGTGTCCCCCTGTCTTAAAAGTCCTTCTTTATTAAATCTCTCATCATCTGCTAGTAAAAGTTCCTGGAATTCTTGAGCTTTCGCCAAGGTATCTATTCGGTATTTCTTTTCCCTCCATGTTATCAACATTCCTTCTGGAAGGAGCCATCTGAACTGAATTCTGTCTCTGTTTAAACGTGTGGAGAGGAAGTTGTATTTCCTTCTCTTCTCTCTGACTCTCCGTGGAGTCTGTTTTAAGATGAGAATTTCTTTACCTTTGTATGTTAGAGAGTCCCCTCTTATTGTACTTAGAATGTCCTCTCTCAGCTGTCTTCTCAACACCCTCACATGGATCTCCCTCGGAAGCCGGTGGCGTCTCGCGAAGCCTGTATTGACTCTATAGGCTTCGTCCAGATCATTAATAACCTCTTTTTTCGGCCTGCCGAGGACTAATCCCAGGATTTCTCCAATCAGCTCCCGGAGGTTTTCATCTTTTGCTTCCTCCACGTTTTGTAGTCTTAAATAATATGCTGATCGCTCTAATTCTAGCTGGAGGATGGCCTCCTCCAGGCTTGAGTTTATAGATTCCAGATTGTCCTCCACTTTGTCTATCCTTTTTTCCACTATTTCCGTTCTCCCCTTAACATTTTGAATTTCCTGCTCATTTTTCAGCAGCGCTGTTTGTATTACTCCTATACGTTCCTCAATTTTTCCCATATTGTTTCTTACTTCACGCATTTCATTCTTTACTCCCTCCAGGCCTTTGGCGACACTTTCCCCCATCTTCAATATTGTCTCTTGTAGGGAGTCCATTGTTACTTCCTGGTCTTGCAGGGTTGGGGCTGCCTTATCTCCCGTTTGCCTGCCCTCAGGGGACTTTTCCCTCACCGGGGTAGATAGGGGAGTTTGCTTTTTACTCCCTTTAATTAAGGTTACTGTTTTCGTTGCCATTTGCTTTAATTCAGCTCTTCCCCTATAAGGTGTAAGTCTAGTACCTTCTGAGTGCTGCTTAAGTAGTTATACAGAGCCCGGGGTACATACAGGGTAATTAAGCTGGAGCAGGGCTGTGAAATATAGGCTCAGTTAATTCTATAGTATCTGGGAGAGTCAGGAAGAGAAACGTTTCAGCGTGATACGACAGGGTGCAGGAGAGGCCAGAAAGTATTTAGAACTCACCCATCAATCTCTTCCTGTTGTCAGTGTAGTGTTTTCCTTCTGCTGTCTCTGGCTGTAATATGACACCGGGTACTTCAAACCCTTGTGATTAAACTTCTTTCCTTTTTCCCAGGCAGGCAAATCCAGCTTCTCTTCTTCGTCTCGTCCTCTGTTAATCCTCAAATTTAACTAGTCCAAAGCCTGTCTTCTTCTATTCACAACGTCAATCAGCTTTCACAAAAGTTCACTGTTTGTATTTAATAGCCGCTGCAGATAAATGCGCCCACACACGTATCTGTATTTATTGCAGTAAAGTTGTTTATCTTTTAGGTTTAGGCTTTTAAGTCAGATCTTGTGATTACCGTCATTTGGTCCGCTATATATTCCCTGCAGCTGTCTCTCCCTTCCTTATTAGTGGCTGGCAGTCACGCCTTCTGGTCGGCCATTAATCAGCCGACCTCTTTTGCACGAACTCTGAGGGAGCCTCTTGCTTCGTGGGAGGAGATCGCCTTTCACCCTCCACTGCACAGAGGTTTCCCCTCTCCAAAGGTCCTCGCACCTCGAAGGGACCTTGCCTATTACGGCCACGCTCGTGGAAAGACCGGGCGAACCGAACAGAGAGTCTGTCAGCAGCCCGTTCCAGCGTGACGCCAGACCGGACGAACAGGGACAATATTATTTAGCCAAACATATATTAACAAGGCCTCTCCCTGGTTGTTTTTCTCTGGGTATAAATGGAAGTCTTCTTGCATGAAAGGTTGCCATGACATTACTAGGGGAATCTCAGAATGAGTTTTGAAATCCAACGAACTGGCTGTGATGGATTGTGCTACAATGCATATTCTATGAGGTCTGAGGCATAGCTGGCTGGAGAATTCTGGGAGTTGAAGTCCACAAGTCTTAACGTCTGACGACCTCTGGCCTAAGTGATTCCTCTATTGCTTTTGTTCATGGGGAGGGAGGAAGTCTACTAAAGTTGTCTACACAGCTGCCTTACTAATAGAAACTGACAAGTGAATTTTTCTATAATGACATACAGCTGTATAGGGAAAAACCTTCTTGTAGATTCCTGTCAATTGAGCGTCCTGGGAAGTCTTAAATTTGGCTATCACAGGCCAAAAAATTGCCTGGATCCCACCTTGACTTGGAGACTTCACTTTTTTAAGGTAGAGATTTTGGAGTGTTAATACCCTTTAAAAAGAGCTGGATGGGAGGGAGACAGGGAAGGAAGGTAGGTAGGAAGACTTTTAAACATGGCGTTTACCTCTCTCTCTCACCTGCCTGCCAAAATACCTAGTGATAAAATACTAGTTGAATATAGGAAGAGAAGTAAACTTTTCTCCTCCTTTGCCTTTGCCTCCTCTTAGATGTTTCTTTGCTAGTTGAAAGTTCCTTTATGTAGTTGTTCAGTCACTGCCTTGCAAATTTCTCTCTTTTTAACCATCAAGCTAACAGTTCCCAGAACTGCCTATTAACACTATGTTAATCCTTTGGTTCTAAAACTAGACTTAGTGAAATAGCTAATTTAGCATCCTGGAAATGCGCTGCATGAGAAATTAAATTTCTGTCCTTTAGGCTATAAAGAAGATTATGGATAGTGGTGAAAAGAAGGACAGGAAAGCTAAGTGGTCCTGGAGAATGATAGCATTCATTTAAATTAACAGATTAAATTGGTACCAAATACGTGCTTAATTCAAACATTGTACTAATACTGGTTCTGAGCTTTCATGTATCAAAACTTACTTACCAGTTTTATTTAACATTATATAGCATTCCCTATTTGGGAAACTAGAGAGCCTTTTTTTTTTAGTAAGTGCAATTTTTGTAAGATATTGAAATGAGATTCTTCTGAACTTGACATCTTAAAAGGATAAGCTATACCCTGTAAGAGTACATCTATATTTAGTGTGTATGTAAGGACAATTGCAGGGAGCATAAAAGAAGTCAAGATGGCAGCCGTGCCCACATCAGAGGTTCTGCCTTTTTTATGTGGTTGCTTTTTACATTCCTATAAAAAGGGAGGGGGTAAATAAGAGTGTGGCAAGTACAAGTGGTTATGTTGAAAGATACATTACTGTCTTCTATAGCCACCCTGAATACCCAACATACATGATTTAATCTGTCTAAAATGTAATGGGAAATGCACAATTCTTTTGCTTTTTTAATTATAATACATGTGAAAGAGGAACATACCTGGCTCCTTTGCTTTAAAAGGCCAAGCATTGGTCTTTTTTTTCTTTTCTTTTTTTTCTTTTAGATGAAAAATTCTGTTTCTTATTTGCAGTTGTCGCTTAGCCAAAGAAATGTTTGTTTCACTTGAGGGGAACAATGTTCTGTTGATGAAGGGGTGTTATGCAGCCTTGATCAAAACATTCATGTTGGAGAGCAACATTTATAAATACCTGATGTTTTTATTTTCAGGAAAGATCATGCAGATTTATGAGAGTTTAATATTGAAGTAATTGGGAATTAATAATTCAGATTTGAAGACTATTATCAATTTATTTTTAGAGGACATACTGACTAGTTCATTCTTGATATCATTTTATTAAAAACATAAGATTTTGGCTGGCAATTTGATAAAAACAAAATGCATAAGTGCCTTAATGCAGAAAGGCTGAATAGAAATTATGGAGATATTCAGAATTCTTGGGTTCTGTAGAAGCATTGCAATTCATTCTCAGAAAATCTTAAGAATCCATTTCAAGGCAGAATAACTTCTAAACTTTCTTTCCGTGGGTGTTGTGATGGCTTATATAGCTTTTCTGTTTCACAGTTGATAAAAATTATATCCGGTAGGAGGGAGGACCAATACTGGTGTTATTTTTGATAAGATGAAGGAGGCTGTGTGGAGCAAAAAACAATATTAAACAATTCTATCTAATTCTAACTCTCCACTCCTGCCAAATTTATATTTTGTATGAAATTCCATTTTAACACCCTTGTCTTCAAGAGCCTTGCTATGGACTATTTGATATAAGTTGTGTGTTCTCATTTCTTGTAGACAGTAATCTATTTTATCCAGCAGCATCCTTTATCTTATAGATATTATGTAGCAAAAACAGTTGTTTGAGAAAGGTACAAATTTTAAGAAATCCACTGTAACTATGGAAGAATAAAATATAGCAAAAGATTATACAAAAATATCATCTTTACATAGGATCAGGCCAAATAGGAAGTCTTAGCATGAAAAACATTATAATCTTAACAACATCTACTATTAAAATTATTTAATTTTAAGATGTTTATGGAGATTCTCCATCATCCAGATTATGGTTATCCAAAAGTGCTTCCCCACCCACCCACCCACCCACCCCAAAGGCAACTAGGCTTTTTTCCCCCTTGAGGACATTTCATTTCTCATCCAAGAAGCTTCTTCAGCTTTAATTTTAAAATATCATCTTTAACTGAACAATTCTGACTTGGGATGAGCTCAATCCTTGTCTTATCCCATATTATTATTATTTTTAAGTATAATTCTTGTGGGGGGGGGATCAATAGTTTCAGTTTGCTTTTTGGTGCAGTTGCTATTGGAGAAAGTACAAGTAGAGTGAAAATATTGCTTTTATCTTTAGCTTGGTCACTTTCATGATCTCTGTACAATGGGGATTGCAATTCAGCCACAAAACAAATGCATCTGGGCTGCATAGGTCAAGATATCATCCCAACTCTCATTTGCATTCCAAGTTTTGAAGCTGTCCCATCTGTCATGATTCCCGCTTTTGCCAAATATTTGGCTCCATCTGTTAATGACATCTGGTTCCACCTGCCATTAGCTGCCATGTTAATGCTGTTAGACATCTGTCATCACTGACTGCCATCACATCTGCCATTAGTGACTGACCTCATCTGCGACAAGTAGAGACCCATTTGAGTAAAGCGTAATGGCTCCCTCTAAATACTGATCTTGGTGTGGGGCAGTGATTACATCTGAGTTGAATACATAGGGCCTGCCAACATTTGTGATTCCCTCTCTTTTTTTCCTCTGAAGTCATCCACATGGTGAATGTACTAGATCTTTTAATTAGATTGGGGAGGGTCATTTTTTTTGCTCCCACTTCCCCTGATTGCTTCAGGAAAATTCAGCTGGCTGCATTTCTTTAGGTAGTGTGGAGGCTCTTTGTCAGGTTTCCACTTAATGTTCTAGGCTGCATCTGAGAAGAGTGTGCAGTTTGTATTGTTGATAGGTTGCATCTCGGTGGATTACGTAATTGCAATCAGTTAATTTATGACCCCTGCTGCATGTGTTAGTATTTCTTCTGTACAGTATGCTGAAGGGAAAGTGATGAATCCATTTTGAGCTCTTTGCCCTTTTATAAACAGACAGGCTGCTTTTTCACTGTCATCCAGTCTATGAACACTATAAATTATTTAAATGACACTTGGAATTTGCAGAGCATTTAATAATGTTTTATCAATACTCCCACAACCCCATCAAACTGACTGTTCTCATTTTACAGAAACAAAAATGCTCTTATCTAAGCCCCTAGCATGTTGATTGTAGAAAGGGAAATGAGAAACTAGGAAGAAGTACAAAATAATCCAACAAACGTAAGAATTTAAGAAGCTTCCCAGCTTCATTCCTGTCATAAGCCTGGAGTTTTCAAGACCTTTTCTACCTTTTCTTCCTTCATAACCTTTTAAAGGACCTAGGCAGGAAGTGAAAAGGGCCATCTTTCATTCAGGAGGATATGTAAAAATCTGGATTTTGTTGCCTTTTTCTTGAGTGCTTTGGCATTTCTACTATCAACTAGACTGCTAATATTTTAGCTAATGATGTTAAATCATGCTGGAGTTTGGTACGATGAAGACACCAGACCAGAAACTGAGAAACACTGAATTTTAGTCCTGCAAAGGCAGCTGCACGACTCAGCCCTAAGAAGGAGACAGTGGCAAACCACATCTGAAATCTTGCCAATAAAACTTCTGGAACTACTCTAGACAGTCCTCAAGACTCAAAAACTGACTTGAAGGCATGCGCACGCACACACAAGCATGAGCACATACTCACACACACTCACACTGATGCTAAGGTTGCCAAACATTCATATTCCTGAATATAATACTCTCAACTTCAAATCCATATTTTGATACCTAAGATTATGTAATGGCCACAATGGCGTTTTGTATGTGTTTATTTCAAATTTTGATTGAGGGAGCAACCTGGAAGGAGAGAGAAACAGCTGGAGCTGAAGATAGAATAAAATGAAATGTAGAGAAAATGGATAACAAAGGAAGAGATGGGGAAGAAGGCAGGCAAAGGAGATCAGAATATGAATGACTATGAACAGGGATGGTGAGAGAGAAGGTGTGATATTTCTGACCCTGCATTTCTGGCATGTGATTCATGGAACTTTTAAGAAAATGGGATGCTCAGGCTGAAAGAAACCTCCACCCTATCTGCTGTAGAATATATTAATATGAGCCGTATAATTAAGTTAAAATTGTGTCTTTCTCATGCAGGCTCAACATACTATGACAATGTCCGCCCCCTTGCCTATCCAGATTCAGATGCTGTTCTTATCTGTTTTGACATTAGCCGTCCTGAAACTCTGGACAGTATCCTTAAAAAGGTGAGATTGCTGAAAGTGCTATTAAAGGGGAATATAAAGATATGATGGTAAAGCTAAGAAGAGCTTCTTTATTTTTGGAAAATAGGTTTGTATATTGCCTAGAGACAAAGAGGAGCTTTCCTTCAAAATCACAATTGTATGACTATAGTTTAAAAATAGTCTATTGCTAGAAATGCTAAACATCTGATTAATTATGAAAAATTGAAATATTGCAAAATTACCAACATGTGTCTATAGAAATATGAATAGAAAAAAATGCTGTTAGAAAAATAGCACTGATAAATTCACTTAATGAGGATTGCCATAAACTCTTTATTTGAGATAGATAGATAGATAGATAGATAGATAGATAAATAGATAAATAGATAAATAGATAAATAGATGATAGATAGATAGATAGATAGATAGATAGATAGATGATAGATAAGATAGATGATAGATGATAGATAAATAGCTAGATAGCTAGATGATAGATAGCTAGATAGCTAGAGAGAGAGAGAGAGAGAGAGAGAGAGAGAGAGAGAGAGAGAGAGAGATGATAGATAAGATAGATGATAGATGATAGATAAATAGCTAGATAGCTAGATGATAGATAGAGAGAGATGATAGATAGATGATAGATAGATGATAGATAGATGATAGATAGATAGATAGATAGATAGATAGATAGATAGATAGATAGATAGATGATATAGACTCGAATCTCAATAAAGCAAAGCACAATAAAATGAGTTATGTCAGTATATTTAAAGAAAAAACTGAGGGAAACAGCATGTCTCTACCTCAAACCTTGTATGCTAATTTAGAAAAGCATCCTCAGTTTTTGCACATGTTGACAACTTTTATGTTTCTCGTGACCAGAATGATGATTCTCTACATCAGATACAGGTAAGTCCTTATAGCCACTCATTTAGTGACCCTTACCAAAGTTAAAACAACACTGAAAAAAGTGACTTACAACTGGTCCTGACACAAGTGACACAGCATCCCCTTGGTCATGGGATCAGAATTCTGGCATTTGGCATCGACATGTATTCACAATGGTTGCAGTGTCCCAGGGCCATGTCATTGCCATTTGTGAACATCCCAACCACTTTGTGACAAGCCAAGCCAATGGGGAAGCCAGATCTTCTTGACTGCACCCTTCACTTAATGGCAATGATTTGCTTAAGAACAATGGCAAAAAAAGATCATAACATTAGACGTGACTCATTTAACAATAGCCTTGTTCAGCAATGGAAATTCTGGTCTCTGTTATTGTCATATGTTGAGGACTGTGTTTGTACAGAATCTTGGATCACATAAATTGTTATTAGTTGCATTCTGCTGCTGCTTGTACAAAGGTCTAACCATTAGTGTCTCCATTTTTGTGTTGGAAACATGGGTATGGGATTAAGAAAAGGTGTGATATGGGCATGAGGTGGGATAATTGAGTCAATGGCCTTGCCTAATTATATTAAATCATTTTTAATTTAATTCTTTATATTTTTCTCTCTTATAGTGGCAGGGAGAGACACAAGAATTCTGCCCTGGTGCCAAAATAGTTTTGGTGGGCTGCAAACTGGACATGCGCACAGACTTGAACACTTTACGGGAACTCTCCAAACAGCGCCTTATCCCTGTTACGCATGAGCAGGTGTTTATTTTGTCTATAATTAAAGTATGTGTTAGCCTTGGTTAAGCCTCGGTTTGTTGCCATGGGGGGGAAGGGAGTGAAGCTGTAGAGAACTGACACACATATCCCCGTCCACATATATGACAGGAAGTTTTGGACTTAACCTGGGCCAATTCTGATAGTAGCCATGTAAGTTTGCTAATAAGATTAATTAGTGATCAGATCATTTTTGTAGTGTCCCTACGGAACAACTTTTTATGAAAGAATTGCCAAATATTAATTTTCCCCCTAGCTAAGTAGTAATAATACAGGTAGTCCTTGACCTACAACAGTTCATTTAATGACTGTTCAAAGTTACAGTGGCACTGAATAATGTGACTTAACAGTTGCAACCTTGGCAGCATCCCCATGGTCATGTGATCAAAATTCAGACGTTTGGCACCTGGTTCACATTTATGATAGTCACAGAGTCCCTGGGGTCATGTGATCATCTTTTGCGACCTTCTGACAAGCAAAGTCAATGAGGAAGCCAGATTCATTTAACAATGGGGTTACTTACTTATCAACTTCAGTGATTCATTTAACAACTGGTAAGAAATGTAATGGAGAAAAATTCACTTAACAAATGTCTCACTTAACAACAAAATGTTGGTCTTAATTGCAGTCTTAAGTCAAGGACTACCTGTAATTTGGGCAGCCTAATCTTGCCTTAAAGCATGGATTTTAATTGATGCTGAGTTTTCATCCATGTTTTATATTTTACAGTTCTAATTTGACTCCATATTTGGATTTGGATTTCTACTGCTTTAGTGTTTCAGTGCTTCCATTCTAATTGTGTCCCTTTCCCCCATTTTTTATTTCCCTTTCCCTTCTCTATCTTGAGGGCCTTTTTAAACTTCTAAATATATAATTAAATATATTGAGCTATAGTAAAGCTCAGAATGAGGCAAAATCCCTCAGTGTGGGAGCATGCAGGGTTGAGCCCCAGTTGCATCTTTTAAAGAGACGCTAGGAGCTGCATTGGATCCCATCTCATGCTTATTTTGCTAAAGTAAGCATGAGGCCAAGGTGCATCAGCTATAGGTACCGTATTTTTTTGAATTAAAGATGCACCTTTCACCCCCCAAAAGAGTGTGGAAATTTTGGTGCGTCTTCCGAAGCCCTGCCCTCGCATCCCATTTTTGCGAAAAACGGGCTGGGGGGAAAGCAAAAACAGAAGCGTTTTTGCCTTCCCCCAGCCCCCAGCAGCATTCTGCTGGGAGTTGGGGGCTTCAGTGGGGCTCTGGGGGAAGGCAAAAATGCCCCCATTTCTCCAAAAAATAGGTGAAAAATGGGCCATTTTCCACAAAAACAGAGGGTTTTTTTTGCCTTCCCCCAGCCCCCAGCAGCATTCTGCTGGGAGTTGGGGGCTTCAGTGGGGCTCTGGGGGAAGGCAAAAATGCCCCCATTTCTCCAAAAAATAGGTGAAAAATGGGCCATTTTCCACAAAAACAGAGGGTTTTTTTTGCCTTTCCCCAGCCCCCGGCAGTAATCTGCAGGCTTCAGCAGGGCTGGGGAAAGGCAAAAACACCTCTATTTTTGTGAAAAATGGCCCATTTTCTGCCCGTATTTGCAACAACGGGCATTTTTGCCTTTCCTACTGAAGCCTGCAGAATGCTCCTGGGGGCCGGGGAGGGCAAAAACTTTTTTTCTTACTTACCTCTTCAAAATCTTGGTATGTCTTATACACTGGTGCGTCTTATAGTTCAAAAAATACGGTATATGTAGAGGAAAAAAACAAGCCCTTTTCTGTCTTAATGATTTACAAATCTGTGTGCACTTTAACAGCATTTTGACAAACCATGCTAATGCCAAAATGATATTTGTATGTTTATATAATTGTGCAAATGCCATAATTATGTACAGGTAGTCCTTGACTTATGACCAAAACGGAGTCTCGAATAGCATTTATATTTATAAGTTGTGCCAGTGTTAAGTAGGTATCATATGACTATGCCCAATTTTACTACCTTTTTTTGCAGTGGTTCTTAAGGGAATGCAGTAGTCATAAGGGAATGCTATGGTCATTAGACAAAGCCATTGTCCTCAATGGGTGTTTCTTACCGGAAACCAGAAATAAAAACAAGTTTCTGGAAAATAACATTGTAAATCATGATCACATGATTGCAAGATGTAGCAAACAGCCATAAATGTGGGCCAGTTGCTAAGCACCTAAAATGATCACATGACTGCAAGGGGGTGGGGGGGCAGCTGTAACCAGGTTGCAAGTATCTTTTTGGGGTCTGTGGACCAGGTGTCACTTGAGGCCTGTATTTGCATATGACATCTAACAATCTACCGGACCCGACCGTAGCTGACACTAGCTGTGATGCTTGCATGAAATCATGCTCTCCTTGGACCTCCCGACAGATAACCATGTGCATGTATGTTCTTATTGTTTTTTCCCCTTTCCTTTTATGCACATATACAAAATTGCTTTTCAGAAGTAAATAACTAGCCTAAAATAGCCTAAAGAAGTGATCCACGCTGATGCAAGCAGATGCACAGGCCAAAAACTATTAATAAGAAAAAGTACCCTTCCCAGCTGAGGTAGCTTTAATTTTAGATGAATTTTGTATTTGCCTGAGCTGGTTTGTTCCCTGAGTTTGTCTTGATGCTTTTTAAAGGCATACTACAATCTGCCTTGTCCTGTCTATGCGGATGAGCAAAGCCCAGTGTGCATTCAAAAGCTCCCTGAAATAATTGATGCAAAAAGGAAAGAGGAGAAACAATAACCACACCCTGATATGAGCCCCAGCTGGGGCTAGAAGCTCCTTCACTGCTAATTCCACCAGCAGAATCTTCTGCTCCTTATCCCAATTGCAACCTTCCAAAAGGGGAAGCTGGGCTAACTTGTTTTTAACCTTTTTTTCCCACCTGGCGTCCATAGATCCGTGCATATTTCTCACCCTCCCTCTTTTAGACACAGTCCCTCTCGCTCCATTTTTAAAAGACACTCCTGTATCCTTTCCTTCCAGGAAAAGTACTAAAATTAATTAAAAGCTGTGATTTAAAAGAAACATGTGGAGTAGCGTGTCTGGGGAAGTGATAGGTACTTGCCAAAATGTGGAGGAGGAAAAGGGAGGTGGTTGCAATGTAATAAGCAATTACCAAACTAAGTTGGGGGGTGGGGGTGGAAGAAAACAAAAGGCTGTGGGTGAATTATGGCATAATGCAACAATGTGTTTTCCCCTTACAGGGCAGCATGCTGGCCCGGCAATTGGGTGCTGTGGCGTATGTAGAATGCTCTTCCAAGGTGTCAGAGAATAGTGTGCGGGATGTTTTCCATGTGACCACACTGGCCTCAATCAATCGGATGCATAAGCACCTCAAACGCAGCAACTCAAAGCGAGGACTGAAGCGGATTACGCAGATGCCTGGACGGACAGATTTATTGACTGATTCTGAGATCCGCAAAGACCGGGCCAAGAGCTGCTTGGTGATGTGAGGGTGGGCACAACTGCAGAGGGGCTGAAATATAGCACTGCCTGTCCATATCACTTTGTGTAGTAACTGGGAATGGAAGGTCTTTGCATTGAGGGCCACATTGACCAGGATGTAGGTCAGAACAAACTAAGGCCTGTCTGGAAGCTGAGTTGGGAGGGATCTGCCTGAAACTGCAAATGCTCAGCATAGTGCAAAAGCATCTAGATGACCCACAGTTGCACAAAACAAGAAAAAAATACTCAGGTAGTAGACATCAACACTTCCCTGTAAGAAGCACTGGGGGCGATAAATACTTCAAATCTTCTTAAGGAGTTATTATTTCACAATTAGTTTCAAATGTGTAGATGTCCAGGCACCCCAAGTGTCTGGCACTTTGGTTGCTGTGGGGTGTGTCAGTCAGTCCATGCCCACAGCATGTGTGCACATGTATACATGTGCTCGTGCTTGAGGGCAGTCATGGAATACAAGAATTACAGAAGAGTCAGAGGAAATGGTGGTCATTTTAGATGAAAAATTGGATCAATTAGGATGGGAGGAGGGGGAAAGGGCTGAAGGTTTTCAGCAACTAAATAGCTCTCAGGGTACTTGACACTCGAGTAACTGGCAAGTCATTTTGTCCCAAAAGTGCTCTTTCAAAAGGCAGATGGATTTTCTTGTTTTTCCTTGAAGATGTTTCACTTCTGATCCAAGAAGCAGCTTCAGTTCTGACTGAATGGTGGAGAATGGAAGGATTTATAGTCATATTCCTGGCAGTCATCATGGCACAAGAATGTTGTGCCATGAGGACTGCAGTCATTCTCCACCATTCAGTCAGAACTGAAGAAGCTGCTTGGATGAGATTTGAAACATCTTCAAAGAAAAAACAAAGAAAGTCCAGTTGCCTTTTCAAAAAGCATCTTCGAGACCACCATGACTTGGAGGACTCCATAAACATTTGATAGGTCACCTCACTACTTGGCAAATTTCTGAAAGAGATCACCAGAGATAATTGGCAAGAAAATAGCTCTTTTGGAAGAGATGGTTTTCCTTATTTCTACCAAGGGTAGAAGCTCAAAAATTGTCTCCACTGGAGCCTTTGTTTTCAATAATAGCTGCTGTGGTCTTGTCCTGAATGCACCTATAAGTCCTTTTTACCTAGTTCGGGAGACTAGGGACTCTGCCATGACCATGGCTGCATCATAGAAAAGAACCAGTTTTTCTTGGTCCCCATTCCTGTTTCATGATCTCCTTTCATGTGGTGGTGATGCAGAGGGATAGGATTGAAGGAATGCTTTTTATTCCTGGAAAGAGGAAAAAAAGGATAGCCGACAGGTAGTAAAATGTCTCCAACATTGTAAATCAAATCTTTTGATTTGGGTTGCATTTCTTTGAGGTTGGTGTTGTAACTATAGTGGAATAACTTACCTCAAATTGTTGGCAACTGAAGTCTCTTTATCTTGCTTTGGGACATTAAAAAGCAAAATACATGTTTTAAAAGGTTTGGAACTAGACCCATATGAATTCCTTGGGCAAACAGGATTGAATGTGGCAGAGCATGTGCCTATGTGAGAGAACAACACAAGACTTCATTAAAGAAGTCTTGTGTTGGACCAATCAGTTGGGCCAAATCAATGGAGCAAAATAAGTGCTGCTGACTGTCAGCTCAGAAAAAAAGAAGTAGAGTAAGCTCAACCCACCCCATAGGGTTGTATGCTACCTTGAGTTTCTTAACTAAAAGTCAGGATAGAAATTAATACACATTGCATGAAATATTTTTTTTGTGCAGTTAGAAAGATTGCTTACAGAGAGTTTGACCCTCTTCTAATGTATCGACAAAGGCAGAGCAGGAAAGGAAGATGACCATTCTGTAGACTAGAGGTAGCCTTGCTCAGTCAGAAACCGATAGCTTTCTGTATCACACCTACTGCAGCAATTATTCAGCTGGTCCTAAGGACTCTGGTGAAGACCTGGTGTATCCAGAGCAGAAATTTGTAAACTGTTTTTGATTACATAAGAGTGGGGAAAATTTAAGCTGCAGGCTTTCACAATTATTTCAACATTTAATGGCTCCTTGGGTTCCAGTGCGATACTAATGTGGCTGCAGATATCTTTCTTGGTGCTCTGTGAACTATTGGCTCCTAGAATCTAATTTTTAAAAGATTCTTTAATTAAAAATAAATGGCATGGAGCAGAACAATAGCAACTAGCTTCATCTTTATTCCCAATAATATCTTTGGGTATTAATGACTTTTTAAAAAGACAAAATAACGATCGTGCATTATTGATATAAAGGTAAAGGTTCCCCTCACACATATGTACCAGTCATTCTCAACTCTAGGGGCGGTGCTCATCTCCGCTTCAAAACCGAAAAGCCAGTGCTGTCCGAAGACGTCTCCATGGTCATGTGGCCGGCATGACAAAACGCCGAAGGCACACAGAACATTAACCTTCCCACCAAAGTGGTCCTTATTTTCTACTTGCATTTTTACATGCTTTCGAACTGATAGGTTGGCAGAAGCTGGTACGAGTAATGGGAGCTCACTCCATTATGCGGCGCTAGGAATTCAAATCACCAAATTGCCAACTTTTCTGATGTACAAGCTCAGCATCTTAGCCACTGTGTCACTGCATTCCTCTTTACTTTATTATCGATATAGATGCCACCAAATTATTCTAACTCATGGCATCGTATAATAAAATGAAATACAATTAAAACATCACAAAGGAAAAAACCCAGATATAATAACCATTAACATTTAATTTTTAAATATTTGGCACTAAAATTATATAGTACCAGGATCCTATATAACTGAGTAAATACTACTACTAACAATAATATAAAATAAATAAATAAAACAAAATGAATGAAATGGATTCATGAGGGTCTGAAGGAATTTGCTACTTTCATTAGGATGATGAAATCAGACACATGGTAGCATACCAGTAGCTTCAATCTTTTTGTATATGTGTGCAACCACAATACATACACACAAAGACTAGAATTTGTGTTACAACATCATAATAATACTGTTCTAGATGTTCTGCCTCATCTGCAGAGTTTACTGGTTCTATGGTTGCAGCTTGGGACTGGGAGTGATGGTGTAAATTGGAGTAGTAGCCAATACAATAAATAAGAGGTGGCAGCAAGCCAGTTTATCTTCTAATCAGTATTTTGCAAGAAATCACCCTAACCATGGGAGCCATTTTGTAAAAGCGCACAATATACTCTCAAAATTCTAATAGTACAAAAAAAGTCAGGGCCTTCCCCTCAAATACTGTATAAAAAAGGACTTCCTTTGAACAAGTGAAGAACCCTAAAGCTTTAATGATGCAAGTTCTTGAGATGGACAAATGGGACACTCATTTTGTATTAGTGCTGCTGCAAACAAACTGCCTATGAACTAGTCTCAAGATAGGTTGGGACTATGGCTCCCAGAATTTCCCTGAACGGAATAGAATAGTGGCTGAAAATTCTGAGAGTGATATAATCCTAACACAACAGGAGAGTTGGTTCCTGTAGGTCAGTGTTTTTCAAACATGAAAAAATTGACATTAAAATATGTGTACTTCAACTCCCAGAATTTCCTAGCCATCATTGACAGGTGTTGGCAATGGGGAACCCACAAAATTTCCCATGCTAGAACGGGATTCTGGAAGTGAAGTCCGTACATCTTAAAGTTGACAACTTTGAAAAATTCTGCTATAGATCATCAGTTGCTTCTGATCTCTTGTATTGGTCATCGACCTTTTGGACCACTAAATTCATAATTTTAAATTCCATGGACCACAAATACAGATTTTTAAAAAAAGACAAATAGTATTTAAAGGTAAAAGTTCCCCTTGCACATATGTGCTAGTTGTTCCCAATTCTAGTGGGCAATGTTCATCACCATTTCAAAGCCGAAGAGCCAGCGCTGTCTGAAGAGGTCTCTGCGGTCATATTGCCAGCCTGACTAAACACTGAAGGTGCACGGAATGCTGTTACCTTCCCACCAAAGGTGCTTCCTATTTTTCTACTTGCATTTTTAGGTGATTTTGAACTGCTAGATTGGCAGAAGCTGATACAAGTAATAGGCTCTCACTCCGTTATGCGGCACTAGGGATTTGAACCGCTGAACTGACCTTTCTGATCAACAAGCCCAGCATCTTAACCACCGAGCTGGCACATCTCTCCAAAATAGTATTTAGTGCAATATAAAAAATGCAAATGATTTTTCTGCGGACCACCAGTTGGTGAATGCTGGCCTAGAACATGATTTTAAAAAGATGGTCCATTGAATTTTTTTCCTGATCTCCCACAAAATGAAAAACTAACCCAGACCACTGGAGTGAAAGTTCACAAAATCAGAAATTTTGCAACCTCCTCGTGCCATGAACTACTATGGATGACTTTCTTCATCAGAAATGGCAGGCTTGCTGCCACTGTTTCTCTAGTCTACGGGAATCATTCGCATGCAGGATTAACAGAAGCTGCCTGTGTTCTTTTCTGCCCCCCCCCCCATCCTGCAAAAGGCCCAGTTGTTTCTATGGGAATTTGAATACAGCAACTCCATTGTCTTAGCGGTATATGCCAAAGCTGCGCAGCAGCTGGTGTTCTGGCTTTCCTCTTTTTAAAGGCTTGGTATGGTTTGGGATTTTGACGTAGGTTATCTTAGGTCACACTAAACCACAGTGCAATTGTGCAAAAAGTGGCCCCTCGGCAAGGTCTTTATTTGCCACGATGAGTAGAATCTGGGAGTGATATTCTGAGACATGGAACTGTTTCTTACTCACTTAAAAAAAAAGAGGTTTAGAGAAGAAACTTCAACGCTTATGTAGAGGTCCTGACTATTCTAATGGCAGGGAAGAAAGAATGATATTTCCCCTCATGTAGCAACAGTATGGAGGAAGGAACAGGTCAAATAATATTGAATTTACATATCCAGTTATTAACATTTAGCCAAAGACTAAAATTTTAATATACAGTTATTTTCTGCCTCTTTATTTCCTAAGAAAAGTAAGATTCCCACAATTCTGGGACAGCAGATTTTCAACAGTATCAATTAAAATTAGGATTTAGGAATTTTTGCCCCATTTACTGGCGAAGATTTCAATTTCCAAAAAGAGCAATGATGGATAGCATAAAACCGAATGCAAAGATCGACAGCCGCCTCCTTGAAAAAGAAATTCTGAATTTAATGGAAGTTTCAACTAGTTGCTTACAAAACACTAAAGAAAGGGACATGTTTCACAGATTGTTCATGCTAGTCCTAAATACTAACAGGTGTCTCTGAGTATGAATAAGTATTTGCACAATTGAATGATGGATTGGTGGTGTCTGTGTGTGCGTGTGTATGTGCATGTGCATGGTAGTAACCTGTGTTCCCTTCACCTGCCAAATCTTGAGCTGCACTTGGACAACACTGTGTTGATGACAGTTGCCTAAACTGTGTGACTGGCAAGCTGTGATAAGAACAAGCTGCCACGTTTTCCCCCCCCCCTCTGTGGTGATGAGAGCCATCATTATTTATTAACCTTCTTCTTAACATAATAGCGCAGATGTCACACTAGTCTTCATTACTAATTAATGGTATCCTCCCAATGCAATACTGTTATACAACTTCATAAATTCCAATATTAACTACCGATCGAGCCCTGATAATGCATTGGAGATTTTTTAAATCGCCTATATATCAAGGATAGGTACCTTGAACTCTTAGAAAAAAATGCAATATAAATCTAATACAATAAAAGTCACCAGGATAGAAACCAGGATTCTGTGAGTTCTAGTCCAGCTTTAGGCATAAAAGCTAGTTGGCTTTGGCCCAGTCACTCACTCTCAGTCCAATCCACTTCACGTGGTTGCTATTATGTGGAAAATAGTTACTTATAAAAGTAATAAAAGTTGGATAAAAAACAAGCAAGCATGCTATCTCTTTCCCATATTTCTTCTATAAGCTTCCAGATCCCTCACCATCCTAGTCACTGTTTTTTCAAAAAATTCCAGTTTGTCAGAATCTGCTTTAAAATCTAATGCCTTGAACTAGATGTACAGGTAATCCTCTACTTTCAGGAGTTCATTTTGACTGTTTGATGTTACAACGGCAATGAAAAATGTGACTAATGACCATTTTTCATTAACAAGCTTTGAAGCATCCCTATGGTCATGTGATCAAAATGCAGATGCTGAGCAACAGGTTCATACTTATGACTGTTACAGTGTCCCAAGATCATGTAACAAGCAAAGTCAATGGGGAAGATTCGCTTAACAACCCAGTCACCAACTAATCAACTTCAGTGATTCACTTAACAATGCTGGCAAGAAAGATAGCAAAATGGGGCAAAACTCACTTAAGAAATGTTTCATTTAACAAGAGAAATTTGGGGCTCAATTGTGATTGTGAGCCTACCTGTAGATGTACCCTGACTTAACCAGTGGAGAAAAGTGCACAACTGTAGCCATATTTAGGAATGACAATATAAAGGAAAAGAGGTGATGTGCAGCTCTGCTCTGCTCTGTCTACTCTATATTCCATTCCCCTGTTGAACGAAATGATTTGGAATGAACTGGAAATGGGCCTTTTCAGGATTCTCAGTCAAAAGTATTTTTATGTTGGTACATATATGATGCTTTACTGGGTTCTCCATTCAACATATAGAGAAGATGTAATTCTGGAGATCAGCATCTGATCTTACACCTTCTCTATATGTGGACTTCAAGTAATCTTTGTTTACTTGGAACCTCAGCTGGTATGGATTCTGCCCTGGGAATACATGCTGTTGAATGCCTTCTAAGGGCACTTTCACATGCCATGCCCTTCAAACCAGTGGTGCAATTCAGCCAGTTCTATCTGGTTTGGGCGAACCAGTAGCGGTGGTGGTGGGAGGCTCCGCCCACCCACCTGGACATCATCAAGTCGCATTTTTGGTGCTCTGCACATGCACTCACTCACATTTGCGAACCGGTAGTGAAGGTAAGTGAATTTCACCCCTGCTTCAAACCACTTGATAATGATCTGCAAATCTTCACAATTTCCTGTTCAGAAATATTGCCAAGAAAAACAAAACCACTGCTCAAGTTGCTGCAAGGGTGGCAGTATGAAAATCCCTACATGATCACAAGAGAAATATTAAAAACTATACAGGTAGTTCTCAACTTGTAACAATTTCTTCAGTGACCATTTGAAATTAGAACAGCACCGTGGCTGTTTTTCACACAACCGTTTTTCATATGACCTTTGCAGCATCTCCATAGTCATTGCAACATCCTCATGGTCATGAACAACTAAGCATCAGTTGTTCATATGCTTGGCAACTGACCAGAGGTGGTATTCAGCAAGTTCTGACCAGTTCTGGAGAACTGGTAGGGTAAATTTTGAGTAGTTCAGAGAACTAGTAAATACCACCTCTGACAAGCCCTGCCCCCATCTATTCTCTGCCTCTCGAGTCCCAGCTGGTTGGGAAAGAATGGGGATTTTACAGTTTCCTTCCCCTGCCATGCCACACCATGCCTACCATGCCAGGCCCACAGAACCTGTAGTAAAATTTTTTGAATTGCATCATTGCAACTGAGTCATATGACAGATGTAGTGTCCCAGGGTCACGTGATCACCTTTTGCAACTTTTTGACAAATTCAATGAGGAAATAAGATTTACTAGTTTAATAACTGCAGTGATTCACTTAACTGTGGCAAGAAAGTGTATAAAACTCACTTAACAATTGTCTTGCTTAGCAACATAAATTTGAGCTCAATTGTGGTCATAAGTCAAGGACTACCTGTAGTAACCTGGAGCTTTCCAACTGCCTGGCCCAGTATAGAAGGAAAGAAGGAAATTGAGAACTTGCCAGATTCATTACAGAGTTATTTGCCTGGATTAATGATGTGGAACTAGGAAGCTGTCAAGCCTATATTCCTCTTACAAGGCTGAAGTACTGAAGTTCAGGAATTGGGAAACTGGACTTAGGCAAGAATCCCACAATGCTTTAGTTTTTCCAGTTAAAGCCAGCTTCAGGGCAAATTCCTCTTGTGCTGCCAGGGGGTGTGTGTGTGTTACAGCCAATTCCAGGGCAACCCAAACATCATCTAGCAATACTTTAAGATTAAATTATCTATTTTAATACAAAGTATATTCAATTATGTGATCAACATAAACTCCTAGGCACTTCATAGTTGTACTATTTCTAAAGCTGAATTCCCCCATTACACATTTTTAATCTTTCTGTTTGAATTCAATTTCCTCTTGAATGCCATCCTATTGAACAGTTGCTTCCATATTTTTCAGCCCTGTTGCTAATATTTTGACCTTTTTCATAATTTTTGTGGTTTTGCTTTCCCTCTCCCCAGACAGGTTATTTCATTTTCTTATGTAAATAATTTATAAATGTTAATGTTCTGAAGCTTTTAGATGTTGGACTTAAATCACAGGGATTTACATTTAAATCTCACCACAATATATAGCTCAATATATAACTTTTAGTCAACTAATCTTTCTCACAACAACCTTCTTTCCAGGACTGATGTAGGAATAAAATTAGGATGGACCTTCAGATACAACATCTCAAGGAAAGACACCAAATGTTACAGATAATAAAACCCCAAAGAGCTTAGGACAGCCTATAAATCTCAAAATGTCTTTCCAGGTTGGCATCAACAGTCATTAGAAACAAAGTGAGCATTGGGCATACCTTAATTAAAGAGCATTGGGGATGCAGTGGTTCAGTGATTAAGGTTGTTGAGCTTGTCAGTTGCAAAGTTCAAGACCTGAGTGTCATAAGATGACGTGAGTGCCCTTCTTGCCCCAAACCTAGCAGTTCAAAAGCATGCAAATGTGAGTAGATAAATAGATACCATTTCTGTGGGAAGGTAATAATGTTCCATGCACTTAGGCATACAATCATGCTGGCCACATGTTCACAGAAATGTCTTTGGACAATGCTGGCTTCCTCGGCTAAGAAACAGAGATGAACATTGCTCCCTAAAGTCAGAAACAAATGGACAGTGGAAACTTTTACCTTTAAATATTATGAATATATTTTAATATTATATATGATTTATTATCATATAATATACAATATAACATTATATATTATTATAGGAAATTTTGTCAAATTGTGCAAAGGCTAGTTTCTTAGAACTACTGATGCTATACCGTATATACTGTAATTTTGTTCTGAAGAAATGACGAAGAGCTTAATATTCTCATAAAACTGAATCTACTGGTTCTACACCCTGTTCTTTCACCACTGCTGGGGAAGCATAAAGTAATTACATCAAATGACATGAGAAAATTCAGGGTTGAACCTGTTCAAGAAATAGAAAGCTTTTCATAGCATAGTTGAAAGTTATTTCTCCTTGATTGCTGCCTGATACATTCCAGATTGTTCATCAGTCCGTGGTTGCTAGTCAATGCTGTGCTTGTAAGTTGGAACTGGCAGTGATCAAATGATGTGGTTTAGCTAACTTTACAACCTACACTAGAGAAGTGCTTGTGGATTACTTTTGCAGCTTACCAAGAATGCCCTTGATATCTATAATAGGTAGCTGGAAGTCAGCTTAGTGCTACAAACAGAAAAATGGAGCCCACTAGGACAGGGATGTCAAAGTTATGACCCACCCGCTGGCCATGCCCACCCCCATTTTAGCAAAGGTGGGAAGTCTTAATACGTCACGTGATGACACACTGCCAGTTTGACATTCCTGCTCTAGGAGAATTCAAATAGGGATATACTGTCTGTTTATTAGATCTGTATCCAGTCTTTTGCTTAGGAGCGTGAGCATTTCTTCCCATAATAGCCCTCTGAAGTAGGGAGTTGGCTGAACTGATGGTCCAAAGACACCCAGTGACATTTTAAGTTTAGAGAGGGTTAGAATCTCCCAAATGACACTCCAACACTTTAACGCTAGCTCTCATTTCTTTTCATCCCGTTTTTTGGTAGTTTTTAAAAACCTTTTTACAGAAATACATTTTCAACAATGCAAACACTTGAAAAGTTTTTTTATGAAGCAGCACTTTACAATTATGGCAGAAATTGCTTATTTCTAAATCTCTTAAAAATTGTGAAATGTGCAATCTGAGATTTTAACTAGTTACTTTAAATCAGCATTAGAAATCCATCCATTTCCAAAATATCACTGGAAAATGTTCCCTGAATTTTGATATTGTGGGCCTCTCAGAAAGAACTAGATAACATTTGGCATTTAATCAGACAAAATTGGGAAATTTGAATTTCTTCCACAATCTCCTAGTAAATGAGAATACTTGGATGAGCATTAGAGAATGATGGAAGGATTTGTTGCGGAACTAAATATTTGTTCAATGAATTAGTTTTAAGAACTACTGAGTAGTTCTTAAAATACCCGAGTATTTGAATGTTTTAGTAATGCCCAAACAAGTATCTTATAGAAATATGAATTGTGCAATTGTATCCCGTCTCCTTGGAATTACTATCATGCTGGGAATCAAGTCTTTAAGCTTCCTGAATTCTAACTGAAGCTGTCCTGTTTAAATAAAATATAGGTCAAACTTCTGTCAACATCTCCCAAGTTTGAAGAGAATGATAGATGTTTTCATATGCAAGCTTGTGTTCATTTTAGGGATAAAAACTAAGCACTTAATCCTGGTGAAGACACACAATTTTGAAAGACTACTGCTTCCTGAGCAATACATCTGTTAGAACCAAAGATAGTTTCAAGAATATAAAGAATTTGATCCAAACCCCAGATAATCTATCCCAACTCACACTAGGCCAAATAATGCCATTTAGAAAAGTTTGGGAAAGGAAACCAATTCAATTTGTCTTTCTTATAATTCTTCTTTGTGAGCTATTATGGGGAGCAACTGCTTTCCATTTTGTCCTGCACATAGACAAATTTGTAATTAGGGACAGGATTTGGGAAAAGGCAAATAATCTCAAACCAAGTTTGATCCAGAGAATTTAGAGTCTGTATCTTGATGTGGAAAAACACATGCACCTCCCATCCTGTTAAACATGACTCCTAACTTGAACATTTATTTGAGCTCGCAGCAACACAACTTAAGTTCCATGAAGGAAATTTCTATACATAATGGAAAGATTACGGACATTCAAAATCCTAAGGAAAATATACTGTACATGTTCTTGCTGACTAATCATGCTTTTACACTATAGTCAATATTTACCCTGTTTCCCCAAAAATAAGATCTCTCCAGATAATAAGCCCAATCGGGTTTTTGAGCCTATGCACTAAAATAAGCCTTCCCCTGAAAATTAGCCCTCCCCGAAAACATTGCAACACAGCAGCAGCCATGAGGTGATCACGTTTGCGGCCTCTTGCACCTCAGAAATTATAAGGCCTGAAAATAAGGCCAAGCTCTTATTTTAGGGGTCAAAAGAATATAAGACCTTGTCTTATTTTGGGGAAAACACAGTACTATTTGGATGAAACTTTTCCTGGAAAGTTCCAAGCACATTGTTCTATACTCCTAGATGGGCAAAAAAGCTATTGAGAAAGGTAACCAGGCATTCTTGCTAGCATATTTTCAAAACAGGGGAAAGGGAGCAGCTGTATCTGACAGCTGTGGAAACCATCTGTATATTTTATAAACTGCCTCTGGAACCTGCCCAATCAATTCTTCAAAAGAATTTTTCTTGGGTTGTTTTGAGATGAGCAGCCTATCTTCTACTTATGTAAAAGTATTTACTGGTGTAATTTTACACAGCTTGTTATTTTATATAATATATCATTGAAATCAGTTTCTTTTATTTCTCATTTTGTTCTTTATGTTTTTTCCTGGATGATATGAGACCAAAAATGTGGTTCAACATTCTTTATGAACAGATTAGAAAAAAGAATAACTGAAGTTAGGACTTTGCATGATTACCTAAGTCTAGAAATATATATTGCCAGTTTTTGTATCAAGTCTACAATCTTCCTGAGCACTTAAATACAGTACAAAACCCACACAAAACATTACCTGTATACCTCATTATTTGTAGGCTTTTCACTTTCAAGATGCTTTTATCAAATTCAGAAATCATATCATGATGTCAAATTAGCAAACACATGGGCTGAATTAAATCCCACCCTCTTTCAGCCTCCCAGCCAAAATGATAGCAATAGTGGTCATTTAATCCAATCAGGGTTTCAGGGCATAACCACCAGCAGGAAGCAACAGCTGTGCAGGATTTTAGTCAGGGTTGCCTCTCAACCCTACCTGAAGAGAGGGACTGACAATAAGATCATTTATAAAATGGTGTGTTTTTATTGTCTTGCTCCTGCTGTTTTGTCCTTTTGAAATTATTTTAAAATGGTAGTCAAAAAGGACTGCTCCTTTTTAGTAGCTGCATTTAGATTTCAGACGAGATAAAGAAGATTCACGTGATTCAGGAACATCAGGTTAGCAGTATCTGATCAAAAGAGGTTATTTTGCTGTGGAAGTGTGATAGCAGGAATGGCCAGGTTTAAACTTCTTCCCATTCCACTTTTTTGTTGGATCTAGATCAAACTCTGTAGTTGTAACAAACTGCAAACTGGGTCTCCCAGTGAAGGCAAGCCAGGACCTCACAAAAACCTAGATGGAAATGGGCAGGATAGGGAGAAGTTGGAAGAAGACATGGGAATCTTGAAATGATTATATGTACCTTCCCAAGAGTTCCATCCAAAATTTATGTCTATGGAGATTCTGTCATCTACCGTGTTTCACCAAAAATAGGACAGGGTCTTATTTTCTTTTGATCCCCAAAATAAGCGCTTAGCCTTATTTTTGGGGAGGTCTTATTGTTTTTGAGGTTCAGGAGGCAACGAGTATGGTCACTTCACAGCTACTGCTGTGTTGCAATATTTTCAGGCAGGGCTTATTTTGGGGGAAGGGTTTATTTTAGCGCATGCGCTCAAAAGCTCAATTGGTATTATTATCTGGGGAGGTCTTATTTTTGGGGAAATAGGGTAGGTCATGGTTGTCCCAAAGGTGCTTTTTCAAGAGGCAACTGTACCAGGATGCCAAATTTATATATTTCTGAGTTTGTATGAATGGAAAACGTTACAAAATCCCTTACTGTTCTGAACAGGACAGTGTAAGTTCACGCCATCAGGCCGCTGATTTGAATATGACAGATTTATCTATTCAGTTACCAAATTTAGAGGCACTTTGGATAACTGTAGCTCTCTTTAAGCTCCCTGCCATGCATGAAAGTTAATTCTAATAAAGTAAATATTTCCTTTTATTCTGGGTCTATATAGCCTAGAAATTTGTAAGGGACTGGTCGTAAGTCATAAGGTCAGAGATACAGAAACACTCCTCTTATGCTGCTATGTATTTCTGTGTCTTGAATGGGTGCATGATAAAGCCAACAGATCTGCCCACAAAGCATTATTGTGGCTATGCTACAGATTTAAAAATTGTGAGGTTACAGAAGATTATCTCACCACCACCACTCCCAGAATAAGAGTTAGAAGACTTAACTGCTGCAACTGTTTGGGTGGATTTAATTCAGTCAAGCTCAGCCCAGCTCTTCTGCAATTGTTGGGACTAAGCTCACATGCACGCAGCCCCTCCCATCCCAGCATACAGCAGATTATGTTGCCAAGCAGTGTGATGTAATGTAGAACAAGTGCAAGGCATAGAACAAGGGCCTTGCCTACAACAGCTGCCTGCATTGCGCTGTTTCCCAGCACTCTCTGCTGCAAGTCAAAGGTTTTCCTAGGAAGGGTACATTTACATAGCATGTTGGGTTCATGAACAGCTGTGGCCGAGAGCGCAGGAAGAAACAAGCAGCATCTGCTTACAGGCACCCAGTGATTTCACTGTGAGCTGCTGCTTGTTTCTCTCCAGTATCCCACAGAACATTTTGTACAATCATTTTGGAGCACTGTATGCTTCAGAGAGGCTGGGTACAGAATTTAATCTGAAGTAAAGTCTTCCCAAGTAACATGACTGTGTTGATATCTGTCCTCTCTATTCCTGTGACTGCTCAGCAGGATGGCTTATACTTACTTAGAAGAGGAGGCACAAAATATGCATTGATTCCCTTTGAGGTGCAAAACCCACGTTTTCAAAAATTTGAGTTGGATTCCACACCGTTAGGCTAGGACTTGGCGGGGACTGTGACAAATAAATGAATAAACTGTAGATAATTCCAGTTGGCTAAGCATATGGCCTCATGCTAGCTTTTGTTTCATTCTTCACAAAGCATAAAAGGTTTGAAAAGAGTTTCTCTGCAATTTCTGCTATTGACAGATCTTGGGAAAAAGAATGTTATTTATGCAACTGCAATGTCACTCTGACTTTCCCCGAGAACAGCTTTGAGCGATTTATATCTAGTGGTAATTTATGACTTAATAATTTATGTTTTTAATACATATACCCACAAAGCAGGGAGCTGTTTTAGTGCATCAGTAGAATATGAAGAGAAACAGAATGGCTGCTGTGAACCTAACAATCATAGACACAATCATAACCTCATTCTATGGTTTCATATGAAAGTATGGGTAGCCCAAACAGAGCCTGTAGCACATCACATTGCATCTCTCACACAAATACAGCAAATTCTCTATAACTACTTCATTAAATACAAATATTTCAGACTACCATTGACAATGGGATCAAACACAATTTAAATATCCAAGAAAATTAAGAGGATTGTTCTCCCACGTAGATTCTCCATCAGGCTAATCAGATGTATTCTAGGCCATGATGGCAAACCTTTTTGGCACCGAATGCCCAAACCGGAATGCATGTGCATGCGCATGCGCATACATATGTGCATACCAGAAACCCGAAGACCAGCTGGCTGGTGGCACATACCTGTTTTTTGGCCGTTTTTGGCCATTTTTCAGCCTTTGGGGGGACATTCTCAGGCCATTTTCTGGAGCTCTGGTACCTGCTGGAGATGTTCAAGTGTGCAAAAGCATGCTAAAAACCAGAAGAGCTTGCGACAGCGTGCATTCCCACAGAGGGCTCTAAGTGCCTTCTGGCACCCGTGCCATAGGTTCGCCATCACGGTTCTAGGCTAAGCTCTGACTTGTAATATATCCCAATAATCAGTCTCAGCCAAGAGTGTCTAGACACAATAACCATGAATATAGCACATGGCCAGACTTGGTATTTTCAATGCAAGGTGTGTGTGCTGCCTGTGTAGAACCTTAGAACTTAAATTTTTGGTATCTAATGAAAAGGCAAATAAAGGTCGAAAGATTACTGGAAGTTCTGAGTTGGCCTTGGCTAATGTTTTTGTAGGGCTATACTTTCCTTTCCAGAAAATCATTATCTTGTCATTTCCAATTGATAGTCTTTCTCTCCTATGTCTTTGCTTCAGGCCCTTTTGCACTTGGCAAAGAAATATATCATGTTATATATTCAGCAAGCAAAGATATCATAGGGTGGGGAAGTGAGAAATTGGTATACTAGTGAAGTTAAAGAAGCTGACTGATATGCTAACAACCTTTTACAGGTGTAAAAAGAACTTCTCCATAGCAACTTCATGACTTTTTCAAGAAAACAGCTTCTTAAAATAACACCAGAAATGACAAGGTGAAGTCTTAGCTTTGGTATATCTCTATGTCTGATGGTGATACTGGAGTGGTCTGCCTACTTAGTCCTGTTTGTTTCCTAAGCCATTAAAACCCAGATGCTGCCCTCCCCTACCACCTACCAAGAGTTATTCAAGGTTTCAATCTCATAGAATTTGAGTAAAAGATCCAAAATGTTTTGATTTTATTCAAAAGAGGAGTGAGGAGGCAAAACTGCCCAAGTTCTTATTTGCAGTTGGAATAACAAGAGGCCAAATTAAATCCAAAGCGTTTGGTGGCTCTTTCCAAAGCAGGGATGAGCAGCCTTTTGATCAGAAGGGATTGTATTTAGTAATGTTAGCAGAAATTAAAATTGCCAAGGAATAGTAATTATTGCAAAGTAGATAGAGACATATCATACATTTGGGCAGGGCAAAAATTTTATTTTTATTTTTTGGCAGAAGAGCTTTAAAACAATTATTTTAAATCTTCAATTTGTATGAATTTCCACTTAAAAATGGCAAGAAATCAGCATTTAGTAAGATAGCAACAAGAAGAAAATGAGAATTCTAGGAATGCATAGAAGTTTGTATTTCAGTTTTCCTGCAGTTCATAGAAAATGGTTCAAATCCTAAGAAATTATTCCACTGAGAGTAACTGTAACTTAAATTCAAAAGTGTTATCATGCCAGAGAACAATCGATAGAAAATTTTCAGCATGATAATCCAAATGTCTACATTTTTTTGGTTTATTATAATGATAGCCAAATTTATATTTGCAAGTTTTCCTCCTCCTAAACATTCTTTTCCTTTTATTACAATAAAAGTTTTGATGTTTGAACAAATTGGCTCATTTCCCATATTAAACATGCAACACAGATACTTAACTTGAAATTTCAATGTAAGAGCCAAATCTCTTATATTGGCTTGCTTATGATTCTCTTGAAAGCAGCTCACCAATCTTTGCATTTAGGACTGTGACCGCATCCCAGAGTTATGAATCACCAGGCTTTCAAGAAGCACAGTAAACACAGAAGGCAGATGTAAAATCATAAGTTGCAATCATGTGATTTTTTTCTCCTAGTGCTTACAACTGAATTGTTGGTCCATTTGCTAAACAAGGGCTACTGAACTCAAACCCAAGAGTATGGGCTATAAAAATGCCATATGAAAATGTAGTTGAAATAATTCTGATTGCCATTTATTATACCAAGAAAAAATAAATACAATTGTTGGTGTGTTATATAACAGGCTAATTAGGAACCTGCATTTAAGTTTTATAGGAATCTGCATGATGATGATTTGAAGAATCTGAAGAACTTTCTAACATGCAAAGCAAGTTTCACTATAAGAACAAACTTTTATTTGGGACAACAAAGGAGCAGAACAGAGCTAAATGTATAATGATGTCAATAAAGCTATGAAGTTGAGCTATTCAAAAGCAGCCACACCTTCCTAAGTACTTGCCTAATCTTGTTTCACCTGTACTGAATAGAATCTTGATATACCTGTAACCTTTTGGGCACTTTAGCCACTCCATTCCTCACATGTGCTGCCAAAATAGGCTTGCTCCACTAGTTGTCACACATAAGTGGGATACAGGTATTCAATTAATCGGTACCAATATTAATTTTACACAAGCCATATAATGGTGGCCAAAGAAGACTTAATCAAAAGGGCATATGTATGTACTTTAGTACAAAATAAGAAAAATAAAAATAAAGGTTCCCCTCGCACATATGTGCTAGGTGTTCACGACTCTAGGGGGCGGTGCTCATCTCCGTTTCAAAGCCGAAGAGCCAGCATTGTCCAAAGATGTCTCCATGGTCATGTGGCCGGCATGACTAAATGCCGAAGGCACACAGAACATTGTTATCTTCCCACCAAAGGTGATTCCTATTTTTCTATTTGCATTTTTACATGCTTTCAAACTGCTAGGTTGGTAGACAGTGAGACAAGTAACGGGAGCTCACTCAGTTATGCGGCGCTAGGGATTCAAATCACTGAACTGCCAACCTTTCTGATCGACAAGCTCAGCGTCTTAGCCACTGTGTCCCACAATAAGAAACGTAGATGTTCTCAATATCCAAGAAAAACATTATATTTCTACATATTTATAATCAGAAGAAAATGATATCTGAAACAGAATTTATTTTTTATACATCCCATAATATCTACACAGCAAATTATACCACCCTTTTTAGTAGTTTGTAACTGATTTCAGGGGCTCCAGGAATAACAGTTCAATATTGGTCCACAAATTTTCATTTTATGGCTTATAGTAAAAGGGGGGGAAAAAAAACCCAAGACTGAACTCACCAGAAGCATAGTAGAAAATGGATCTGTGCTGGAAATTCCTGCATCCAAGAACAGGGACAAGAAACTAGGGAGAAATTCTCATTTTAACGAGCAAGAGAAAAAGTTGCATTTTTCAGAAGGAAGGGGCCTTGAAAATGTTCTAGTCCAATCCCCTGCTCAAGCTGTTAAAAACCAATATGACTGCATGGTAGAAAAGTCCTTATTTACAAGTTACTATTTATTACTATTATTATCCTTATATTTATTACTCCCTCTTATTGGTAATATGATTATTAATCTGTTGCTGTGCATGTATACTGAGAACTTCTGCACCAAAACCAAATTCCTTCTATGTCTAATCAATTCAATCCAATCCAATCCAATTTAAATGTCATGCAAGAATGTTTTCTTCTTCACCATCTTGACTGCAGCTACCTTTCCAATAGCTATGCATCTATGTTCACCTTCCAAACTGAAAGATAATTCAGGGCAGTTCCTATGGGGGCATGTTGCCAATTTTCTCATATTATCTAGGCAATGTTTTGAAAGATAGCTATAATCTTCCAGAAGCAGATAACAGAAGCCAAGGTGAATGTTGAAGATAAGAAACCTGACAATCAAAAGGCGAAGCTGAATTGACAGTAAAAAAAAAAGTTGTTGCATAAACTCTTGGCAATAGATGGGACACTTTTGATATAATCAGGCTACGGATTATGCTGCTGGCTAGTGAACATTCATTAGCCAGTTACTCATTATGAAGGCATGTAACATGCAGTGATGCATCTAGTTTTCATGTCATCAATGAAAATGCTATTTTACATTTTTAAAAAGGCCACTTTATCATATTTTTCTGCCTTAATAAAAGACTTTATGAATAGTTGTGCTTGCAATTTGTATTACAAAATAGTCTAGGAATGTCAGTAAAGTGAATAAGAGCTATTAAGGACATTTAAATACAGGGATTTAAACTGAGGAAGCCTGTGGGAAAATGTGAACTGAATGAAACATTTTAAGAAATTTAAATCAGATTTTTCATAGTACAAGTCTTACAAATTCCCAATCAGATGCTCAACCTCCACATACATACAGTACACTCAATTTTTCTGAATCCTAGGTTTATTAAGGTTTTTAGCTGATTAATTCATTCTGCTGAACTTACTTCCAGAAAACTTTAGTTCAGCTGATTAGTTAACTTAGAATTTGTATACACAAAAGCACAATAATTTAAAAACCACATTGTTTTAAAGTATGCTTTCACGTGCAGTAACTTGTAAGAGGCACTCCTTGTGTGTGATATTAATAAATTGCCTCAAGATAGTTTTAATCTCTTCTTGAGCAGCGACTAGAACATGGAAGGGAAGAGCGCGTTCAGTCAACATCACATGCATCTCAACGAGAAGCAAAAACTAGACCCTGAGCTTGAGCTTGGCACTACGGAAACAGAAACTGCAAAGCAATCAGTCGTCTGAGAAAAATATCCAACTACAAATAAAATATGCACAAATCTAATTGTGAAACCTTTTTATTTGATAACATTTCAAGTTGGTAGTGTTCTGCCTTATTATTAGTCTTTAATGTGGGCTACATATTATTTCAACTATTACTTTTTAACTATAACTGAACTGTACAAAAGCTATGCTGCTTTTGTACACCACTTGGAAGCACATGACATGACAAGCAATAGATAAATTAAAGAAAATAAATGCATAAATTAGAGATTGCTCCTGGACTTGAAATCTCATGAAAGATGTCACAATTCATCAGGCTTCTGGATATTTCTCCAGTTTCCAAAATTCACTTATCAGTGTAGGTGAGAAACCCATTGAAAGCTGTACTCCTATTCAGACTACAAGCACTTTATTATTCAGACATGGAAGATGGTTCCTGCGAACAGAGGGAGATAAGAGAGTAAAAGAACAATCATTCGGAGTTAGGACTCTTGGAAATGATTACTCTGATGAGCAACCCTGACCCTCTTGCTTCTCCTGAAGGCCAGACTTTTATGGCTGGCGGCATCTGCCTACATACTTTACTGCTCTTTTCACTGACTCTAGTTTGCCTTACCACACTCTGCCTCCCATGTTGCTTATAATATTTACTGCCTCAAAGCAAGACAATGCACATTATTTATTGTTATAAGCATTTGCTTTAAACACTGAATTATTTTAAAATCTGTTGTTAAATTAATCTTTGATAACTTTTAGTAAAAAAAAAGAAAGTCTTATTAGCACGCCTTTAAATAGTGCAGCATTATTATGTGTGTGTGTGTGAGAGAGAAATGTGTATGTGTGTGTGTTTGTGTGTGTGTGAAATATATATATGGCCTTTCTACATAGGGGCCATGTGACACCATTGCCGACATGGGCACCATTTGGGAAATTGTGGCTGCTCTGAAATGGCACCCACTTCTGAACATGGTATTCTTTATTGAATAGGAAGGCGGAGGGGCAGGTTGGCCTGTTCTCTTTTCCAAATGCAATCACTAGAGAGATATAGACAGCACTACATGGCCTTCATGTAGAAAAGCTACACAGCTGAACAGCTTTCAAAGGAGATTTACAAAAAAATAAGTTGCCAAGCCATGATGCCAGGTGGGGAGGAGGGTATGTATCCCAGTGGGGTGGAAAATAGGCCTAAGCCCTGTGGGAATCCATCAGGTTGGGAAACAGAGCATGGGATGCCCCAGAAAGCGGCCTTGGAAGGCCACATGTGAACTGGGAAAGTCCTGCAGGGTGGGTATGGGGAACCCTGTGCTGTTTAACAAATGCAACTTTGAGAGCAAGATTGAGATCCTTAGGTGAGTGATCATGTGGGCAGCTCATTTAACGATCCTTACAACCTGTGATCATAATGGGCAGGCTCCATTACAATCATAAATTGAGAGCTACCTATATATAAGACGGATGCTTATAGTAAAATACTCTGACTTTCTTAATCAATAGAAATATCCTATTAGAATAGCTAATGAAATAAAAACATAGCCAAACAAAACATGCACAAAGCACCAGTGGCTATTTGGGCTTAGATTCAGGGACTCAGATAAGTATATTTGCTTGCAGAAAACAAATTATATCAATTAACAGAAGATTTGCCACATCCAGAGAAAATCTCAATCTGTCTCTCCCTCCACCCCCAATCTTAATTAAACAGAATGTCATATTTGTGTTCAAGAAATCAACATAAAATTTAAACATATGCATACATGCACAGGAAGTAAAATATACTTGTGAGATAGCCCACGTTTACTACTGGAAGAAATGAGAAGCCAACGAGGGAGTCCTTGCTGAGGACAATATTATTATCTCCCTTCTCTGCACCTAACCCCTTAATTTTCTGAAATGGGCAGATGAATGAAAGAGGATAATGACAGTGTCTTCTTTTAGCACTTACTATCTGCTGTCATGCAAGCTGGAGAAGTGAGATTGTTCCCATTTCAGTTTCTTCGCTGTATAAAAAATCTATACATTTTTAAGGCCAGCCACACTCACTACAATGATTGTGGTACTAATCAAGTCAAGTTTGCTTTTAAATTGCTAGACAGATAATGAATTTCTAAGATATTACATTTCTGACTCATTTATTATCAAACACAAATATTTGATTCCACACATGGTCCCTGGGGCCATCCCCAATCTGGTTTGCTCCTAGTTAGTATGCTATGCCAATGATCCAGCATAACCGCCTCTTTGAACACTCTCCCATGAAGCAAGCAGACAAACTGCTGCTTTCCAGCTAATCGAAAGTCTTTGTTCTATCTAACTCTTGAAAATGATTACATTTGAAAGACATTATGAAGAAAGAAAGAAAAAAATCTTTCCAAACAAGGCAACAATGGATTGTAAAATAATCTGCATCAACATAAAGAACATATTATTTTGTGATCCACTGCAACAATTGTGTTGAAAATTGATATTTAACAATATAATTCTACCTTTGGTGAAAGGCAAGGGCATTTTAGGCCAACTGAAATATTTATAATGTCACATTCTTTGTAAAGAAAATTACCGCAAAAACATTCAGGTATAATTCTAAGAACTAATTCCATCATACCTGTGAAATGATGTAGTCGCTGAACGGCTGGCATTGATAGCAGGCAACACTGTCCAGCACCCACTCACGAGAAACTACAGGAGTGCTGCATTGCAGCGGGAGCGCTGTAAAATACCAGACAAGCAGTGAAACATTTGATGCCAGTATCTTCTTCTTGAGAGTTCCTTCTTTAAGCCACTTTGATAAACAACATTTCAAATGCCTTAACCTATGCATAGAAAATCATAAGGTTTTCCATTGTCGTTGTAACCATCCTTTACAAGATAATGTGTATAGATAAGATAGAAGCTTTTTATTCATGCAACTCAATTGCATTCTCTGATTTTCGAAAGGCAGATATGGAAGACTGAAAGACAACAAACTCTCATTTCTATTACTGTTTGGACAAACTTCTAAATCAGGGGTGTCAAACTTGATTTCATTAAAGGCAGCATCAAGGTTGTGTTTGTCCTTGGGGCCAAGGTGGGTGTGGCCAGCTCAATGTCACTCTTGTCAAGAGCGCTCTGCCAATGAAAATGGGCTCCCGAGCTCTGTTTTTGGCTGCGGCAGATTCCTGAAACCCTCTGTAAGAGAAAACAGAGCTTGGGAGGGCTGCCTGCCTACTGAGCTCCATTTTCACTGGTACAGGCACCATGGGCCGGTCCTTTGCTGTTTCCAGGCTGGTCCTGTGGACCAGATTTAAGCACCCTGTGGGCCGGATCTGGCCCCTGGGCCTTGAGTTTGACACTCCTGTTCTAAAAAGTTCAGGGGAGAGGCAGGCACTTCCAAGTTCCTTGCTCCCTATCTTTCTCCCTGTAAGAGATGGTAAATCATATGTTTCAAATATCCTGGAGAACCGGAGAACTAACAGAAGACTGGAAAAGAGCTGATGTGGTTCCATCGCTAAGAAAGGAAGAAAAAGAAAACAGATCCAGAAAACTATAGATCAATCAGCCTGACATCAAGACCCGAAAAGATCATGGAAAAGACAATCAAGCAGCAGTTCTGCAAATAACTAAAAACAAGCAAAGCTGTAAGTAGTAGTCAACACAGGTTTGTCAAAAACAGATCATGTCAAACAAATGTTGTTTCATTTTTTGACAAAGTGACTAAATTAGTGGACCAGCAAAATGCACTGGGCATAGTATACTTGGAGTTGAGTAAGGCATTTGAAAAAGTTGCTCACAATCTTCTTGGTAAAATAGAAAAATGTGGAATAGACTATATCATCACCTGATGGATTTGTAACTAGATGACAAACTGCATTCCACATGTAGTCCTTATTACATGGAAGTTTTGGAAAGAGTTCAGAGAAGAGCAACACAATTATTAGGCTCCTAAAAGCTAAAACATACGAAGAACAATTCCAGGAACTGGGTACACCTAGTCTAAGACAAAGAAGGGCAAGAGTGATATGATCGCAATCTTCCAATACTTGGAAGAGTTGCCACAAAGAAGAGGGGGCAACTTATTTACCAAAGCACCTGTAAGCAGGAAAGAAACAATGGATGGAAACTAACCAAGGAGAGAAGCAACCTAAAACTTCAAAATAATAATAATAATAATAATAATAATCCTAACATGAAAACAATTAACCAGGGGAACAAATTGCCTTTCGAAGTTGTGGGTGCCCTATTCATCACTGAGGTTTTTAAGAAGAGAGTGGACAGCCATTTATTGGAAATAGCATAGGTTTCCTGCGAGAACAGGGGGTTGGACTAGATGATCTCCAAGGTCCCTTCCAACGCTGCTACTGTTGAAGAACAGTAATATCTTTTACCAATTTCTTAGGGAAGAGAAGTTGGGGGTAATGACCGTCATGTCTGATGATTAAAGCCAACCATTACTTTTTATTCCCTCACATGTTTGTCTGCTGCAGTATTTTATTATACCAAGTAAGAAATCAGTCAGACATTCTGTAAAGCCTTTACGATGGGGAGACACAAGCAGCATTATCATCTCACCTTGGCAGGTGGTTTCTTCGGTCCATGCATCAGGCTGAACAACTATCACAGCAATGGAGTCCTAAATGATTACAGGATAAAAGACAAAAAGGAAAAGGAAAGTGGCATATAGGATCAATGTATCTTTCATATATACAATTTGTACTGCTAAGGCATACTATTCTTCAGCTTTGCTATAATACTCCAATCAGATGGGGAGTCACAGAAGAAATAAAGATTTCACAAGCGAACAATTACTCTATATGACAAAATAAAAGTTAAAGGAGATACGTGATGCTCATGGGGAAGCCATGACAGAATATAAAAGTTAACACACTGTAGTTTAAAAGATGCCATACACGGATATGTTACCACTCATTCACAAACATATTTTCTCTTAAAAAGAAATGAGTACTGTACACAAGTCTTTTTAGTGGGTGACATATTGCAATCCCACAGAGCTGTATGCATCTGTTTATTTGCAATGACTTGGGTGAGAGGATTTCTAGTAGCAATACAGGGCAAGATAAGCCATTGATCTGATTTTATATCTAAGCAGAACCAGCTAAATTTACCAACATCTTGAAAGATTAAAGGGAAGGTGGGAAATGCTGATTGTTGGTATCTTTCTTTCTCAAATTAACCTATATAGTTATCAGGCTTACTGTTGCATGTGTAAATAAGTGAGGTTGCTTCACAAGGGAGGCGCCACAGAGTTGTACAATCCATTCCAGATGTTCTGAGGAATTCCCAAAAGATAAACAAAATGCATTATATATAATGGCAAAGTATTTTATTCCCCCATAAGATGTTAAGCCCAAATTGATGACTACTGACATTACAAGCAAATCTGTTTTGGGTTCTTCAGTTGCATATTCTATATTTCTGAATCCTGTAAAAATGGAACTTAGCATTGGTCACAAAATTTAACCACCAAATGCAACCTTTTACAAGTTCCTCAACTTCTGACCATAGGTAGGATTAGACTCTCAGTCTAATCAAACAAAACAACGATTGCTATGCCAACACTCCCAGTTATGGTCATTAAGAATTTTGTGGATTCTGAAGTAGACAAAGCCCCAAGTAAGAAGCACAGAGTGCCTAAGAGGGGTGGGCAATTTTCCCTGCTAGCTTCCAATTGCTTTTCTGAGGAAGCCAGCAGTGGATTTTGGGTCACTTGGCAACTGCTAATAAGTGCAAATAGATTGTCGAACACCCAGATCACAATCACATCATCATAGTAGAGACATGTTGCAACAGTTGGAAATCCTTTACTGGCTGTAAACCATCCTTTCCAAGGTTGTTGCTAAATATTATTATGAAGATGATATTTGAATTTTATTTCAGTCTTTCCAGATATTAGCTAGTCTATATTTTGTGCCATTTGCAAATTTTCTAAGCATTCCTTCTTCCTGATACTGTTATTTAATTTTAAGAAAAAAGATGAAGAGATAGCATTTAATCAGGACAGCATACAATCCTTCCAACTTGCATTTTAAGAACTATTCATCAAATAGGTCAATAAAGATTAGGAAACAGACATTCAAACCACATCATAATTTGAGAAAGAATATGGATATAACTGTCTACATAGCCAGAATGATCATCTCTGTTAATGACAATCAGGAGCAGAATAAATTATGCAGAAGTGGGCAAACGTATGTACTTTAATCTAGCTAAAAATTCAAGATTCAGAAATGTCTCTGCAGCAAGACATAAATTTTGCCTTACTAAAGGATAAATATCACTGAGTGAGCAAAGAAAATTAAGCTATTAAAGCTAGTTAGCTTTTTCTCAAAAAGTTGGATCATTTCTTGACAGAACTCAATTATTTACACAACCAAAACGGGGAGTAAAGAGACTTCAGTTTGATTCATTTCCTCAACTTACTTCAAGAATCCCAATCCCCTTACCTGGGAGCATGTCAGTGAATGGCCCATAGCAGCAAATCTCCAATCCTTGGAAAAGCTGGAAAGGAAAGGAATACAAATATGTAAGCATGGTGTAGAATTAAACTCAAACAGTGTGATTTAAGTTACCAGCTAGGTCGGAATGTGTTCAACTCATTTGATTTTAACACAATAAAAACTGCATTCAGGAATATCATTCATTGACAATGGAATGTGTCAACTGCAGAAGACTGACAATGAGACATTTTGTTGAGATTGGAGAAAGATCTGATATGAGGTTTCTGAACAGTTTAGATTGTTAACTAACTTTTTAAAAAAATGGTTAGGTACTGAGTACAGAAATGGCTGAGAAATAAGAAATTTGGGAAATAAATAATGACAAAATAATGAAAACAAAATAGCAGGACGCAAGCACTACTGCTTCTGCAACACTACTTGCACTAATGATTCCTCATTATAATTTGCCTCCCTCCTTTTCAGAGGGGGGGGATTAGTTATGTTTATTTATGACAACGGGGCAATAGGGCATTGAATTGTAATTGTAACTGTCCACTTCCTTATAATTTCTGAATGTATTATCCTAATGCTCAGAAAATAAATCATTTTTTAAGAGGAAATCGCACCATCTCCATCTCCATCCTCATTTGGGACAATAGCATTCCACTTAAAGAAATCTGGAAAAAAAATCAGAGTAGGCTAAGAAATGCTAGTAGATGTAAGCATTGTTGCAAAAATTATTCAGGAAGACTGTGTTATCTATCTGGACAATTTTATATCCAACATAATTGCATTCTATGTTTCTCCTAAGGATAATCACAGAAAAATGAAAGCCCCTTCTCGGGATTCTACTTTGTGAAAGCAACCTTTTTTCTCAACCTTCTTCATTTTCTGTTATGGCAAAGAAGAAGGGCAGACTCTGAGGATAACTTTTTCTTTTGTGATGTACCACTTACAATAGCCATACCTTTCCAACAGGTGATTCTCTTGCTCTTTTAGGTCCTTGGTGGTTTCTCCCATTGATTACATCTCCTCTCACTTCAAAATCTTCCTGAAAACAAAACAAACAGAATTACATGCCAACAAATTTCTGGCTGAGCCGCATCTTATATAACTGAAGCAGAAAAAGAACTATGGCACATAGAAGTCAAACATCCAAAGTGAAGCAGTTGAACAAATGTATGACTGCAGCAATACAATTCCTACTCCATATTTTATTGTTTAAAAAAGGATATTTAAATTATTTAAGTGAAAACCTCTATATGATTAAGCAAATCCCCTATAGCAATTTGAATATAAATCTTCAGTAATAATATAGCAATATGATCAATGGCAGGATAGGATGGTGGTTGAACACACAAGTTAGCTAGGACATGTTATATATACTGTGAATCAAAATTATAGCATAAAAACTTTTGGAGAAAATCTATCCATCATCTAATTGCTGGCCTCTCCTCTTTTCAACTTCTTTCTTCAATATAAGAGGCAGCTCAAGCAGGACTGAAGCAAAATTTTTCTGAAGCTTACAGTCTACTCTAGTTGAGTGGAGAAATGGAAAAAAAGGAGAGCAGGGGACTAAGATATACATTTAAAAAAAAATAAACTTGTTTGTCCAATGTGATCCAGGAACTCCAGGAAGACATAGGCCCCAGCCTGTATAGCATCCCAGCAATTATCCCAGCTAAATATCAATATCCTCTTTCATCCAACAAAATTTGGCAATCCATTCAAATTATCCTAAGTTTGTCTGTAACTTTGGGAAACAGAACATTTATTGAGTTATATTTTTAAATTTTTGAATGTATGCTATGTCTTTCAGTGGCTTGATTCCATTTTAGCATGTCACAGGCAAAATGTCAGATGCAGTGCCTGAAGAAAGGAAAAAGAAACTCCAGTTGAAGTTAGGAAATTGTGTTTCTGATCCTTATAGAATGGCCTCCCCTGTTGTTAGTTGCTGTTCTCTTCTCAAGAGGCAATTCATAGACATACTAAGGATTTCTCTATTTTTCATGTCTATTCTCTTCTTGGTCATTAGAATCTACTAAGTATTCAATCAATCAATCAATCAATTTTGTTTACAGCCCAAAGGCCCAAAAGCAAGTTACAAACACAATGTAAATTTAGTACTGGATAAAACAAGTAAACTATTTAGTAAATATTACATAACAGACTTAAAATTAATTATTGATAGCTTTAATTTTATAGCCATAGTTAAATGTTGCCACTGTAATTGTAGGATTTTCATCTGCAAGTAAATTCTTTACATACTCAAAAACATCTTTTCTTGGTTTAGATATTTAAAATATGCTAGATACTTTTTGAAGATTTATTAGATTAACGTTTGTAATGTATTATACATACATTAAATTATTATCACAACATTATAGTGAGAATTGTATAGTGAGAAATGTATAAGACTAAGCATTTAAAGAAATGGCATAAAAAGATATACTAATTAATCACGGATTTCTCCCACCTTCCTCATTTAAGGATTCTGCAAGCATTATATACATTAAAAAACCAAAACCACCTTCCCATCCCATAAACACCAGACCTACCTCTTTATGAACTCTTCCTGCTTCTAATGAATGTATAATCCCTAGACCAGTGGAAGCAGATATTATTATTATTATTATTATTATTATTATTATTATTATTATTATTTAAAGTAGCACTTTTTACCATCTGTAACATTTATTTTAAACATAAAACAGAAAATTGCATAGAGAGTTGCAAAAGAGTAAGTCTATATTTACATAATAGTGCCTGCCAACAGTATTACTATGTACTGCTGGAAACCTCACCTCCCTATCTCTTACAGATTTTAAAATTCATTCTCTACAACAATTTCAGTGCTGAAATAGTTTATGGTTAACTTTTGGAGATGATGCCATTCCCTGTAAGAGCAACTTTAGATAAAATCACAATGTCACAGGAAAAAAAAAAGCATGCCTGGTAATCAGAAACAATCAAATTAAATTATATGAAATAAGCAGGACACTTAAATGCTTGGTTTTCTTTTCTTCTCTTGTCCCCATATTTTCAATAACAATTTCCCACATCTTTAATCATATTCCAGGAAATTTTTAGAGGAGAATGGTATAAGAAATATGAAAATGAAAAATATTTATGGAACTATCCTATATGGTATTACTGTCTTTATTTTCCTATATTGTTTAATATTGTTTTATAGGATGAATTTGGATGAAATGTTCCTTGTTTAGGGCAAAATGTCAGATATAATTGCATAGCTAACTTACAATAATTTATTGTATGTTAGATATGAACTGTTTACTAATAAGAGTCTATGTCTGAACACTAAACTGAAATACACAGTGCATCAGAAAGGAAGTCTTCTTTTTAATTGAATTTTTGAAATTGAATATTCACACTTACACTGGTAGCTCAATACCCATTTTTGTGCAGCAACACCTATAAAGTATTTCAGGGTTCTTTCACAGACCAGATCCTCATCTGAAGATTAAAGAGAGAGAGGAAAATGAGTGTTCAATATTAAATGAATAAAGACCATGGACTATTTTTTAAATATTTCATTTACAGCAGGTCTTCACACAATGTCAGAAACTGCTTTCCAAAATATGTCCAGTTTCAAAAGCAGCTTCTAGAGTTACAGAGACTAGAGCTTTACTGATTTATTTTACATATCTCCTTTTAAAATGATATTTTTCATAGCCTGGTCAAGATAACAGTTTGAAACAATATAAAATGAAAGACTGCAAATTGTATTTTAAAGTACAAACTACAAAAAAAGCTCAGCTTCCTTTATACAAATGGATGGAATGGACTCTTTTTAATGGTAGATAAAAGAACAGAATAACTATATTATAGTCACCAACAGCAATAGTACAGAGTAAGCAGAGTAATAGTAAGCAGTCCTTCAAACAAAGGTCAGTGACTTTTTTGATGCCCCCGCCCGCCCAAGTTTGCAAAATTGCTGAAAAGCAGCTACAGATTACAGACTGTCCAAAGGAAGTAAGAGAAAAGCAACTGAAATCTTACAAGACTTCTATGTTAGCATATGATCTTATTAGCTCTTGGAGTAATATTATAAAGATCATGTGATTTAGTAAACCTACAAAATTGCAATTGTTTTTTTTAAAAAAAATTCTCCTTTTTGACACTTTCATCTTTCATGTAATTACTTTAGAAGCTGAAAAAATAGGTATGTTTGCAATCACACTTCTGACATTCAAAAGAGGGAAAGAAACAGATTAGGAATTCTGGTTCATCCACTAAAATACTTTTCCTCACTTTAATATTTATTGGATTGCAAACCCTAGAATTCCCAACCTATATAGGAGCTATAGGAATATTTGAGGAAAACATCAAGTTGGCCAAAACTGTACTGTTGCAATACACCCAATTTAAATACCTATTAACTCAAAGAAAGCTGCCACAGTATCCTGAATAATAAGTAGCAGGGCATATTATTAAATTAAGATCTTATAATCCTAACCTACCCACCCAATCAATTATGGAGATAAATCAAATAGAAAGTTCACTTTTGTCTTTCAAAATCACCTGTTTTCATTATTAGATGAGTTGTTTGTTCAGTCAGTTTATTACACCAAGTGCTCTGAGTTTTCTTGGCAAATTTACGAACTAGTTTCTAGAAGAAAAGAAAATGAATTATAAATAGTACATCAGAGATTGCTGGCTTCAATGGAATATTTCATTTATCAAAAAAAATTTCCCCTATATTAACTACCTTATTTAATAATATGATTATGAACTATAAAAACATGATAGAACAGATAAAATCCAAAATTAGAATGGTTCAAAGTAGGAAATGACATAGCAGAACTCCATCAGCAAGGAGCCAATAAATACATTCCTAGAGCAATAGCACTTAGACTTATATACCGCTTCATAGTGCTTTACAGCCCTCTCTAAGCAGTTTACAGAATCAGCATATTGCCCCCAACAATCTGGCTCCTCCTTTTACCCACTTCGGAAGGATGGAAGGCTAAACCGCTCAGAATTGAATTCCTAGAGTGAACATGAGTTAGCTTGCAGTAACTCATTCTAACCATTTCAATTTGTGTTCCTAATCTGATTTTTGTGGTGCTGTTTTTGATAGGTTGGACTGTTTTATCCCTTTGTGTAAAGACAGATGCAAAAAATAAGTTAAATAGTTCTGCTTTCTTCCTGTTGCTTGTCAGCTTCTTGCCACTTTCTCCCAGCACTGGACCAATTGTTTCCTTAACCCTTTTCTTGTTTTTAACATGTTGGAAGAAACTTTTTTTTTGTTATTTTTTATTTTTGTGGCAAGCCTTTCTTCATTGTGAGCCTTAGTTTTCCTTACTTCATCTTTTACAGGCTCGGACTATTTGCTGATATTCTGCCTTAGCTATGTCCCCCTCTTTCCACTTTTTATACTTAACTTTTTTGTCTTTCAATTTGTCAGAGAGTTCTTTATGCAGCCATGCTGATTTCTTTTGGGGGCGCTATTTTTCTTCTTCTTTGGCATTGTGCTAGACTGGGCTTTGTAATCTCATTTTTCAAAATTTCCCAAGCTTCTTGAGTTGTTTTCCCCTTGAGGATTCTCATTCATGGAATTCTTCCCAAGCTCTAAGTTTATTGAAATTAGCTCTCTTAAAATCCAAGACTCTAGTTTGACTTGCTCTCAAGTACAAACTCAAATTTGTACTTGTTCAGTTCCATTCAGATTACACTAAATATCTCTTCTTTGCTGCAGCACTTGCCCTTTCAAAATGCTTCCCTTCAAATATTTATATGGTTGATACTCAAAACTATTGCTGAAAACCTGGTTATTGGGAGGGGTATGAAGTCCTTATAGAATTTTATATGTTTAAACACTTGAATGTTTGGATATATATGATCTCTGCTTTTATTGGTTTATTGCTTTATACGTTTTACAAAATAGCTATAAAAGCAGGTTTATCTTTAAAAGAATGCCTCCCACAAAATCTTAAAGCTCAAAAAAAAATTATATCTGTTGCTGTGAAAAATCTACAAGCATATCAGGGCATGCTTACCAATTCACTCTGGTTTAAGCCAGATGCCACCAGAGACATTTTTTGCCTTCCAGTCAGAAGTAGACTCTTTCTTTTCCTTTTATTTGAACTACAGCAGGTGGTATGTGCCAAGGGAGAGACTGACTTTTCCAATATACTATGCATTTCTAGAAAAGAAGATTTTAAAAAATCTTGTTTATCTAGATAATGACGTTTTATATTTGACAATTATTATAGTTATTTTTTTTTAAAAAAAAACGATATTTAATATACATTTTCTTCCTTCTTAGGGGTGCCTGCATCTTTTAATTGTCTATTGGGCATGCAGCTTAATATATGACCTACACAAAATTCAAATTATATTTCTAATTGTCAATCACATTTTAAAAGTAGAAAATGTCAAGTGATGCACATGACAGATTGAATGATAAAATAAAAGATAAAACATGGAAAAATATTAAGACCTGAGGCAATAATCTTTGTCCTTGTTTATTCTACTTTCAAACAGCCTTAATATATTTCCTCTCTCCAAAATGCAATTAAAAAGAAGCAAAATGCTTTAAACTAGCCAAGAGAACAAACTGTAATTTGTAATCATGCTGCCAATAACTATAATCTGTTGAAACTTATAAGTTTATAAGATGATCCAAAGTATTTTGTTTTAATCCGAAAGACCAAACAAAAGCTGCGTTAACTATGTTGTATTCAGTTTGTTTTGGGGTACAAAAGAAACTAATTGATTTGATTTCACTAATTTAATATTTCAGATCTATTATCTTGTCTATTTAGAATGGTGCTTTTCCAGAAAACTTGGAAGCACCTATTTTGTTCCCATTGACATTTCAATCTGGTTTTCATGGCAGCATCCCAGAGAGACGTGAAACTGACAGAGATTTGTGCTCTGTTTACCTGAACTATCCTTCTATAGGATCTTAATTATGTCTATTAACTACAGTTCTTCTACTTCAATAAAATGTCAAAAATTATAAGCCTTTGGAATCTCACTATTGTATATTTTGTTGTTCCATGGAACATAATTGGTTTTTCTGATGATATGATAATTAAACTGATCTTCTTTGTGTAGAAGCACAGTTCAAAAGAATTGCAAAGAAAAATCCTGGAACAAGTTCATTTCTTGGACCAAACAAGTTTATTTCCCTCAACTAGCTAATACATCATCACAACAATGCAATAGAAATCAATTTTAAAACCATTGCCATGGCAACAGAACTCTGAATTAATATTCATAAACTCCACTAATAACCAAACAAAATTAACTCTATAATTCATCAGTGACAATCTATACCAAGGTAGTATACTGCACAGAAGGCATATGTTTAGAATGAAAGAGTGCAGATAAAATTGCCAGAAGAAAATAGAGAACACTACAATGGATTATTCCTCTCAGCTTTGAGTCAATTCCTAATGGATGCTTGAGACCTATACGATGTATATTAAACCCAGCAAATAATCGAGGATTTAATATTTCTCTGAGGATGAAAAAGCAGAGCATTTATGTATAAAATGCATTCATTCAATAATGTATACTAATTTATACATAAATTAATAATTTATACATAAATTTGTAACAGGATATTTCATTTAAAATGAATTATTTTGTTAATATTTTATAAGTAGGACGAAATTTCTAAATTCTTAGGAATATTGTTTTTGAAAGAAAGGCAGTTTCAGAACACTGCCAACTCACCCTTTCTTGTTTCTGTCTGCTCTCTTTCCAATGACCATCCTTCAGAGCCCATACTCTGGCTTCCCTCTTTGAGGACAGCTTCAATGAAAGCCATCTTCTGCTGCAGTTGCTTTAAGTTATTTTGCATAGCATCCCTTTGCTACAAACAGAACAGAACAGAACAAAACAAAACACAGGCTTGCCTCAGATAACTTTTCATCAATGAATAGAGAATAAAACAGTGAGAAGACACACAGAGAACTACACGGTGATATAACAAGCAAATATTTTCACCACAGAAGCACTTTGGTGCTTCCAACACAGAAGTGTTAGTGTATCTCATTATTCATCTAATAACTTCAGTTTTGAGTTAATGGCAGGATATAAATGGCATAAATAAATAAAAGGGTAACACTGTGAGCTCAAAAAGGAGGACAATTATTTATCTTCCCATCTTACAAAACAGGGGGAAGGGGAGAACATGATAAACCTCCAACTCTGCTCATAATTCTGGCGAACAATACTGCACTAACAAAATCAATATCAAGAAGGGAAAATAGTTGCTTAACTTTTTATGTTTTTATTTGTAGCCATTTGGAATCACTTGTGAGAGTGAGATGGGTGATATCTAAATTTGATACATTTTTTTTCTGGATTCTAATCCTGATCTAAAACTCAAAGATCAGGAGCTCTTTCAATCTGCCTTAAATTGCAAAACAATCACACAATATTGCAGGGGAATTACTTAAAATAAGATCCCTTCTCCTTTGGTCAAAGACAATAGTTTTCACTGTAAATTTCATTGTAATTTTAAAAAAATACATTGTAATTAGATTGTAATTAGATCATTGTGATTAAAAAATAAATAAAACCAATTTTTAAAATGGTAATATACACGTCCATCCAACAGGTAATCTAATTAAGTTCTATTACCAAACCAAAAAAAAGGTAGAAAGAAATAAAACACTAACAATTAACATTAAATTTCAATAAAACATCTAAATAAACTACAAATATATAAAAGCAATTTATCAAATCACACATAAAAATTGTCCATTTGGAATGTTTTGATGTTATGGAATAGGTGCCAAAGGAAAATCATTTTGATTAATATCTTGATTCATAGAAAAAAATACCTTGTCAAAAATTGGCAAGCCACATTTCTTAAATCTACACTCATCATCATTAAGTAAACCAAACAACAACAACAAAAACAAAGAAAGGGGAAATGAACACATAAATACTTTACACTGGAGCAAAGGTGGTAAAAATATAATTATTACAATACACTTCAAAAGGCAAAACAAATAAAAAAGGAATTAAAAAAACATGATTGGATAAAGCATTCTAGTAGTTCCTCATTTCCCCCCTTGAAATGCTACTTAAGCATTGCTTTATAATGGTTTGGACAAATGTGATTCTTGCTCGTTTCCGAAGTGAGGCGTGGGAGGAGTCACACATGGGTATTAACACAGCCCTTTTGCCCTGGAGACTGAGGTAAATCTTGAGGCCACACCTCCATTCCTCCACTGACCTCCCAGATTAACATCAGTCTCTGGCCCAGGAGTGTTTTACCTGACTCTCCCTCACTTCGAAGACTTAGGAGTTTTTTATAGGATTCTACCATTTTTTACTTTTAAATTGAATTGCTGCATCCTTCCACTGCTGTGCTGAGCACTGCTAGCGTTAAAGCCTTGCCGCTTGCTAGCACACACGCCCCAGGTGGTCGGACGGTCGCAAAAAGGGGAGGAAGCCTCCACATTGCGCGGAATGCGTGGATCGGCTGCCCGGCTTCCAGGAGACCGGCGAAGACCATCGGAAGACCGGGGATCCGGCAGGGATTGCCCCAACGCTCCCCAGCTGCAGGAGGCGATCGGGTCGCAGATCGGCGGCCGCCATCTTGCCCGTCGCCATTTTGAGCACGTGGGTGAGCATGTGACTGGCGTTCTCCTATGGACGCTGAGAGCGCTCTAAAAGCACCGCCAAAGCCGGAAGAGGCTTCGGAAGGCCCCAACTTTGCCGGCAATCCAGGGAGGGCTGTGGATCAGTGCCTGCCGGCAATTCAAGCTGCGGATCGGCGGCAGAGAAGAAGCGTGAGCTCGGAGCCAGCGCGCACAAGAACAAGACCGGCTAGCAGAGAGGAGGTTGCTGAGCAGCATAACTGTAATGGCGGAGGTGGCGAGGAGCAGGGGTGCCAGGCCCGATCCCCAGGGGATTCAGATCCGGGCGAGGGAACCACCAGGGGGGTTCCCTCAGTCTCCAGAGGGAGATCCCACGGCAAGAAGGGCAACCCCAGGGCCCATAGGAAGGGAACCTCTGGGAAGGAGGTTCGAGTTACCAGGGCCTCCACTAGGAGGTTCATGGCCACCATTAGCCCCTCTCCTTCCAGATCTCGCTCCCCCCGCAGGCCTCCTGTTCTGGGTAGAGGCCCGGATGGCATCCCCTGGTTCCCCAGGGGGCTCAGGCACAGGGATCAACTCTCTATCGCCCCCCATTTCACCTGCCCACCTATCTGAGGCTAGGGGAGACCCCTTTGGGCGCAGGGCACCGAGCCCTAACAGACACTGGCTGGCACCGCAATCCCCTGAACCTAGGGATCTCCTGCAACCCCCAGAGCTGCACCCCTCTCTTCCAGAGCTTCCTGAGAGCTTCCAGGAGGTGCTAGCCAGGGCCATAGCCCAAGGGATTGCTTCTGGGATGAAACACCAGTCCCAGGGTTCCAGGAGTAGATCTTCCAGGGACCAGTCCAGGAGTCACCAGGATCGCCGTAGGTCCTCTGCTACCAGGGAGCCCAGGTCACCTTCCCCCTCCACTGCCAGTCAGGCTTCGGATTTGGAGGAGGGGGAGTTGAAAGAGATGGGGTTCTCTGAGGATGAGGAGGCTCAAGGCCCTGAGGCCCCAAACATCACCGGGCTGTTTCCCCCCTCCTTGTTCAGCTCCTTACTTCGTAAGGCCAGGGCCACAGCAGACCTGGACTCCCCTCCACAACCCAGTCCTACCACCGCCACCCCCGGCCCTAGTGGGGGGAACAAGAAGGGACCCCTCCATAGGCCCCAGGTGGAGAAGGAGGAGATACCCACTCCAGAGATGTTTCTAGAAGTGCTTAAATCCCAGTGGGTTAAGCCAGGGTTTTTTCCCAACCCGGGGAGGAGGGGCAATGAGCGTAGATTCTATAATCTCAATTCTACCTTTGCCCAAGTACTGCAGGTTCCTTTAGTGGAAACTCCGGTCGCCACCCTGGCTTCTGCTTCAACCGTGATGACTGGCGACATCGCCAACTGTCTTAAGGCAGAAGACAAGAAGGCAGAAATGATTTTGTGTAAGTCATTTCAGGCAATAACCTGGGCCATTAGGGCGGCCACTTCTGCATCCTTTTTCAAAAGGTCAACAGTGCTGTGGCTGGAACAGCTGAGAGACAGGACTCCGGCCACGGAGGTGCGTCTCCTGCAGGACATCTCCAAGGTGCTGGCAGCCACGCAGTTTTCGGCAGACGCCATGCTGGATGCAGTTAAGTATGCTTCTCGAGCTTTGTCGTCCTCTGTAGCGTCCAGGTACCTGCTGTGGCTACGCCACTGGCAGGCGGAATCTTAGGCTAAGTGGCACCTGGCAGGAGCTGACTACACCGGGTACAAGCTTTTCGGTGCCTTGCTGGATCCTATCTTGGTGGAGGACAAGAATAAGCAAAAGGTCTTCCTGGCTACGACCAGACGGTCGGATCACCGACAGGCTCCTTACCCCAGGAGAACATCTTACCGCCTGCCTGACACGGACTACCAGAGTCAGAGGTATCCGGTTCCTAGATCTCATAGACAGGGGGATAGGCAGTTCCCAAGGGACAGATTTAGAGGCCAGCAGCAGACCAAGCGGCCCTTTCGAGGAGGGGGTGGCCATCCGTTCCGCAGGTTCAAGTGATCCAATCGTGGATCACCCCATCGGCAGTCGCCTCTCCCTATTTGCAGATGCCTGGGAGCACGTCACCTCGGACAAATGAGTCCTCCAGACAGTTAAGCTCGGGCTCCGGCTAGAGTTCCAATCACAGTCCCTGAATAGATTCCGCACCTTCGCCTCCTTCACAAATCCAGCCAAACGAGCCCTTAAGGCCAAGGCCATCAGACACCTGTTAGACATCAGGGCCATAGAGAAGGTCCCAGAGGGGAAGAGGGGTTCCAGGTTCTATTCAAACCTGTTCCCAAGAGTTCAGGGGGGGGTGGAGAGCCATCTTGGAACTTAAGCTGCTCAATTTCAGGGTGGTCTACTGTAGGTTCAAAATGACCTCCCTGAAATCCATCTTAGAAAGCATCAGATAGGGCGATTTCTTGGCCTCCATCGACCTCACGGAGGCCTACCTACACATCAGAATCGCTCCAGAACATCGTAGGTTCCTCAGATTTTCCCATGAGGGCAGTCCCTTTCAATATAGGGCCCTTCCCTTTGGGCTGGCTTCAGCCCCCAGGACCTTTACCAAGGTGCTGGCCGCTGCCACGGGTCACCTGCGTTCCTTCCCAGTCCATTGCTACCTGGATGACATCCTCGTCCTAGCCAGGCCCCCAGACACTGCCAGGCAGGACCTGGAGCTCACCATCGACACTCTCAGGTCCCTGAGGTTCTCTATCAATCTAGAGAAGAGCCACCTGGTCCCACCTACCAGTCTCCTATACCTAGGGTCCATTATAGATTCGGTGTCTGGGGAGGATCTCCTTTCCCAGGATCGAAGGGACAGCATTGTGCAGCTGGTTCATGAGATATGCAAATTACGCTCTGTCCCTGTAGTTCTTCTTTCCAGGCTCCTTGGGAAATTCATTTCTTGTATAGGGATTGTGCCTTGGGCTCGCCTAGACGCCAGGGAACTTCAGGGGTTCCTGCTTCCATACCAAAAAGCCAAGATGAGAGACGCCAGCTTCAAAGTTTGAGTGTCACCCCAGGTGCTGCTCTCGCTCCGTTGGTGGCTGACCCCAGCAGTAGACAAGGGATTCCTCTTCAAGGAACCAGCGAGGAAGGTACTCACAACGAATGAGAGCCTGTTCGGCTGGGGAACACACCTGGAGGCCCAGATAGCCCAGGGCCGCTAGACTCCAACAGATCTGTGCAACAACATAAACTGGTTGGAGCTCAGGGCCATCCATCTGGCCATATGTCACTTCAGGACCACTGTGACCGGTCACTATGTCCTAGTCTTGACGGACAATGTGGCAGCCAAGGCCCACGTGAACAGGCAAGGGGGGCACCCATTCCAAGGCCCTTCGCGACGAGGGCCTCCTGTTGGGGAACTGGGCAGAGAGACATCTCCAGTCTTTTCAGAGCAGAACACATTTCCAGGACAGAGAACCAGCAAGTGGATTGGCTCAGCAGGGAGACGGTCAACAATGGAGAGTGACAGCTCCATCCCAGCATCTTCCTGCAGATCTGCGAGAGGTTCGGGCGCCCAACAGTGGATCTCTTCGCAACCCCAGCAAACGCCCAGCTGCCGATCTTTGTATCGAGGTTCCCGTCCAGGGGAGCCATGGACACGGATGCCCTTCGCTGCAGATGGCCACCATGTCTTCTCTATGCTTTTCCTCCCCTTCCCCTCATCCCCGGGGCTCTGAGGAAGTTAGTGTCTGAGGGAGCAGAGATGATCCTAGTGGCTCCCTTCTGGCCACGGTGCTCCTGGCTAGCAGACTTGGTGGAGCTATCCTCAGCTCCTCACTGGAGGATTCCCCCGGAGGAGGTGTCCCTACACCAGGGGTCTCTGGAGCATCCGGATCTGGAGTGGCTCCATCTGACTGCCTGGCAATTCAGGAGGAGTAGTTAAGAGGGGCACATTTCTCCGCGAAGGTCATTAAGACCATTGAGGTGTCCAGGAGGCAGTCCACCATTCACATCTACAACACCTCCTGGGTTGTTTTCGCGGACAGGTGCCAAGCAAGGGACATTGTTCCAGCTTCGGCCTCCGTATCCCAGGTTCTGGACTACAGGAAGGTCTGGAGAAAGGTCTGGCCCCCAGCACCCTTAGGAGACAAGTATCTGTCCTCTCCACGGTCCTGGGGGGGGGGGGTGCACCACCTTTGTCTCAACATCCCATCCTAAGGCACTTCCTTAAGGGAGCGACAAATCTGAAACCCCCAGTGGTCCATTGATTCCCTACTTGGGACCTACCCACGGTCCTCCAGGCATTGACGGAGGCACCTTTCAAACTCTTGAGGGAGGTTTCCCTACAATTTCTGACCCTTAAGGTCGTCTTTCTGGTAGCCATCACCTCAGCCAGGAGAGTATCTGAGCTTAACGTTCTTTCCAGTAGAGCGGACCTCTGCACCTTTCTGGAGAACCGGGTCATCCTCAGACTGGACCCCACGTTCATGCCCAAGGTCAATTCTCCCTTCCACAGGGCATTAGAGATAGTTCTGCCAGAGTTCTATCCGCAGCTCTCCAGGGATAGGGAAAGATCATGGCACCAGTTGGACGTTAGAAGAGCCCTGCGCATCTATCTGAAGCGCACAGCGCCCCTTAGGTGTTCAGAGGTCCTCTTCATTTCCTTTCAGGCATCTACCCGGGGAGCCAAGGTTTCCCCGGCCACCATTAGCAGGTGGATCAGAGCGACCATTTCAAAGGCCTACGAAGCACAGGGACTTCAGGTCCCAGAGGGCATCACAGTGCACTCCACCAGAAGTGCGGCCACTGGGGGAGGAAGGAGGGAGGGAAGAGAAGAGGGTAGTAAAGAGGGAAAGAGGGAGGGAAAGAAAGAGAGAAGGAGAGTTGAAAGGAAGGAAGGAAGGAGGGAGGAAAGGAGGGAGATTAAGAGAAAAGGAAGGAGGAGGGAAAGAGGCAGGGAAGGAGGAAAGGTATGTGAGAAGGAGGGAGGGACCGAGGGAGAGAAAGGAGGGGGAAGGAAAGGAGGAAAGGAGAAAAGAAAGGAGGGAAGGCAGGGGAGAAGGAAGTAAGGGGGGGAGGGAAGAAAAGAGGGAGGGAAAGATACCTAACCTTTGATGTTTATAATGATTTGATAGTATGGGAATATCTCGAAATGTAGTTGTATTGTTTGTTACAAGTTATGGATGTTGTATTTTCTTTTTACCAATAAAATCTTTAAAAAAAAAAAAAAAAAAGAAGTGCGGCCACCACAGCGGCCTGGGCCACCCAGGCTCCCATAGAAGAGATCTGCAGGGCTGCCGCCTGGTCCTCTCCCTCGCCTTTCATCAGGCATTACCAGCTAGATGCTTACGCCTCCGTGGAAGAGGCCTTTGGGAGGAGGGTCCTTCAGGGAGTCCTAGACTCTTGAGGGGCTCAGGCCCATTGATCCCTCCCAAGGACATCTAGCTTTGGCATGTCCCATGTGTGACTCCTCCCACGCCTCACTTCGGAAACTGTCAGTTGGTCACTTCCCCCCATTTTAGGGCGCACTGCGCCAGGGGCCTTAATTAGTTCAGCGGTCAGTCAGGGCCAGGCAGGAAGGATGTGTGCATGTTCTGTCTCTGTCCCTTCCTTCCAGGTGCTCTGCTACAAACCATCAGTTAATCTGGGAGGTCAGTGGAGGAATGGAGGTGTGGCCTCAAGATTTATCTCAGTCTCCAGGGCAAAAGGGTTGTGTTAATACCCATGTGACTACGCCCATGCCAACTTCGAAACATGCAGTTCAGGTAAGACCAACTGACAATTTCTCTGTAAAACTTTCAACTTTTTAATTTCATTTTTTCTACAGAAAACATGTAAATTGACTTTCTGTGTAATATGTTGGGTATAAGGGAATCATTTCTACTTGAATTTGGTGAAATGTCTTCTGTAAATGTTATTATAGTGTCAATGTTTTCACAGCTGCCTATTCTCCAATTTTAGTTTCTCAATTTATATTGCCATAAAACTTTTTCTTTTCCAATATTGTAGCAAATTGAGTCTTGTCTCTATCAGCATGTATCTTAATAAATCGTGATCCTGTGCATTTATGTTTTCTGGGATTACATATAATAAAAGTATTTGTGGTCTTAATTCAAATTTTATTTCCAGAATTTCTGAATGTTTATTTCTTTGCAGTACTTTTTACGAAAACATTGCTTATAATGAAGCGTTTTTTTCTTTGCAGTGGCATTTTCAATATCTATTGTTCTATGAGTTTTTTTTCCCTCCTCCGCAATAATTGACAATTTATGCCATCCATAGAATATTTTCTAATGAAAGTTTTAACTATCTTCTTCACAATTTTATTTATTTCCATTAATAGCTGTAATTGTTTTGAAATATATCTTTATGTTCTGTAAATTCTTTGAGCCCAATATTTTTTTTCCAAATTTATTTTCAATTTTGTGACTGGAATATAATTCCTATTATTTTTCATGTTCTACTATGATCTTGTATATAATTTATTCTTCTTCTCTATAGCTTTTATCATCCTCCTTTCTCTTTTCTAATTTGATAAATGAAAAGTTTCTTTGCATTTTTTAAATGTTCTTGAAAATTTAAAGGGAATTTTGACATATTTTATCATTTTTGGGAGCTCTCACATCTTCAATATAGCTAGTTGATATTAATTTATTTGTGTGTTGTCAACCTGGATTGGTTTTATGAATCTCATCTATTTCCTTTATTTTCTCATTTAATTATGATTTTCATTATCTTTTTTTATTTGCTGCAAGCTTTATTAAAATATAGTTAGCCTTATGAGATACAAGCTTTGCAAATAAGCTATCTCCCAAATACATCCCCAGAATTGTATATATTTACAAAAAGCTCTTTAATTTTTCCTTTGTATTTCAGCAATATACATTCTTGAAGTAACAGAGTAGAGTATCATTCATACATCATCTGAAAAGCATTTTCTCTCTCTGAATATATTAGAATCAGTGTGAGATCTGTGTACACCATTGAACAAATCCATACTTCTTTAATAGATGTTGTGAGAGCTTTAAAAACTAGCATATATAAATTTTCAAATACATTTGACATCTTATTAGAAAAAAACACCCTGTAAGTTTTTGCTTTTGGATAGTTTTAAAATCTTCAAGCATTGATCAAAACCAGTATATACAACATATTGAAAAACTTTTCAAAAGGTGCTGTCTCTTTTTCCCCATAATGAACTTCAACCTAGCATTCTATTCAAATTTCCAACAATGATTATTTCCTCCCCTATAATGCCTATCAATAACTGAAATAATATTTTCTAGAATTCTTCCTTATTTGAGCTTGGCACATAACAACATGCCAGCATTGAGATCTTTTTTTCTTAATTTCAGGATTAAAATTCTTCATTCTTTATCTTCTAATTCTTCTAGTGTTCCTAATATTTAAAATAAAATACTATTCAATTTTTATCTTTCCAATTACTGAATATGCCTACCCTAGTTTCCCCTCCCCCCAAGTAAATTGGCATGGTTTTGTTGTATATGTGTTTCTTGCAGGCAAACAGTATCAACATTAACTGTTTTGAGTTTATGCAAAATTAGCTTTCATTTAGTCCATTTTTATTTATGAGGTCGATCTTCTGTTGTCTATTTTCTTTTTCTTTCTTTTGGGGTCTCTTTGAGACCAATTTGATTCCTGGAATTTGCTTGGACTAATGTCTGATGTTTTCTTAGTGAGATTTTGGAAGTACTTTGCCATTGCCTTCTTCTTAGGCTTAAGAGAGAGTGATTAGTCTAAGTTCACCTTCTTTATGTCTATGTCAGAATTAGAACTCATGGTCTTGGGATTTCTAGCCTGTTGCCTTAACTACTCTTTCTCCTTGTCCATTTTAAGTTTTAGTTTTTTAGCATCCTTCTCCACATCATCATATTGAGTCCTGGATAGTTAATCTTTAATATAGAAAGGAGGCCATTTTATTCATCTGATCATTTTTTTCATTTCCAAAACAGACTTCCAGAATCTACATCTAATTTATTTAAATCTTAGTACAATTGTAATCCAAAAATGGAAGATAGTTTTCATTATACAAGCCAAAACATAATAATACAGGTAGTCCTTGACTTACAACAGTTCATTTGGTGACCATTTGAAATTATAATAGAACCGGAAAAAGTGACTAATGACTATTTTTCATGCTAACAACCATACAGTCTCCCCATGGTCACACGATCAAAATTCAGATGCTTGGCAACTGACTCATATTTACGACAATTGCAGGGTCCTGCAGGCAACACTGCTTTCATGGTGTGGCGACAATAACTGGTCCTTAACACCAATAAGATCAAGGAGCTTATAGTGGACTTCAGGAGGAACAGACCAGACATCCAGCCTTGCTTATCAATGGAGCCCGAGTGGAGCAAGTGGCCAGTTTTATGTTTTGGGGTGTTATCATAAAAGAGGACCTGATCTAGGGCACTCACATTGCAGCACTGGTCAAAAGGGTCCAGCAGAGATTATATTACCTGAGACTTCTCAGGAAACAACAATAGAATGAAAAACTGCTGGTGACCTTCTACCTCTATAGAGAATATTTTAACTTACTGCACCTGTGTATGGTTAGCCAATTGCACAGTGACAGATAGGACAGCGCTCCAGAGGGTTAATGTCATTGCCCAGAGGGTCATTGGTTCCCCACTCCCCTCCTTGGAAGAGCTTTATAGCTCCTGTTGCCTTAAGAAAGTTCAAAACATTCTTAAAGATCCCTCATATCCTGGGCACCCTTTTTTTTTTAACTATTACCATCTGGCAGATGGTACAGGATAATAAAAACAAGGATGAATAGGCTGAAAAACATCTTCTATCCCAGGGCAGTAACTATACTGAATTTGATGGTACATGCAATATTAATGCAATATTGGGTTTTCAATTTATGCACTCTTTTTATGAACTCTAACAGACTAAACACATTCAGCCCTTTGTATTAGCACCTAAATGAATTTTCAAATCTTTCACTATTTTAGCCAATCCTCTTCAAATTAGTCACATTCATTGCAAATTCTTCCTTACAATCTAGCTTCTACCTAATCTTATGTTGCCATTCACATAAATTAAGTCATCACATTTATGTTTGGAGACATGCAATCTCATACCTGTGTGGTAAGAATTTCACTCTGAGAGAATTGACCAAATGAATCTTCCAGAGCGGTTGCTTCACTGTCATAGGGCATCATTTCTTCACCTTACAGAAAAAAAAATGTTTTACAGAGAGTAAAAGAGAACAAACAATTCTTGGGAAGAGTTGGGGGGTGGGAAGCTCTTTAAAGAATAACATGAGGAGGTTAAGAAATTACAGAACTCTATACATTTTTTTCAGCATCTGAATTTAGATCATATATATACAAGCAATAAAATATCCTATATGACAGGCAGCTATTTGGGTATTGAAGTTACTTCATGTTAGGCAAGTAATGAAAAAAAAATAAAAAAAAATATGAGAAGGAAATTGAGCAGAACCCCAGAGTAGAAATGTTTCTCTAAGCTATTACCTTTGGTTACGAGTGATCTCAACCTATTAGGGTTTGATTTTATTAAATTTCAAGTCTGATTTACAAATACTGATAAAGCAGAGACCCAGATAGCCATTTTGTCCCATATTTAACATGGTTTGATTCACACATTGAGTCACTTGATGTATCTGTAGCTTAGTATGTAAACAGGAATGGACTGCTGTTGTTTTTTTAAAATTTTTCAAATCTATGGGCAGGTCATGATCCTATTGGGCTGTTACTGGGTTGCACTTTGATAGAATGATTTAATAGGAAGGTTGGAATGCTGGAGCACAGTAAGACACTAAGCATATAACTCAGAATTCAAAAGTTATTATAGTGTGTTCTGCTTATACTTTTGCTGAGAAAGAGAATAAATATGGAGATAACTGGTCTTAACTTTATGTCTGGCAAAATTATTGAATAAATGGTTTGCTAGGATAAATCAAAACTGAATTGCTGAGAGTTGGAAAGCATATAAATTTATTAAATAAATAAATAATGATTGCAATTCATTTGCTAGGCTATGGTATTTATTTGTATACCGTATTTTCACCCATATAACCCGCCCACGCAAATAACCTGCCCACGCGAATAACCCGCAGGTTTCCAAGATCGTGTAAAATATTTTCCATATACCCCGCCCTCTTACATAACCCGCCCCTGGCTATGGGCGAAGCGACCAGGAAGAAGCAGGAGGCGAGAGGAAGTGCAGGCAGTGCTCGGCAGTCCGGATTCTGCTTCGCCGCCAGTTCAGCAGCTCCTCGCCTTCTCTGGCTTGGAAGTCCGGCAGGAAGGGAAGGCGGTGGTGGCGCGGCTGTGGCTCCCCAGCAGCGCTCGTCTCCAGCCGTAGCAACCCTGGCAGCTCCCAGGGAGACTGAAAGGGGCGCAGCGGTCTCCCAACCACCGAGGAAGGAAGAGGAGCCGGCCCTGGGCTGTTGGGAGAAGCGCCCTAACCCTCCCTTCCCTTTGGCAGCTCCTCGCCTTCTCTGGCTTGGAAGTCCGGCAGGAAGGGAAGGGGAGGCGGCGGGAGAGAGCCGCCAGGGTTGCTACGGCTGGAGACGAGCGCTGCTGGGGAGAAGTCAGCGGGAGGGGGAGGAGAAGGGAAACTTCTGCTCGGGACGCCTTTTCCCTCCTCTCCCCCGGATCTCTCCCCGGCAGCGCTCGCCCCGCGCGGCAGCAAAGGGTCCGTGTGTCACGGGGGCTGCCTGCCACCGATCAGCTGAGAGGCTGGCAAAGAAGCGGCTCTCGGAGGAAGAAGGCAGGGATGCTGGCTGGCATTCGCTTCCTGCTTCTTCCTGGTCGCTCCCTCCCAAGGCGGGGAGACACGCCGCCAAAAGCCCACCATGGCCACTAAGGTGAGGAGACCACCGCGGCTGCCTTTCCCCCCGCTCGCCCGCCCCACGCAAATATAAGATTAGTTATGTGGCTGCTTTGCTTCCATGCTTTTGAGATTGGCAGAAAAAAATCTACAGTTAGTGACTGCAGAGATCCAGAGCCTGGGAGAACATCTTAATTTCCTTCCTCATTAGCATATTCACTGAAAGGTTTCGGCAGCCCAGATTCTGCTTCGCCGCCAGTTCAGCAGCTCCTCGCCTTCTCTGGCTTGGAAGTCCGGGAGGAAGGGAAGGGAAGGCGGCAGCTGGCCTGAAAACGGAGCCACAGCCGCGCCGCCTTCCCTTCCTGCCGGACTTCCAAGCCAGAGAAGGCGAGGAGCTGCTGAACTGGCGGCGAAGCAGAATCCGGGCTGCCGAGCACCGCCTGCGCTTCCTCTCGCCTCCTGCTTCTTCCTGGTCGCTTCGCCCATAGCCAGGGGCGGGGTTTTCACGAAGGCGTCCCGAAACCCAAGCAGGAAAAGGGAGAAAAGGAGCCCGAGCCGCCGAGCCAAGTCTCCCCAGCCCTTTCTAGTCTGGTTGCACGTGCCCCCGATGGAGAACGGGGAGCCGAGGTAAAGCTGCCTCCCAATTCCTCGAACTCCCAAGCTCTCCCTTTAGTTAATCTGTGTAAAATATTTTCTGTATACCCCGCCCACTTTTATACCCCACGGGGCATGCGCGGTAGGTTAAAAACGCATATAACCCACGGGTTATATGGGTGAAAATACGGTACTTTTGCATTCTGTTGATATTGAGCTTTAGAGTACATTGAAATGGAAGTTCTTCTGGGATTTAAAGCTTGAGGCAATAATGGTTTTCTCTTTCTTAAAAAAGCTGTATTGCAATGCTTCTTTATTAGTCAACCAACAATACCGCTGCAGCCTTTTACAATAGTTGTAAAACACACAGGCTGGATTTTGGAGGTGGAGGGGGGATGCTAGACTTATCTGTGAACTTGACATAGATACATAGAATGTGAAGGGAGATTACAATCCGAGCTGAATGTTACCTGCCATCCAAATTCCAAACTGACTTGAGATAGTTCTAACTTTTTAAAAAAAAATAGTCATTAACATTTTACTACCAGCTGGTTGACATGAAGCAGAAACATAGATTATTTGTCCACCTACTTAGTAGCCCAGGAGTGACATAAGTGAAGCAAGAACCTTATTCTGAATTCCATTATCCTCCAATAATAATTCTATTATATCTGAAATGTTTCATATTTTATATCAACATAATACATCCGGAGAAGCTCAGGCTATAGAAACTATGTGTACTGCAAAGAACCATTAGCTGTTACAATGTAACAAGGCTTAAAAGCAGAAGCAGTTTCTGAAAATACTTAAGCAGGGCAAAAAAGCTAAGGATTAGGCTAGAAACAACACAAAGATTCATATCAGAATGTCTCTTTCCTGACTTCTTGACAGGATTAACTATGTAACCGGGATGAGTGTGTGTGTGTGTGTGTGTGGACGGGACAAAAGGCTGTTTCTTCCAACAGCTGGTTCACTGAACTGCTCAAAAAATTAGCTATAATGGTTCTCCAAAACCAGTGCAAATTGGCTGAATCCCATCAATGGATACATTGAAAATTTGAACTTATCCTGAATTTCCTGACTTTGCAAAAGATTATCTTACTTGGAACTGCCTATATACTCAGATGTTACCTTAACTGTTCTTAGGTCTTTGGTTAGGACTTGAATTATTAAGATTTTACCAGTCCCAGACGGTAAATCAAATTGAAGATTAACAACAATAACAAATATGATTAAAGCAGTCAGGATTAGTCCCTTCATCTTTCTTCAATTTTCCTGCTCTTAGACAACACATTTTAGCCAGTTTTTAGTCAATGATTAAAAACTGGCTAAATGAAGAAAGAGAGCAAGGAACTAATTCTGGCTGCAAAAGATCAACCCTTAAGAACAAAGGTATACAAAACTAATATTGAGAAAACAGCAACAGACATTAAGTGCTGCCTATGCAAAGAAATTGAAAAAAAAGTGAACCTTTTGGTAATTTGGACCATCCAGCCCTTGGTTATCAATGGAGACCAAGTAGAGCAAGTGACCAGTTTTACGTTTCTGGGTGTTATCCATGGGTGGGTTCCTCCCGGTTAGCCCCTGTTCACGCGTACCGGTTGGTCGGTGAACCGGAAATAATTAACTTATGGGAACGTCGGTACCAGTCCTGGCCCGTCGCTGCAAAGCGCCCTTTTGCCGGTGCGTCACAGCTCGCTCGTTTGCTCCCCCACCCATCTGCAGCTCGTTCCCCCGCCTGTCCGCACTAAGCCCAGCCTGCCGCTCACTGATTGGCTGGAGTCCAGCCAATCAGTGAGTGGGCTGGAGGCGAAGTGAAGCTTTTTTCGCGCTTGACCTCCATTTGAAAATTCCCTTCGGCCTTCGCCTTCCAGGAGCTTGCTGCTTCCCCCTCAGGTAAGCAACTAAGCCCCGGCGGTGGGACTCGGGAGGCTTCGGGCGGGTGGCGGCAGCCCAGCATTCGCGAGGGAAGGCCTTCCCTCGCAAAAGCTGCAGGTTGGTGCACGCCACACGGCCGAAGCTGGGTGGGTGGGGGCGGTAGCGGCTGAAGGCGGGGGGGAGCGGTCTAGCTTTCGCAAGGGAAGGCCTCTGGGCTCGCGTACACTACGCGGCCAAAGGCCGGTGGGGGGCAGTAGTGGTGGTAGCGGCCGAAGGCGGTGGTCTAGCTTTCGTAAGGGAAGGCCTCCAGGCCTTCCCTTGCGAAAGCTGCGGGCTCGCATACGCTACGCGAAGGCAGGTGGGGGGGGCGGCGGCCTAGCTTTTGCAAGGCCTGGAGGCCTTCCCTCGCGAAAGCCACGGCCTGGTGGCAAAGGCGGCCTACCTTTCGCAAGGGAAGCCCCCCGCCTCCCCCTCTCCAGCCTCGCCTAGCTGGCTAAGCCTGCCAGGCGACCTGCTAAGTGACCCTACCCTTGTCTGAGGGTCCAGTGTCCTACCTGTTCCTGCTGCCTGCCTGCTCCCTATTGCTTCCATCCATCGCGACGAGGATCCATCCATTGCATCGGAGTGCTGCTGATTCTGCCTGCTGGTAAGTGACCCGTTTTTTTTCTTTTATTTTTTTAATGTATTTTAAAATAATATTTTATTTAATGCACAGAATTTTTAAAATAGTTTTACTTAAAAGTATTGAGTGTAGAATATTTTAGAATGGTTTACTTTAATTTATTTTGGATAGAATCTTTTTTTAAATTGTCTTAGACTATTTAAAAAAATATTCTATCCAAAATAAATTAAAATAAACCATTTTAAAATATTCTACACTCAATACTTTGAAATGTATTGTGCATAGAATTTTTTATAATAGTTTTATTGTAATTTATTGTGTATGGAATATTATTAATGGTTTCATTTTAAGTTATTGTGTGTGGAATAGTTTGAAATGGTTACAGTGTAAATTATTGCTGGTGGATTAATGGTTACGGTATACTATGGCTGGTACAATAACTTAAAATTGTTACAGTGTAAATTATTGCTAGTGGATTGAACTAATGGTTATAGTATACTCTGGCTGGTACAATAATTTAAAATTGTTACAGTGTAAATTATTGCTGGTGTAATACTTAACAATGGTTTTTAAGGATTTCTTTTATTTATAGAATATCTTTTTTTTAATTATTTTTTGGGGAAATTTATTTTTTAATTGTTTATAAAATATATTTACTACAAGAAATGTTATTCCTTTTTGCAAATGTTTTCTTTGTGATGCAATATGTTGCTTTTAAGTGTTCAGACCAGGTTTATGTGTCTCAAAGTGGCTGTTTTTCTATGGGCAGGCCAGGTTTCTTGCAAGGCAGCTTTGCCAGATTTAGTGTGTTTCACCCTCGTTGTTTAGGTAATTCTGAGGTGGTTGATGGTTCTGTGAGCGCCTGTCCTTTATAATTTTCCACATTGCCTTGATGGTTTTTATTCCAGTGTCTTTGTCTTTTCTGTGTTTAGACTTAGGAAAAAAAACCTGGTTTCATTGGCAGTCTTTGGGGGGGGGGGGGGGGTTCTTATTTTTTTTGGTGTTTTCCTGGCACTGTCATAGTTTGTGTGTGTGTGTGTGTGTGTGTGTGTTTGTGTGCCCACCCACACATTATTAATTATCTACGCATTAATAATGATCTAATAATATTAATAATATCTAGTAATTAGTAATATCAAGTAATAACATTGTCTTGGCCACTCCCACCAAGTCCTTTGGGATTCCAACAGATAGGCAGCTATCAGATAATACATCAAACTTAACAATTGTTAACCAGATAAAAAAGTCTGGATGATGGAGAGGGCAGTACCCGGAGAAAACAGAATACAAGAAAAGGAACTTGAGAAGATAACAAAATACAAAGACTTGCAAATCTAAAAAGAAAAAATGCACTTCCATTAGTATTAGGTGCCTTGGGTGCCGTCCCAAAACAACTGGAGCACCAGTTAAATACTATCAGCATTGATAAATTCACCACCAGTCAATTGCAGGATTGTTTTACTTGAAACAGCTTCTATCCTAACATCCTATAACAGTGATGGTTAACCTATTTTGGATCACATGCCAAAAGCGGGGGGAGCGCAGGAGTTATGCGCAGACATGCCCACACCCATAATGCTATGTGTGCGACCCCAGTGTGCAGGCACTGGTGACCCCCCTCCCGACGCATATGCGCGCACGACTAGCGCAAACCCTTCGCTTTTGGCATACTTTTTTCACCCTTCCCAGGCTCCAGAGACTTTCTAGGAGCCTGTTGAAGGCGAAAACAGCCTCCCCCAACCCTCTGGAAGCCCTCCAGAGGCTTCAGGAGCTTCCCTGAAGTCTCTGGAGCGCAAAAACATGGCCCTACGGGCAAACTGGAAGTTTGGGAACAGACTTCAGATTTTGCTGTAGGGCCATTTTTCAGCTTCCGGAGCCTTCAGGGAAGCCTCCTGAAAAACTGCTCTATGAGCAAACTGGAGGTCTGTTCCTGAATTTCTGGTTTGCCTATAGGGCCAGTTTTTTGTGCTCCTTGAAGCCTTCGGAGGGCAAAAAACTGCCTTAAATGAAGGCCTAAGTCAGCTGGCCAGCGCACGAATGTATTCGGGAGCTGACAGGTCAATGCCTCATGTGCCCTAATGGCTCCACGTACCATCTGTGGCACACGTACCATAGGTTTGCCATCACAGTCCTATAACATCCATATCTGTCTAACCTAGGCCACTTGGAAGAATTCAAAAGATGAATAAAGAATGCCAAACACAGTCTGGACATCAGGCTGATTGCATGACAAACAACAATAGAGAAAAAAAAGTATAGTTACCAATTCTTTTGGGAGATAAGCAAAATAAACATTAGAAATTGATTAAAATTATAATAAAAATTATGAATTACATGTTCTTTGAACAATTTGACAATTTTTTAGGAATTTCAACTGATGCATCAGCTATTGTTATGTGCAAAATGAATAAGTATATTTACAGCATCCCATTTCTGAGACAATATTTAACAATTATTGATAGAAAGAGCAAATTCTGATTAAATGCTATTAACAGAGCAAATGCTAATTAAAAATTAATATGGATAAGAAATGAGAATTGTCTCAAAAATGAAACCCAGATTTCAGTAATAAGGTAAAAATAAAAGTTAATTCTTCCAATTAAAAAAATGGATGGTTAAACTTGACTTTTAAATTTCACAGTACCATCATTTTGTATGTAAATAAAATGTAATTACCGTATTTTTCGGACTATAATATGTTCTGAACTGTAAGACGCACCTAGCTTTTGGGGAGGAAAACAAGAAAAAAAAATCTGCCTCTGCCTCCCAGCAATTTGCCTCCTTGCAACAAACAGCCTGGTCAGTTTCAGCACAGCCTGATTTAGCACGAGCAACTGACTGGTGATTGGATCTGTCTTCTGGAATACCAGAGGTGGGTTGCTCCTGGTTCGGCCTGGATCAGGCGAATTGGTAGTAGGGGCAGCAGGAGGCTCTGTCCACACTCCCAGTCATGCACACGAAAAAGCGCGAGTGAACTGGTAGCCAAAAATGTGGAAACCCACCATTGATGATATCGCCTATCAGCTGTTCCAGGATATGTGGATCGTCATTGCGTCCCATCACTACTGCCGTCTATCAACACTCCCTGCACCCCATTTTTGGCCTCCGCATGCCCCATTTTTGGCTTGTTCCAGGTGGCAAGAAATGGGCTGAAAATGGGGTTTGCAGAGGCATGGAGATCCAATCACCAATTAGCTGCTTGCACTAAATCAGGCTGTGCTGAAGCTGAACAGGCTGTTTGCTGCAAAAATGCAAATTGCTGGGAGACAGAAGCTGGTGGGTGAGGGCTGATGGGTGGGCAGGGCTTCGGCAATTTGCTCTATAAGATGCAGACATTTCCATCCACTTGGGGGGGGTGCATCTTATACACCGAACAATACGGTAATACAAATAACAAAATAAAAGTAATTTATTACTTGCTCCAATCTTCCTTGATTTTATTTGGTGGGCAAAACAAATTAATGTGTTACTTGTAAGGAACTCACAGTTAGTAAAGTTTGAAAATCCTTGGATTAATTTATAAAAAACCATCAAGATGAATATTTTCTCTCATTGGAGCTAGAAAGGTATATTCAAAATTGCAGAAGGGTATTTAAAGATAAAATAATTCTAGGCAATACTTGTAATGGCAATTTTGTACCTAAATTGGATTCTGAATGTGCATATTCTTCTTGTCCACATTTTAGTTGCTCAGCATCTATAGAGACTTTATCACTAGGTGAAATGTCTTCGTTATTCCCACTGAGACTGGGCAATTTCTCTTTGGAATTAGAGAATGGGAATAAATCCTTTGAATTACAAGCTTTGCCAGAAACCACAGATACATTTGACTGAGAAGAAAATAAATTCAGAGAGAATTCTGATTCTTGGCTTTGGCAGACATCCTCTTTTTTGTGTTTGAAACAACTTCTGCTATTGCTCTCTGATGCTAGCATCTCTACTGGTATCTTCTTCTCTTTTACTGGATGTGACTGTGTGCTTTGCATATTTATTCGTTCCTGAGAACAAGGAAGCTTTTCATCTTCACTGGAATCATCTTCTGAGAATGGCAGCTTCTGTAGCAATTTCTGGTAAGTCAAAACAAAGTCCTGACTCTTCAACGTGGGACTGCATTTGTTTTTACTATCCAGATCTGTTCCTTTAGTAATTTGCTTGTCTGTTTTAGCAGACATGGCCAAGATGTCATTTGTTTCCCAAAGGTTTGGTGAACCCTTTTTACTTCTGGTAGCTGGGTCCAAAACGTTGTCTGGTGTCTCTGACAGCAGTTCAAAATGTTGATGCTCTTTCGCAGAACATTCTAAATTCAGTTGGGGAATCGCACTCTTAATCCCACCGGTGCTAGAAACAGCAACAGCTTTTTCTGTGTGACTGTTTAGTTGCTTTTCTTTCATGGGGTTCTTTTTTCCAGCATTGATGAATTCAAGTAACAATGGCACAGAATTTAAATAATGTTGCTGCATTAATTCTATCTGAGAATTCAGTTCCATTTTTTTGTTTTCAATATCTTGGGATTTTGCTTCTTGGAAGTGGACTGAACCAGAACTACTATTAATTTGGCTGAAACTTGTGTCGTGCAAATTGCTATTTTTCCAGACATTCAAACTTCTAATGCAATCATCTGGACTTTCAGTAATTTTCTCTAACCCTGGAGATTGTCTCTGTTCATCCACTGTCTTTTTACTTTCTGGTTGACATCCATCTTCTTCATTTCTGGTAACTGATTGTAGAGATATTGATGGACAATCAGGAAATGGAACTTTCAAGGCAAACTGAGGGTATTCATTTTTATGTTCAGAAAAACTGGATATAGAAAATGTTGGTGTTTGGATAGAGGTACTTTTATTCATGTGACAAGAAACATCACATTTCTCTTCATGTGTTCCATCTTTATCCCTTTTGTCAGGGCTTAGCCCTTGCAAATATTTATTACTCACAGCCAATTCCTTTACTTGACTTGGACATAACAAGAATGACAGGCGTTTGCAGCAGCTAAATATATTCTGCATGAAGCCTGGATCTAGTTCACTCTCTTCAGTTTCCAGATTCAATTCACAATTCCCTTTAGCTTTATTGTTGATTTCAGGAGACTTGCAATTATCTGTGCAAATTTTATCACACTGTATTATTTCAGAACAAATTGCATATTTTTCAAGTTGATTCATCATGACCTGTTTATTCTTAGAAACTGCTTGTTCTACCTTTCCAAGATGAAACTGCAAGTGTGAGTTCCTGTCTTGGGAATCTGCATTGTGGCTCTCTGCAGTTCCTTTAGTATTCAGAATGTCTTTTAAAGTCCCAATCACATGAGGAAACTTTTCATGGTTAGCATACGCCATGTCTAGATTACATAGGTTCAGCTTATCAATCATGCTGATATCTGAATAAAACTTTACTTTCTTTGGATTTTCCTGCAGGATACAGAAGTCATCTTCTGTTACAGAGGAAGATGGCATTGTTTCTGAAAGAGAAATAGATTGTTTTAGTTCTCTCTCATTCACATTTATTTTTCTCTTAGTTGGTACACTTTGTCTCCTGGCTTCTTTTGTGAATAATTGAATCTCCTTGTTCCATTTGACTCGCTTCTGGTTTTGACTCATTTTTCTCAGCTCCTTAATATCCAGCTCTTCCTTGGTCTCCTCAGATAGCATAGGGCTTTTATTCAACACCTGCAGTTTACCAAGTGGTTTGATTAATTCTTTACTTCTCTTGTTCAAATAACTTTTGTTTTTCATTTTTGTTAGGTTCAATTCTGGTAACACGTGGCATTCATTCTGAGGTTGTTTATCTCCATCTCCTTTCAAGATGGACACTGCTTCCTCAACACAGGCTACTTTTAAAAAAGCAGCTTCTGATGGTTCTGCTGGGGATTTTTTAACACCACCAAAGGTTTGATCACTATTTTCCACAACAGGGTCTTCTCTCTTTCTAACTAATTCCTTGTCACTTGCTTTTCCATCCTGTCTTTTAACGAAATCATTCAGATCGAATATTCTCTTTTGAGTGGCTACCTTTCTCAGTGGTTGAGAGATCTGAGAATCCGAGGAATCTGAATCCTGAAGACGCTCTTCACTGCAACCATTCACCAGTGAATTAGAAGAAAGGATCTCCTTGCTTTTAGAAACCCACTCATTGACTTCATTAATCTCCTGTATCATTTCCTCCCCAGAACTTTTACTCAGACAGACACCAGGCATAGTCTGGGACTGTAATTGGCATTCCTTATTTCCGCATACAACTGATAAATTTCCAGCAGATTGGTCAATGAGAGTTTTTTCGCCATTATCTATCTGTTCATTTGTATTCATATGCATGGCTTCACCAACCAATTGTACTTGTGTCGTCCTGCAGAAAGAAGAAGATCTATCATCCTGTAGGTAACTAAAACCAGGTTGTTCCATGCAGGAATCTAGAAAAGATACATCTTGTTGCTGTTTGACAGTCACATTTTCCTCAAAAATTTCTAAGTTTTCATTGACAGTTTGGGTATCATCTTGGCTTCCTAGTTTTCTCCCTTCTAAGGCTCCACATATATCTAAAAAATAATAATAATAAAATGTCAACAAATTAGAGGCAGCTTGTGCAATCAATTTATCACTCACGCTCATCTCATCCTTTTCTGCTTTTTGATTCATTATTATGTGTGACACAAAAAATACTTGGTCTCTCTCATTCCAAAAACACCATTCATACCAATAGAAGATACCTGTAGCTCAAGATTGATCTATAGGGCCTTTGATGCTCTTTGAACCTGATTGTTTTCTTGCAGATGTTTTATTACCAAAGTAGATAACATCATCAAGTGCTAAGCAGTCGGTGTAATACTAATCTTTGCTCACGTGGCTATTGCTTGCTTGCTGGTGAGAAACTGTTTTGGTCTTTTTGTTTCCTTTTTGTTTCCTTTTTGGCTTTTGATTCTCTTTTGAATGGAAAGTAGAAATTGTTTATCACTATGTGCCTATTAATGGCCAATTTATCTAAATGCCAACTTCTAGGAATTCTCTAGCAGTTTTGGCCTTGACTCGATGTAGGATTCAGTTTCATATGGTTAAATCTGTGTACTACAATGATGCCATGAGTCATCTACAACAGCAGCCTCCAACCTTTCTGGCTTTGCGGACCGGGAGGGAAGAGGGGATGGTTCCGCATGAGCAGCAAGTGAGCAACTCCATTAGTGCAAGCAGTGGGCACACACGCACCCACCATTTGCACCAATGCAGTTTCTGCAGCCTGGTTCTGAGGCCACAGGGATGGGGACCCCTAATATACAACATACAGTGTAAAAAGTAGCTATTCTGGCAGTTAGAAAATATATGACACCAACTAGCATTTAATTTCACAACACAAGGACAGACTTAACCATAATTTCAATTGAGAAACTGAGCATCCTATAGCAGTGATGACTAACCTTTTTTCCTTGGGTGCCGAAAGCATGCACTCATGTGCCCACACCCATAATGCAATGGCCCTCCCATGTGCCCCATCCCCTGCACATCCATGTGTGATACCCCCCGCACTCCACAATTCATGCGCATGCACGTGTGACCCTGTTCCTACCATGCGGAAGCGTGCGCCACATCCCTTCCCTTCTGGCCTCACATCCCAAAACAGAGTTGGGGGGGAGGGAAAGCCTCCCATCCCGAAACAACACTGGGGAAGGGGAAAAAACCTCCCATCCCAAAACAGCGCTGAAAGGGAGGGAAAGCCTCCCTTTCCCCACTCTCAGCACTGTTTTGCAAAGGGGGGATTTCCCCCTTATAAGGGCTGTTTTGAGAAGGAAGGCTTCTCAAAACAGCGCTGAGGGGAAAAAAGCCTCACAAATTAAAACAGTGCTGGGGGGGGGGGGAATCTCTGGAGATTTGGAAGGCACGGGCTGCAGAAAGTGAGGAGAAAGGTATGTGTATGCGTCTCCCGCCTGCAGGGTAAACCCCAAAATCAGCTGGCAGTCGGGAGGCACACATGCTGGGGAATGGCTCGCATGCCCGCAGACAGGGCTCCACCTGCCACCTGTGGCACGCATGCCATAGGTTCCCCATCATGGTCCTATAGCAAGCCAACTCCAAATCTGCTAGGGAATTCCTGGAAGCCTAAAATAAACAAATTGGCCATCTGTCTAAAAGCCCAAAAGGAAAAAAAATAGAAACATCTCACCATGATGAGCAGGAATTAACAGTGGACAAACAATTAAGAAGCAAGCAATGGGTGCAAGGATTAAGAATGACAAATTATTGTGACTAAAAGAGTGATTCTAATTTAAAGGCAGATTTGTGATCATTAAATCCAATGTTACCAAGTTTCCCAAAAAATATGACATGTCCTGAAAATAAGGCCATGCCAGATTTTTGGGTGGGCAAAATGCCCTCTCCCGAAAATAATCCCTAGTGAAGGGGTGGGTGCAGCCAGAACAGGAGATAGTCCTTTCCTTCCCTGGTCACTTCAGGGCTTCTTCTCGGCCCCTTAATCGGATCAGCTGAGCCACTCCATCAGCTGAGCCACTCCATTCACAAAACAGCTGATTCATGGGTGCCGCTCAGGCCTCTGCCTCCAGCAAGTTCAGTCACTTTTGCAGCCAATTGTGGCTGCAAAAGAAGCCGGAAGCCAAGCAACACAACCCACCTGCCTCACCCCTCCTTACCTAACAAGTTACAGCAGGCAATTCCGTCCACGGAACAGGAAAGGAAGGCATGGAAATCCATACACCTGAGATATTGGAGGAGACGCTGCTGCCAATGTGCAGGAAATCTTCCCCCCACCTGCAGATTGTCCTTTCAAAGAGGAGTTTCACCAGGATGAAGGCGGCACAAACGTCGCCTTCAGCCATTTCCTCGTCCTGGTGAAACTCATCTTTGAAAGGATGATCTGCAGGTGAGGGGGGGGGGAATTTCCTGCACTTCAGCAGCGGCGTCTCCTCCCAGGGCTTCTTCCAATGTCCCAGGTGTATAGATTTCCATGCCTACAGGAGGTCGCTTCTCACCTGCATATTCACATTGAAGGCTCGAAATGGGGCATTTTTGCAAATGGCTTGAAAATGTGGAGGGGATATTCCTGCCTCTCACCCTGTTTTGAAGGTCAGTACAGAATGAGAACATGATAAGAGACAAAATCCCCACTCTCCATTTTCAAGCCGTTTGCAAAAACGCCCCTTTCTGAGCCTTCAATGCTGCAATCCTGGAATATGCTGAAGGCTTGAAATGGGGCGTTTTTGCAAATGGCTTGAAAATGAAGAGGGGGGATTTTCCTTCCTCTCACCCTGTTCTGAAGCTCAGCAACAGGATAAGAGGAAAAAATCCCCCCCCCCCTTTCCTGGTCACTGTTCTTTTCTTGGGATCTCAGCACACACGCACATCCCCAAAATACGCTAAGTGAAGCCTTCAGCTTTGCAATCCTCGCATCTGTGCAGAGCTCCCAAGGAAAGGACAATGTGTGGGGGGGGAGGGAGGGAGGGAGGGAGAGAGAGAGAGAGAGAGATCTAACTCCCCATCCCACTCAAGGCAGCCACATCCCTCCACTAACTTGCTTTCCTGCTCCTTTCTCCACTGCCATGTGCAGGGCAAGAAAAGTAGTTTGTGGGACTACTTCCAACTTTGCAAGATTTTTTTTTTTTTTTGCGAGAAGTTTGAAGGTATTTTCTGGTATTTTTTTTTCTTACCATAGTCACACAGACTATTTTCTTGTCCTGCATGTAGAGCAGGACAAGACCAGGGTTGGTGGCAGTGTGCTCTCTCTGTCTCACACACAGAGGTTTGATATTTCACTCTCTATCTCTTCCTTCCGTCCTTCCACTATGAGATTTTGCATGAAGGAGCAGATCGCATCCTACAGGGTTGGCCTCGGTATCCGCTTCGGATGGCGAATAGAAGAGCTTTGCTCTTTTTCTATAGGGCTTTTGAAATCCCCCTCTCCTCTCTTTTCTGTCATAAAATTCTGGGCTCTGGCAGATTTCCCTGCACAGTTCCCAGGGAGGGAAAAGAAGCGAGACAAGAATGGGGAACAAATGGAAAAGATGCCTGGACTCATGACGCTTTATTTTGTTTGCACACTGTATCTCCTGAGAGGCCTCATAGAGAAGCAATTCTGCTAGGAAGGTAAAGAGCTCCTGCGAGGCCAGAGCAACACAGTCAGCTGTTCGGCGGCCAGCCAGCAGCAAGGCCAGCAAGCAGGGCAGGTGAAGGCCAGGTAACAAAGAGAATTTGGATTATTGTGGCCGCAGGCAAGCAGGTGATGGGACGGAGAGGGTGAGGCTAGTGGGCTTGCTGCCTCTTGCACCTGAAAAATAATAAGAACCCCCCCCCAAAAAAAATAAGGCCAAGCCCTTATTTCGGGGGTCAAAAGAAAATAAGACCCTGTCTTATTTCCAGGGAAACACGGTATTATTCTCTGTCATGGTCAGTGGTGAGATTCAGCCGGTTCAGATGAAACAGTAGTAAAAATTCTGGGTAGCCCCGCCCATCCTACCCAACCACTACTTGTAGAATCTAGCCACATTTCTGCATACTTCTGCTATCTGCTGCTCGCATAGCTAAGGCCGAGGGGCACAGGCCGGCAAGTGAGAATGAGCTGGCAGAGGGTGATACTGACGGCGCAGAGACCAATACACGCAGGGAGAGAGGGGAGTGCGCGGAAGATCGCAGCACCAGAGCCCCTTCTGTGTTTCCCCAAACTGACGTGGCCTGCGAGGGGAGCATGTAGGAGATTATGGCACTGGAGCCCTTCCTGTGTGTTTCCCTAAGCCGGCCTAGACTGCAAGGGGAGCACGTGGGAGATCACAGCACCGGAGCCTTTTCTGTGTGTTTTTCCAAGCTGGCCGGGCCTGCAAGGAAAACATGTGGGAGATCGCGGCACCAGAGCTGGACTGGTGTCTGAGAGGAGCATGTGGGAGATCATCAGCCGGACTAGCAAGGTGGAGAAGGGGTGGGTGGGCAGCCCTCGGAAGAGTACTGCGTTGGGGTGCTGTGTGTGCTCTTGGGCCTCCCACCCATATCTGCTTCTGCCAGGCAGAAAGAAAGCCATAAAAATCTTTGCCCATGTCCCCCTGAGGCCCTGGTCTTGGCGCCAATTTGAGTGCATCCTCTGTGAACTGCTAAGAGCCCAAAGCCGGTGGTGCCAAGGCAGCCCACACCTCCTGCTGCTTTGAGCTCAGAGCTGTAAGCCGCATCCAGGAAGCATTCCGGAAGAGAGAAGCTGCTGAAGTCAACCCTAGCTAGGAGTCTCAAATATGGGTGAGAATGAACATTGTTGTAGCCAGCAGTAGATCAGCTCCCTTCAAACTCTGTCTCTCAAGGAGCCAATTGCCGAGTTGCCTGGACTCCCAGTGACGGGATGGGGTTCTTCAGGCACCTAGTCTGGCCACCTGGCTAGTAGCTCCAGCCAGCGGCTACCACACAAATGTTCATTCCCAGTCGTATTTGAGTTTCCTAGCTGCAGTTTACTCATGACACCATTGGCAGGAGGCAGAGAGAAAGGCCAGTGGTGCTCACGAGTAAACTGCAGATTAGAGGCAGCCGGCAGGTCGCTGGCTTATTCACTTGGCTACTTGTCATCTGTAGCTCGCAGGCAGCAGCGAAACTGCCACCTCCTGTCTCTGTGCATCGAGGAGGCCAAGCAGCAGCAGGAAGAGCACAGACCCCTGGAACCACAGGAAGCGGCTGCCAGTTATGCCCTCAGGAGAAGATGTTGTGAGCAGGGAGGATCAACACCCCTTTAGGAGCCGCGAAGCACTCACCACCCCTCTGACACCCACCAAACCTCTTCCCACTGTGCTTTTCTTCCTCACCAGAAGTGCTCGTAAGCAACAACAGTTGTGTTATTTTTGGGGAGACTGCAGGATTGCCCCCATCTGGTTTTGTAGATGGCTAGTTGGCCTCTGGATATCAGATTCCCACCACCTAGCATCAGTTCAGAGGTCCTCCCTCCCTCCCTGGACAGACAGAGAGAATGAGAGAGGGAGGAAAAGAGAGAAATGGAGAGAAGTAAGACAAGAGACACAGAGTGGGAGGGAGGAAAAGAAAGAGAGAGACAAGAGACACAGAGAAGGGGAGAGGGAGAGAGAGGAGGGAAAGAGAGAGACAAGAGACACAGATGGACACACACACATTCACAGAGAGAGAGAGGAGATGAGAAAGAGAGTGGGGGAGGTGGGGAGAAAAGAGAGAGACAGAGAGATATCTGTTTAAAAGAAAATAGAAAAATGGCTCTTTGAGTGTTCAAACTTGCTGACCCTGAGTTAGGCAATCACTGTGATCGTTCAGTGAACCTTGTGGTCATTAAGCGAACACTGTGGTTGTTAAAATTGTTGGAACTGGCAAAAAACATAGAAAACCTCAGTCACCTGATTGTGTGGCATGTTGTAACTGGTCGTGTGTGTCTGTATGTATGTGCATGGCTGTCAAAACTCCAAAACGCTGGGGATGTCAGTCGTAAATTAGACCACTTGCTACGCAACCGGCCATTAAACGAGAACCACTTGTATTTGGTTTGCTTTAAGGGTTGAGAGCTGTATGGAATCTGGTTTCCTTTGACCCTTTAGGGGATTGCAAAAGGTCCAGATGGGGGAATCCTCGTAGGGGGAACTAGGATTGTAACCACCTAGCCACACCCACCCAGTCACATGACCACCTAGTCACATGGCCGTCTAGTCACACCATTAGTCACATGGCCATCTAGCCACGCCTACAGAACCTGTAGTAAAAAATTTGAATCAGGAATAAACTGATTTGCATACCCAAGGTCAACCCCCCCACATACTGCTTTTGCATACCATAAAAAATGCCCCCCCCCCTATAAAAATGCAACTTAGCTAACTATTGTGTATTACTTTGACTCCTATAGTATCCCACCCATAAACCAATACCATATATGGGGAAACACTCTCACCTATATTTAAGGATGGTTCATGTGTGGCAACTGTTTCAGGATGCTCTATGTGGCAAGAGTTTTGGCTTCGATTCATAGTACAGTCATTGCCAACTTGAGATGAGGAAGGACTTTCAAAATCCATGCTGTAGAAAAGAATGAACAAAAATTCTAGAAATTAAAGGTCTGACAAGTTCATAAAGTTATACTTAACCATGAATCCTATATTTTAAAAAAAACCTAAATACCAGGTAAGATATTGATGGCACTTCCATATTTTGTGACTAGGAAAAGAGGACCTCCCACCAGCCCTTATTGGGTTAGAAGTTCTATCAGCCTGCCTCTCTTCTCCTTCAGAAAAATGAATAAACACTTTGTATGTTTCTACTGTATACTATTTAATCATATTCTAATTCTTTCATGTTGTTTCAGAAAGATCACAAGTGAAAAAGTAAAAAGCAAATGACATCTCCTAAATAACTGGACTTTGCCAATAATATCCAAATTCCTTTGGCACGTTTAGAAAATGTAGATAAATGTCGAACTAGTAAATTGTGTCCAGATTTAGTAAAGCTTAGCATTAATCCAATATTACCCAGTGGGATCAACAGTCAATGTCCTTTATGTTCAAGCAAACCTCCTAAGCAATATAATCATATTGTTATGTCCTTTCCCATGTGTTTATAAAATTCCTAGAAAGGCTAAGTGAAAAAAAATACATGTTCTCAGAAGTTTTTGTCACAGAAAAAGCCACTGCCTCTTGTTCAGAAATTGTCTTTTCATGATATAAAGAATATGATATGTCCTTAATAGGCATTCTATCGAGTATTTAATAGCATTTCTATGCAATTAATATGCAAACTCCAGTGAACATTAACTTACCAGCTGACTATGTTCTCTTCTTTAAAAATATCTTCAGATGAAACTGATCCTTAGATGAGCAAAGTTTACAATTAACACATTTCGCAGAAAGGATTCAAATAACAATGTTTTCAAGCAAGCAGAATCACAGCCACTTTTTTCAGAGGCTAATGGGTTTTTTTGTTAAACATTCCTTTTCAGAGGAAAGAAATTTCAGTAGGATATGGACTATACCAACCATCCTCAACTTGTTCGTCAACTGATTTGGGACCATATCACCTCTAACCCCAATGACCATAGGAGTTGAAATCCCAACATATGAGTGGAACAATTGGTGGTAATGCTGGAGTAGGGAAATCAGGCAACTTCACAGAGTAAATTAAGGGATAGGTAAATAGAAGAGGTAACGGACCCTTATAATAGAGTAAGAGACAGATCAAGATAACTGGCAGCTGTAATGGCTCTCATACTGGACTTCAATATAACAAAGACTTATAAATCCCAGTTCAGTTATGTTACAGGTTGTTTATTGGAGATTATCAATCATCCCCATTGTAGCTGTTCCAAAGGTACTTTTCCAAAAGAAAACTGGACTTTGTTTTTCCCTCCTTGAAAACGTTTCTCTTCTCATCCAAGAAATTTCTTCAGTTCTGAGTGAGTAGTGAAAAATGGAACGATTTATGTTCTTTGCACTCAGATCCTTCCATAAATTCTTCCATTCTCCATCATTCAATCAAGAAGCTTCTTGGATGAGAAGCTGGATGACCGATGATCTCTGGAGAGCCAGGGATGGAGGCCACGCCTCCATCCTGGTACTCCTTGACCTCTCGGCAGCTTTCGATACCATCGACCATGGTATCCTTCTGCGACGACTGCGGGAGGTGGGGGTGGGAGGCACTGTTCTACGGTGGTTCTCCTCTTACCTCTCGGACAGGTCGCAGTCGGTGTTAGTCGGAGGGCAGAGATCGACCCCTAGGCCCCTAACGTATGGGGTGCCGCAGGGTTCGGTCCTGTCCCCCCTTCTTTTTAATATCTACATGAAACCGCTGGGCAAGATCATTCGACGGCACGGGATAAAATACCATCAATATGCGGATGATACACAGCTGTATCTGTCCGCCCCGTGCCAACTCAATGAAGCGATGGACGTGATGTGCCAGGGTCTTGAGGCCATTAGAGACTGGATGGGGGTTAACAAGCTTGTACTCAATCCAGATAAGACCGAGTGGCTGTTGTGCTTCCCTCCCACTAATTGGACCAGTGCTCCATCTCTCAGGCTGGGGGGTCAAATTATACGCCCCTCAGATAGGGTCCGCAACTTGGGAGTCCTCCTGGATCCACAGCTGACTTTCGAGCATCACTTGTCAGCTGTGACCAGGGGGGCATTTGCCCAGATTCGTCTGGTGCGCCAGTTGCGCCCCTACCTGAACCGGGAGGCCCTCACAACAGTCACTCGTGCCCTTGTGACCTCTAGGCTGGAGTACTGCAATGTGCTCTACATGGGGCTGCCCTTGAAGAGTATCCGGCGACTTCAGTTGGCTCAGAATGCGGCCGCGCGAGTGATTGTGGGTGCACCTCGTTTCACCCACGTAACATCTATCCTCCGCGAGCTGCACTGGCTTCCTGTTGCTCTCCGGGTGCGCTTCAAGGTGCTACTTATCACCTACAAAGCCCTTCATGGTATTGGGTCTGGGTACTTGAGAGACCGCCTACTGCCAATTACCTCCACCAGACCGATCAGATCGCATAGATTAGGCCTCCTCCGAATTCCATCAACGAGCCAATGTCATCTGGCAACTACCCGGAGGAGGGCCTTCTCGGTGGCTGCTCCGACCCTCTGGAACGAACTCCCCGTGGAGATTCGTACCCTCACCACCCTCCAGACCTTCCGCACTGCCCTTAAAATCTGGCTATCCCAGCAGGCCTGGGGCTAAGGACCTAACCCCCACCCGAATGGTATGACTGTTGTGTTATCTTTTAACAATGTATTGTATTTTGTTCATGACTTGTTTGTCCTTCCCTCCCCTGACTTGTGAGCCGCCCTGAGTCCCCTCAGGGAAAAGGGCGACATACAAATAAAGGAACTGAACTGAACTGAACTGAAAACATTTCCAAGGGGGAAAAAACTCAGGAAATCCATTTGCCTTTCGGAAAAACCTCTCTGGGATGTTTGTCATTGATTTTTTTAAACCATTCTCAATATAATGGGATCCAAACTCAATAGTCAACAACCACATAGCTCCCTAGACACCTCACACAAACAAGCATTCATTGCTATTACTCCCTACTCATCCCTACGCCATTCTCCCCCACTACTACTCACTCCTCCTCTTCCAACTACTACTACTTATGAGTCCTACTCTTTGTAACTATTTGTACCTGCTTTGCATGAACTTCTTTTCCTCAGAGGCACTATCACCACAGGCAACTGTTTCTTATCAAAGCCAATGATGCTATGCTGGCTGGGAAAAAACTTAAAAGAGACAGGACAGAAAGCAGCACAGGTGCTAGCCATTATTCTGAGAGAGCAGCCCACTCCCTCACAAACTTTATCTTGCCAGTAGCTTTGGCGAGGTGGAACACTAATAATGTTCTTATTAGCATTATCAATTGCATCATAATATTATTAGAAAAATACTAGAAAAAAGAAGGAAATAAAACAGGAAGATTTAAGAAAATCAAAGGTCATGGTGCCTTAAAATTAACCTACACAGAATAAAAGCATTTTTACAAGCAGTCCTCAACTTATGATCACAACTGAGCACAAAATTTATGTTGCTGTTAGAAATCTGTTACTTCAGTTTTGCCACAATTTATGACTTTTCTTGACAGATGTTAGGTGAACCACTGCAGTTGTTCAATTAATAATGCAGTTGTTAAGTGAATCTGATCTCCCCATTGACTGCTTGTCAGAAGATTGGGAAAGATCATATATGCCTGTTGTTAAGTATCTGCATGTAAATCACATTACCATAGGGATGTGCAATGGTCACAAGTCACTTTTTTCAGTGCCATTATAACTTTGAATGGTCACTAAGCGAACTAGTGAGGACTACCTGTATTACCAGTACTTACTGTGCTCCTCATTGATTTCCAAAACCACAGTTTTACTAGAGTTTTTTTTCTTTCTGAGAGAATATCTTGTTTCATTTCCATTGCACTGTGGCAAGATGCAGTTGTCACCCTGCCAAGAAAACAAAACATTATTAAAGAATATTATTAAAATATTGTTCTTTTAAGACCCTGCACTGCCCAATTGCACTATAGAAGTTTTTAAAATATGTATCTTTGGTATTTGCAGAACTTCTCAATTTATCTGTAGCAAAATGAAGGGAGGGAGGGGGGAGGTAGAGAGGGGGGGTCCAGGAGGAGGAGGGAATCCAGTCTCCCCCATTGTGAAGCACGCTTTTGCTGTGCAAAGCGCTGCAAGAACAGCGGGCAGGCCATGGAGGGGGTATTGGATCTTCCCCATGCCCCAACCAAAGGAAAGCCAGCCAGGTTTCTCCTTCCCTCCTTCCCTCCCTCTTCCCCCCCACTCAATCCTACTTTGGGACAGAGAAGCACACACTGGAAACATGTGTTGGGGCAATGTTGGAGTGCGTCTTCTGACCCTCCAGCACTCACCTGCAACTCTCCATGCTCAAGGCCAGCTTGCTGAGGGGGGAGAGTGGCCCTGTTGCCTCTGCCCTCCCCCCACACCAGTCCCAGCCATTGCTGCCCAGGGAAGGCACAGGAAACAAAAGTGAGCAGAAACATAGCTCTTACTGTGGCAAAAACACTGAAATTGGGGAAGGCACAGGCAACAAAAAGTGGTGCATTTCAAAGGCGGTGAACAGCGTCCCACTGTGAGAGCCAGGCCATACTTCTCTGCTGCCCAATTCAACAATAGTGGCACTTCTGCTGGGACATTTCCCCCCCCCCCTCAGGCTATTATGCTCGGCAGGAGAGGAGAGCGCTTCCCTACATCACCCTTCTTTTTCTTGGTCCCACCGACAAGGGAGAAAAAAGGCCAGGCTTGAGGGATGGCCTCCACCCCACGACCCACCTCCGCAGTTCTCCCCCAGCCCCCTTTGCTGCCAGCAAAAGCAAAAGTGTACTGCGACAAAAGCAGAATGTTGTTGCTGCGTAAAGGCAAGTGCAGGGGCGTTTCGCTCCCACACTAAGGTTCCGACCATGCCACTGCCTCAACTGGACGATGGCTTTTTCATTCCTCTGCCACGACAGGGTGGCAGGAAGCCGCAGCAGAGGGCCCAAAGAGCCACATGTAGCTCTGGAGCTGCAGGTTGCTGACTCCCCCCCCCCCTCCAAGGGAAAAACTGTATGACTTAAAAGTCAGGTCGATACAGGTCAGAAGATGGGAGAACAAGAATCAGGGAAACACATTGATTCTTTATGGCCAAAACTATATGTCAGATATTTATTCTACAGTCTCTCTTATTGTAATTCTTTATTGCAGCTTTCCTGATTTAGAGTCCTTACAGCAGTAATTGCAAACACAATAAAATATGTTTCAATGCAAGAAGGGCAGCTTTTCTTTCAGAAACTTCTGAAATGAATATATTGCAAAAAGAGGTATTTTTGCACTTTCCCAGCCTGTTCAATTTAAGCAATAACTTCTCAAATGAAAATAAAAGTGAACCAGTAAGTTAACAATTGAGAGGGCAATGTCACATATCAACATGTAGGGGGAAAAAAGGAAAAATGTTATTACCAATTCAGTATTTCTCTCTTCTTCTTTCTTCATAGATTTCAATCTATTTCTATATCCCTTACTGTTAATAATCAATTGTTCTTTAGATGTGGATGAAGCAGAAACAGTTTCTATCACTTTCTTGGGGTAACACAAATCATCTGAAACTGAGAAAATAGAGTTTCACCCTGAAACATAATAGTTGTTGTAGGTAAAGGTTTTACAGATTATGGGTTGATTTTTAAAGGACTTTGATTTATGCAATCTATTAAATACAATTTTATAGAAACAAAGAGTTCTCATGATTTAAAATTCACAACTGAGAAACTGGGTTGCCTGAAACCCTCGCCTATTTCCTGTGAATCAAGAAAGAATATTATTCTTCCACTGCTATTAACAAAATCTAGTCAGTGATCTTGATTATAGGAATAAAAATAAAGTGGCTTTGATCTCAACTTCTAGGAACCCTCGTAATCAGATATATACATGTGTGTGTATCTATATCTATACGCACACACATACATACCCCTACATACAAAGACACACACACACACATGGAAACACCACATGTGCATATCATGTGAGAGTATTTGGCTTAAAATTCTGAAGCATTATATTTCTCCTGTAAGTCATGTCAAAATGCTTATTTTACCATTTTTGAACATTAATTTCCTAAACACGAACAATCTGCAACAGTATAAATTAATTCAGAAAAGTCACTTAAACTACTGGGCTGCTTACAAATGAGTCAGATTATCATATTTTAGAAGAATTGAATATTAAATTTTGTACGTTCTATTAAAAAGCACAAGGAATAAAGCCTCATGGTACTTATGCAAAGTGGTAACTTTCCCAGTACCACCTTCTGTAATCAGAATTCAAAGGAACAGCAGACCCACTATGATGTTGGTTCTGCAATTTTTAACTGAGGGGCTATTATAATTAACAGCTACCAAGACATCCCAAATAACTAAGGGGCGGCTCTTCTCATCAATTTATTAAAAAAACTAAGCCTGAAACGAGATATAAATAGCCATGGAAAAAGTTTTATATCAGAATCTCTATGTCTCATGGAATTATTAACAATGCCCAGCATGGAAATATAAATAGTCAGTATATAAATGTTTATATTGTGCAGATACAGGCTAGGTTTCTTAAGAGTTGACGGATAATAGCTACTTTTAATGAGTCTGGAACCTTCTGGACTGAGCTAGATTATCTTTTACACATTAAATGGAATAAAGATAGAAAAGCAAGTCATCTATAGAGATTCTCAGTCATCCAGATCATGGTTGTCCCAAAGATGGGACAACTACTTTCAAAAGAAGAAACAAGAAAGTCCAGTTGCCTCTTGGAAAAAGCATCTTTGGAACAACCATGCCCTGATGACTGAGAAACTCTACCGATTTTTAGTTATACAATTTGGGATGAATACCCTTTGAATGGTGTGGAAGTAGGAATGGATTTCCAGATAGAAAATTGCCGACTACAGGAACCAGGTGATCCTGAGGACATACATAAATCTCCAAGTGCTTCTATAAAGATGCAAATTATGAGCTGTTTGCAAGGCATATAGATCCTTCCATTCTCCACTATACTGTCAGACAGGGGTGAGTTTCAAAAATTGTTCGAACCTACTCTGTGGGCGTGGCCTCCTTTGTGGGAGTGGCTTGCCACCAATGTGACCGGATGGGAGTGGCTTCCCGCCCATGTGACCGGATGGGAGTGGCCTGCCACCCATGTGACCTGGTGGGAATGACCAAGACGATGTTATTACTACATATTACTAATTACTAGATATTATTAATATTACTAGATCATTATTAATGCGTAGATAACTGCGGGACATTACACACTCACCCACACACACACACAAACTATGACAGTGCCAGGAAAACACCAAAAAATAAGAATCCCCCCCCGCCAAATGCCAATGAAACCAGTTTTTTTTCCCTAAGCCTAAGGACAGGAAAGACAAAGTCACTGGAATAAAATCCATCAAGGCAATGTGGAAAATTATAAAGGACAGGCGCCACCTCAGAATTACCTAACCAAGGAGGGTGAAACACACTAAATCTGGCAAAGCTGCCTTGCAACAAACCTGGCCTGCCCATAGAAAAGCAGCCACTTTGAGACTGGTCTGAAGACTTAAAAGCAACATATTGCATCACAACATTTGCAAAAAGGAATAACATTTCTTGCAATAAACATTCTATAAACAATAAATAAATAAAAATTCCCTAAAAATAATTAAAAACCACCACGTTCAGAGAAGACCAAAGGACCTCACAGTCCTCTCCCTCCTTATATTTTTCTTTTTTGTCCTAACTTTCTCCTCCTTCCCCCCCAATCCCACTTCCTTTTAGCACTGATGATGTTACCTAGTTTGGTAATGAAATGTCTGTAAGAAAACTACCAAGCTCAGAAAGCAGCAAGGATCCCACTATCCCCCACCTCCTCTTTCTCCCTCTCTTTCTCCTTTTTGTCCTTTCTCTTTCTTCCCCCACAACCCCACTCCCTTCTAGCACTGAAGTTACCAAACTAGGAGTGCTGGAGAGGAACTCTCACAGGGCGAAGAGCTTCCCGCTACAGGTACAATCTATCTGCAGCCATAAATGACTGCAAGCAGCAGCTTCAGGCACCTGCTCGCAGCTGACAGTTGTGTTTGGGAGCGGAGGTGGCGGCAGCGGAAGCGGGCACAGCACGGGATGTCCCAGAGCCCAGGCACTTTTGGAACCTTCGCAGGGCCAGGAATGATTGGAAAACAAGCCCACCGCCGCTTCCGAGTGCCACATCTTTGCTCCACAAGCGGCAGACACGCCTGTTGCGAGGCCGTCCCATGCTCCAGCCTGGCCAGGGAAGACAGCAGCCCTTTATTCCCGCCAAGCCTCCACACAACGTGCCACCGGTCATGCCAGGGCAAACTTCCGCCCACCCACCATCCCGCCCACTGAGTGGTGGCTGGGTGGGCACCGGGTGAGCCCCGCTGCCCCAGCCATGTGGTGCCCACTGCCCACCTTGAAGGCAACATCGTGGAACTCACCACTGCTGCTGAGTGAGGACTGGCTGGGCAGCGCCCCCCGTTAACCACCCTGTCCTGGGCCATGCCTGTGCCCCTACCCGGCCCGCCTGCTGAGTAGAAGGAGGCGGCGGGGATGCGTTGTTGGGCAGCCAGCAGGGTGGAAGTGGGTGCAGCGCTGCCGCACTTGCCCTTGGGGCTTTTCTTATGGACATATTGGCTGGTGCTGCTTCAGAACACCCCAGGCGCTGGCTCCTCTGAGCGCAGCCCATTCTCCCTCCCAAGAAGACCGTTTTCTTTTTAAAAACGCCTCTGCAGACGATCTTGAAAACCTGCGAGGTTGCTTTGGGAGGGGGAAGACAGGCAGCATTCCCCCCACCCCATCCCTGGTTGCCTGAAGCCTTGGAGCCTGCAGCAACTTGCACAGTAAAGGTAATTAAGAACTTCTCTCACTTGTGAGATTTTCTTTATTGTGCAAAGGTTTGCTTTAAGGCTGCAGGCTCCGAGGCTCCGAGATCACCCGGAGAGGCATTTTTTAAAAAGAAAATCCTGAAAAGCCACAAGATCTGGAGAGACGAGCAGCTGGTGTTTCTTTTTTTGGGGGGGGATCCCCGGAACCAGGAGCGCAACCCGCACGACTTGTTCAAAGAACAAAAGAAAGGGACAGGAGAGGAGTTCGGCTATTTGAAAAGCCCCACTTGGAACTCCTCTCCTGTTCCTTCTTTTGCTGTCTGTACATGCAGTGCGGGTTGCGCTCCCTTTTCTTTCATAGCCAGCTCGCTTCCAATTGGGGGAGGGGGGGAAGAAATCGATTTTTTCCTTCCCTCTCCATGGATCTCCACCCCAATTGGAAATGAGCTGGCTATGAAATACAAGCGAGCACAACCCGCATGGCTTGTTCAAACACCAAAAGAAGGGGCAGGAGAGGAGTTTGGCTGTTTGAAAAGCCCTGCTTGGAACTCCTCTCCTGTTCCTTCTTTTGCTGTTTCTATATGCCGAGCGGGTCGTGCTGCCTTGTCGGTAAGGGTGCTTTGCAGTGACAGGGGCCAGGAGCGGTACCAGCGTTTCCGGAAGTTAATTACTTCCGGGTTCACCGACCATCCGGTCCGCACGAACAGGGGCGATCCGGGAGGAACCCACCCCTGCTGTCAGAGCTGAAGAAGCTTCTTGGATGAGAAGGAGGAGCCATGTAGCAATGTTACAACGTGCAGTCTCGACACTCTGAGACCACCGTTGACACTTTTGCCGTTGGAGGGTCTATTGAGACCTAAACCGTCCCGTAGAGATGGTAATCAGGAAGGCAAAGCCTTGCTAGTCTCAGAGATATTGCAAAATCCCTGTTAGACCCAAGGGAAGTGCTTCAAGCCCGCGGTGAACAGTCAGGATGCTCCAGAAGGAAGGAAGTGAAAAGAGAAAGTGAGTCCATCTGGTGAGGTATTTTTTCTATTTTGCTAAAGACTGCCCAAAGAAATGTTTCTTTAAAGCCAAATTGATTCTTAAACAAAAGAACTGAGCTGCGAAAATAATCCTAATGGGATTGCTGTGGAAAGTTTTTTTCCCCTTTGTCATTGTAACTATTTTTTGTGGATTGAAATGTTAGTCATGTTCTCCATTTCTCCTCTTAAAGTGAACGGATTGATTTTTTTTCTTCTGCTTCTTGTTGCTATATTTTTTGACTTCTAGATTAAAACCTTTCTTTTTATTTTAACAGTTCTTCCTACTACTTGTTATTAAATCACACTAAAAGCAATCTAAAGAACTTTGTTTCCTACAGAAGATGAAAATTAACTGCCAGTAGGAGGTTTTTTTGTTGAAACAACGTATCTCTTTCCTTATTTGATTTCACTAACTTTGCAGCTGAAGGGTTTGCAACTTTACAGAAACACCAAGGGCACCAACTGTTTTCACAGGTGCCTCTAAGAACTATTTTGGCAGAGAAAGAAAGAAAGAAAGAAAGAAAGAAAGAAAGAAAGAAAGAAAGAAAGAAAGAAAGAAAGAAAGAAAGAAAGAAAGGGGGAGGGAGGAGGGGAACAGAAGCCTTCCTCTTTGAAGAGCATAAAAGAACTTGTGTTTAAGTCAACTTAAATAAAATAAAAGCTAAGAGAGGCCTGGAAGACTAGACTGGTAGTCATTATTGAGTTTTTTTCTTTTTCTTTCTCTCTTCTGTTTTGGAAACATGGGTCAATACTTAGATGAGGAAACCTTAAAATTCCAAAATATCTTGGCTGGAATTCAAAATCTATTGGAAGGATATGGGAGAATTGAGAAGAAGCTGGAAAGACTAGTCTTCCTCACAGCAAAAGATGATGGGGTTGGAGCCCCCCAAATTAAAGGGGAGAATGAAGATATAGAAGATAAAGATAAGAAAATAGATAAATTTAATAATGGAGCAAATGTGGGTGAAAATGGAAAGGGAATGTGGAAAAGGGAATTCGATGAATTGGAGCTTTACCCCAGATTCCAGGACACAGAAGAGAAAAAAAATATTAAAATACTAAATATTAAAAAAAAATACATAAGAAGAGAACTTTTTTCAGAAGCAAGATTGACAACTAAAGACAAGTTAACTTTAGTAGCAACTGGTGGGTAAGGAGATTATCTAAGAGACCCTTCAAGCAACAAAGTGCGGAGAGAAGCCTATAAAAACCTTATAAAGGGGACAAAAAGAAGACTGACTCCACAATTGGCAAGAGAGATAAGACTGTTTTGTTACTGGAAAGATACAGGTTGACAATGAAAGTTGGTAATAAAAATTTAGTTTTTTTATTATTGGTGATTAATAAGTAGGAACTTCTAGATTGTTTTAGATTGTTATTAAATGTTTACTCGCTAACAATTAATTAACCATAAATAATAATAATAATGAAATGATAATGGATACAGTGTAATGATATATACATGTATTGACAATTTAGTAAAAGAAATAATATAAATATATAAATTGTAAATTGTGTTTTGAAAAAAGACCTATAAATTTTATTAACAAATTTTCATTTAGATCTTGTTATAAAAGTGTAAGGTTGTTTTTTTGGGAGGTGGGGGCCCTGATGAGAGGAGATGGGGCATGAATAGTAAATGATTTTTAGCCAATTATAATAACAACAAGGAAATGTTAATGGTCATTGTTTAACAATATATACATTCTCTGGTATTGGCTAAAGTAACTTAGATATAAATGTTAGTCAGTGAGTTGGGAAAAAAGGGGGGAGAGGCTTAAAAATGTTATCTATTGACTTTTACTTAAAAGATGCTATAAAGGTGTAATGTTATTGGAGGATTTTTTGAAATAGCTAATGAATGCCATCATGTGGTTTTGTCTTTAAGTACGAATCATTTGAGGTAAAAGCATGTTCAAATAATTGTAGTCAAATGAGAACTGTGGTACACTGATAGTAAGATATACAAAGATGTTTTACTTAAAGTGTATACTCTAATATGAACTGTAAGTAATGACTGTGGAAGAAATGCACGAAAGTTATCTGTAACTAATCGACACGCTTTCTACAAGATGTAATGAAGGATGATTCTTTTTTTGTGTTTTTGTTTAATTAAAATAAAATAAAAATTTTCAAAAAAAAAGAAGCTTCTTGGATGAGTAATGAAAAGTCTTCAAAACACACACACACACACACAAAAAACAAAGACCAGTTGCCTCCTGAAAAAAGCACCTTTGGGACAAGTCTTCATTAGCTTCCCTTCCAATGAGTAAGCTCATATGTCTGGTCTCATTTGGTATGAATATTCCTCTATCTACAGTCTAGTTTCATCTCACTTGCTTCTTAGGCCACAGCTCTGAACCATAGAAGTTTGTTAAAGACGGAGAGAACAGGTAGGTTGACCAAGGCATTCACAGGTATTCCTGCCATACCAACTGGAAAGTTCTCTAGTGTTGGAATTCATTCCGGGTGTTTGTGTGCAGGGCAGTTTCTGCTGTCTGAAACACACAAACACAGGGATGCAAAAACATCGCACCAGAAGCATCTTTCCGGCCTAACGGTCAGGACGCACTATGCAGCCTCATGTAACAACAACTATGTGAGCCAGTTACTCCCACACCTGCCCTTTCTCCCCCCTATGCTGTGCTGTAACTTTCTATTCCCCCTTTCCCCCTCCCAATGCTATGCAGCTTGTAACTTTCTATTCCCCCTTTGCCCACCCTTTGCCATGGTGTGATTTTCTATTGGTTTATTTGTAGAATGCTGTGATTTTTCATTAGTTTACTTGTACCATGTATGATTATATATCCCTTTTGATACGCTCCTTTTTGATGACGCTGTAACTAACTTTTCTAATAAAAGAGCCCTTTGAAATTCATTCGAAGCTTAGCTCATCCCAAGGAATTCTGTCTGGTGTTTTCCTTTCAATTCGGCCAAGGACACATGAGCGGCCCTCCAGTGTGGCAACAACGCCGCACTCTAGATATAATTCTTTAGTTTTTAATTTTAGAATTAAGATTTAGGCAATTTTATCAAGTTTGGAGTAGTTCTGTCATAGGTATAAAGCCAGCTGAATAACTTTGGATTAAGTCGCTATCTTTAAGTCCTAGGAAGAAGGCAAACCACTCCAGAAAAATGTTGTTGAGAAAAGTAGACTTCCTCATGTGTTTGTCAAAAGTCCAGTCTGACTCAAAAACAAAACAAAAAAATCTTCAGCAGAAAATAACCTAACCATGGCAAAGGAATGCCCTATTTTCATATCATCCAATTTTTTTCACTTAAGAAAACCATGTCAGCTGATACATTGAAACAGCTACTTATTTGTTATGAACATAAAGTCTTGAAATATTCCATTGTTCAGGGTTGTTAGTGCGTGTCTGTGTGTGTGTGTGTGTGCTAAAAGCCCTCAGAACAGCTATCAGAAGAATCTTTAGCATTAAATCTGATGACTAATGAAATTAAACTGTCTTAGGCCTTTCTTCTTCGCCAGGTTAGAGCCAGAACAATTTTACTCACTTTGTAGTGGAACAAGATAGGCTTGATGATGTTTATCTATTGATGAGGAGTAAAAATGGCCTCTACAGATGAGATAACTTTGATGAGGCAACTTTTTTATGTGAGATACCCACTTAATGCAACATCTCATTTGCAGCTGGGATGAGAGAAGAGAGCCATGTTTATTTTATACTAGTTGAATGTATTGTGTTTAGCTTTTAAATTTTAAAATAATTGATTTTCTACCATTGTGCTCTGGTGTACTTAAAACCAAAATGCACATGGAACGGTACAATGCAAACATTCTGGTGATTCTTCTGATTTAAATTTTGGAGGGAGGCTTTTAGCAGTGCCAAAGAACATGAATCTACATTTGCAGAATACAAACTATTTTTTTTATCATAGCAATACTTTTAATAAATATGTTTCTAAAATATAAACCCTAAAAGACATACTCATTCTTAGTTGCGAAATGCTTCCACCAATTGGACTGTGTCTTTAGGCATCATCCAAACTTGGATCTTAATCAATCAAACAAAGTAAAGGAAAACGAACCAAAAGAAAATGCCAGAGCTTCAAAACAACAAATCCAATCATGGTCTTTGAACCAGATATATGAAAGCTGCACTTCTGATACTACTAAATGTATTAGAGCATGAGTAGGCCGACCTAATGGTCTCCAGATACTTCAGATTTCAGCATTCATCAACATAGCCAGAATAGTCGATAGCAAGAGTTTGAAGGCTCAGTAGCCCCAAAACTCAGAGTAGCATTAGATATATTACCTGTTTCAGAGACTGAAGCAAGGGATGAAGAAGATGCAAACTTTAAAGATATTATACTTTAAAAATTTAAATTTACAAGTGGAAATCAAACCTTAAAACAGAAAGATCAGTTGTGCAATTCAGCATCACAAAAAAGTTAGTAAAAAAACTTCTATGAAGTTTATGGTAAGGCACAATACTTACACTTGAATCCAGTATCGCACTCAAAAGCATGGATGGATTCTAGAATTCCTTTGATTACTTCTCTAAGAAAGATATCATCCCTCAGACCTCTGAAACAAGCCAACATAAATTTTAAATGGAGCTGCTATCAATACAATAGAGTATTTTTTCGTGCAAGCTTTAAATATTTGCAATTCTTTTACATCAATGCCCTCATCGCATTAGTGTTAGCAGTTGAATAGTGAGTACTCTAGTCTTTCTGAGATTGGCTCAGTTCAGCATTTTATCTATTGATCTCCTAACAAGTGGAATATATTTTGTGCTGGAAGAGATTTACCTTTTAGTGATTTTGGCATTGCAAAGTGGACACCGTGTTACATCTTTCTTCTGTGTAAGCAGTTTCAAAACACAGAACCTGGAAAAGAAGAAAAATAGCGTGTTTAGTCTCTCACTCAAATTCTTTTTTTCTAAAAAAAAGCTCACCCAGGAAAAAAATAATCTTTCTCCTGGCATATTCCCATATTTGTAAGTATAAACTATTTTTCTTTTCTATGCTTGTATTTCTGATTTTTATATCAACAAATTTTCAAACACCAAATTTTACTCCTCCACAGGCTCTTTTTCAGGAACAAAATATGATGACATTATTAGCGCCTGTTATTTTCACTAAAAGCATAATTATAGTTATAGCAGAAACGTAACCATTGAAAACTCATTGGTAGTGAATTTAAAAAATGAGAACTTTTTCAATTCAGTAAACTAATTTATCCCTCCTGGTCTCTCCTTTCTTTTTTTTTTAATGAAAATTTTGAAAAAAAAACTTTTACAAATATTTACTTCCCTCCCCCCAAACCTCCCCCCCCCCGACTTCCCAGAACCAATACAGGGTATAAATCTTTTAAGAAAAACATTCTAAAGTAAACTTTAAAAAAGTTAATATCATCTTTCATTTGAGCTTTAACTCCTCCTTGCTAGGCTTGCTCTAAACAACTTATATCATTTCTAATTTCTTTAGTCATAAGCTATCTGAAATTTCTTAGTCCCATATTTATTTTGAGTATAGCCAATCCATTTTCTCCACTCCAGTTTATATCTCTCGTTTGAATGGTCCTTGAGATATACAGATATTTTAGCCATCTCAGCTAAGTTTGTTACTTTCAGTGTCCATTCTTGAATAGTAGGCAAATCTTCCTTCTTCCAGTATTGCGCCACCAACAGTCTAGTTGCGGTTATTAAATGCAAGATTAGGTTAATCTCTACAACTGTACAATCTGTAATTATACCTAACAAAAATAACTGAGGGGTAAAATTTATCCTTTTTTAAAGAACATTTTGCATAATCCACCATATTTTTATCCAAAATGATTTAACCTTTTTACAAGTCCACCATATATGAAAGTAAGTAGCATCAGCACAATCACATCTCCAGCATTTAGGTTGTAAATTCGGATAAATAGAGACCAGTTTTTTAGGATCTAGATGCCATCTATAAAACATCTTATAAAAGTTTTCTCTCAAATTTTGGACTTGTGTAAACTTTATATTTCTTACCCATATCTTTTCCCATGTATCCAACATTATTATATTCTTCAAAATTTTGGGCCCACTTTATCATACAGTCTTTAACTAATTCTGTTTCCGAATCCATTTCTATTAATGCATTATATAATCTCTTTATATGCATTGAACTTTAATTTCTGATTTGTTTTAGTAAATTATCCTCTTTAGAATACGAGGCATGAGGTAAAATATAACAACTTTATTAACAGGTAACAGCAACTAACAAGTTCAGAACACAGACAGCGCTTGGCCGCCTGACAGCTATTTATATATGACAGCTGTCAGGCAGCTGGCCAATAGGTGGCCAGTGATTTTCCTGCCAGCCGGCAGGCGCACCCAGGCCAATCAGGAGCCTGTGGCTCTGGCCCCGCCTGCCGGCTGCGTCGAAAAGATGCAACACCCCTTCCCCCCAGACAGCGCATGCATAGTCCTTTAGGTACGACAGTCTTCCGCGCACGCGCTGGGATCGCCAGAGAAAGGGAGTGTCCGTCACTGGAGGAGGAGGTGGTCTGCTGCTGTGACGCAGCAGATGGGAAGGTCCGGCCCCCGAGTCCACAGGAAAAGTTAAAGGTAGGCTGCCTCCTTTGGTCGGAACATTGGGACGGCGGTGGCGCGAAGCGGGGAAAACGGCTGGAGTTGGCAGCACCATGGCTGGACGTGGCTGAGCAGGTTGGGCAGCCGCTGGGTGAACAGGCCCCGGCTGCAGTGGTTGAGGAGCTGCGAGCGTGGCTGGAGACGGCAGAGCCACGGCTGGCTGTAGCTGGGTAGGTTGAGCGGCCACTGGGTAGGCAGATCCCGGCCGCGATGGTTGAGCGGTCGATGCTGTTGGTGGCTGCGGTCTCTCTGGTGCCCGGCCGCGCAGTTGATTCAGATGGCGCCGCCAAAGTCTTCTGTCACTCAGCTGGATCCTATAAGAGCATGGGCCTGTTAACTCTGTAATGACCCCAGGCAGCCATTTCGGGTCCCCCGCGAAGTTTTGAGTGAGGACCCCCTCACCCACCAGAAAAGACCTAGGGGGTTCAGGGAGAGGGCCGGCAGCGGGGGAGAAGGAAGGGTGCAGCTGGTCAAGGGTGGTCCTCAGGCGGCGGCCCATGATGATCTCAGTGGGACTCTTGCTGGTAGACTGGCAGGGGGTGGAGTGTGCGAGCAAGTAGGTATGAAGACGTACAGGCCAAGGCAGGTGGGCAAGGCGGGCCAGGGCCTCCTTGGGCGAACACACAGTGCACTCAGCCATGCCATTGCCAGCCAGGTGGTAGGGGGCAACGGAGGCATGCCTAATGCCCAGGGAAGCAAGGTAGGAAAGGAAAGGAGCAGATTGGAATTGGGGCCGTTGTCAGAGACGATGACATCCAGGATGCCATGGGTGGTGAAGAGGGATTGGAGAATTTGAATGGTGGTGCCGGCCGTGGTGGACGTCATGGGAAAAATGTCCACCCACTTGGACAGGGTGTCCACTACAAGGAAAAAGGAACGGCCGTCTAGGGGGCTGAAAAAATCTACATGGAGGCGGCTCCAGGGGGAGGAAGGGAACTCCCAGGAGCGGGCAGGGGTGGCGGGTGGGGCCGGCCGAATGGCCTGGCAGGGAGGACACTGCTGGACCCAGGCACCGATATCCGCGTCCATGGAGGGCCACCAGGTGTAGCTGCAGGTGAGGGCTTTCATCCGCACTATGCCAGGGTGCCCTTCACGGAGGCGGTCGTGGACGAGCTTGCGGAAGGCAGCAGGGACAATGACCCTGGAGCCCCAGAGTAGGCAGTCCTGAAGGACTGACAGTTCATCCCGGCGGCGGAAAAAGGGAAGAAAGTCGGCCGTACGAGTTTCTTCCATCCAGCCCCGCCGAACTGCGTCCAGGACTCTCTGGAGGAGGGGGTTGGAACTGGAGGCCTGCGAAATGTCAGCGGCCGAGAGGGGGCATTCGAGGTCATCGTCAGGGCCATGACCATGACCGAGGGGGCGGGGTTGGAGACCGGGAGGGGCAGAGGTCAGCAGCTAAAGGCATCGGCGTGGCCCATGTGTTTGCCCGGCCAGTAGACCAGGGAATAGGAATAGGCGGAGAGGAACTCCGACCAACGGCCCATGCAGGGTGAAAGAATAGGGGGTGTGGCCCGGTCGCCAGCGATGATGCCCAAAAGGGGCTTGTGGTCCATCAGGAGAGTGACACGGCGACCGTAGAGATAGGGATGGAATCGTTTTACTCCCACAATGGCCACGAGGGCCTCCTTTCTGCGCATGTCCCTGGAAGATGGCTGCTGAGTCTTTCGCTCCAGCTTGACTCCTCCGAAAAATGGCTTAAATGAAAGATATATCTGCCCAGGAGCTCGGCTGAAGGTAAACAAACTCCCCAGAACATCTGTGCCAGCAGCGTAGGGGGAGACTCGTCTCCTCGGAGCTGCTAGGAGCTGTTGGGCAAAAAAAACGCCAACGCTGACACTGCTGCTGTTGGGGAAGCCTTGATTTATTGAAGCTCCTGACGGAGAAGCCTGTTCCCGTTGCTGCTTGGAGCCAGACGTTGGAAACTGGTTAGCTAGGGCTACGTGGAGCTGTGGAGCTGTGTGTGTGTATGCCAGAGATTAAGAGCTGGGCAGTCTGTTCACTCACCAAGAAACGCTGAAGCTGATATCTGAGCTGCTGCCCCCCCCCCGCCTGTTGCTGCTGCTGTTGCTTGCCTGTGCTTCCACTTGTTCCCCTGCCTAGCATGGGCTCTCCACTATCCTGGCCTGTGACCATCTGATTTTGGCCTTTCAACATCCGACCTCCTCTGATCACATTGCCACCCGTCACTGCCCCTGGAATACCAACTCGGACAGCGCCCACCTAATTACAACTCTCAGGACGCCATGGACTGTGCTTTTGTGGTGCATATGTTTTATGAAAGGAGCGATAGAGGATGGCAGAAATATGGAGGGGGAGTTGGCGTCCTAACAACCAACACACACACCCCTTCTTTTTCAACCTGTTCCAGCCACCACCAGACTTTGGACCCTTTCAGGCCTATAGGCGAGGGGGAAGACAAGACATTCCCCTGCATACTATCTATATATCTTCTATGGACCGTTGTTGGCTTCTGTTTTGGATTATATCCTGACCTGGTGGGGGTGAGACTGCGAAGCTATTGCTTGTTAAAATCTGACGTTTACGCCCTGCCCCCTCCATTTGCACCCATCTCAGCCACTCAGACTTTGCCTTTATCCACATCTTTGGCAGCCCGGACTTAACACCTTCGGCAGCCCCTTTAACCGCCTTTTGATCTGGCGGCCAAGGACACTCTAACCGCACAATTTTTAACTGGTATGGTGAGTGCATGGGATTTGTTTGTGATTGAATGAATGGCCCACTTTTATTACCCTATTGCTACTATATTTTTTAATTATTACGTGGGGATTGTCTGAGTGAGTAAATGAGTCTGTCTGATTCGGAGGGCCTGCCGGGGAACGCGGGAGCTATAGGGGTGGTTGAGGGAACCACGGACACGGGAGTGGGTTGGAGCATTGCGGTCGTAACGGGGAGGGGCAGATATGGCGGGGACTTTAGGGCTGGCCATTACCGGGGAAGGAGGGCTCGCTACGTCACAGAGATTCCTCCTTCCGGCCCTATGAGTTCCACTCCGAGGCCAGATGATGCGAGTAATCAGGACCCTGGTCTCAGGCTGTTGTTGCTAAATGCCAGGTCTGTAGTTCACAAGGCTCCCCTCGTCCGGGACTTAATTTTAGACGAGAGGGCAGACCTGGCATGTATTACTGAAACCTGGCTGGGCCCGGAGGGAGGAGTCCCCCTCGTAGAGATGTGCCCAGAAGGATTTCAGGTGCTTCATCAGCCGAGAGCCCAGGGAAGGGGTGAGGGTGTGGCTATTGTTATCCGGGAGTCTTTAGCACCTCATAGGTTCCCTGCTCCGGAGCTTATCGGGTGTGAATCCCTGCTGGTGAAGTTGGACCTCAAGGGTCAAGTGGGTTTGCTGTTAACGTACCTGCCTCCCAACAGCGTTGCAGCAGCCCTCCCCTCGCTCCTCGAGTCGGTAGCCGAGCTAGCAATTGAGTTCCCCAGGCTTATGGTCCTGGAGGATTTCAATTTGCCTTCGCTCAGTGAACACTCTGATGGGGCGCAGGAGTTCATGGCTTCCATGACAGCCATGGGCTTGACCCAGGTAATTCGGGGCCCAACTCACTCAGCCGGTCACATGCTCGACCTCGTATTCCTCTCGGAGCAGTGGACTTGTGATCTTGGTCTGAGGGGTAATGAGATCATACCCCTGTCGTGGTCAGACCACTGCCTACTGAGGCTTGACTTCCGGAGACCAAACCTCCACTGTAGGGAGGAGGAACCGACCAGGTGGTTCCGCCCCAGGCGACTTATGGACCCCTTGAGGTTCCAGACGGAGCTTGGGGTTATTCCTGATACTCTCGCCCACAGTCCGGTGGAGACTCTGGTTGCTGCCTGGCACTCGGCAGCATCGGAGTCCCTTGACTGGATTGCGCCACTACGGCCACTCCGAGGTGGCGGATCCCGGAGGCCTCCTTGGTTCACCAAGGAGCTCCGGGAGAGGAAGCGCCGGAGGAGACGCCTAGAGCACCTATGGAGGTCCGATAAATCCGAATCGAATCGAGCAGCCTTAACAACATGCACCAAGGAGTACATCAGGGCACTTAGGACAGCAAAAAGATCGTATATTGCCACCTTGGTTGCGTCCGCTGAGTCTCGCCCAGCCGCCCTGTTTAGGATAACCCGTTCCCTCCTAAATAGGAGGGATACGGGGGACCCCTTGCAGGGTAGGGCTGAAGATTATGTCCAGTTCTTAGCGGACAAAGTTGCTCGGTTTCGGTCGGATTTGGACTCCATCTTTGCAGATCCAGCCGAGGCACAGGCGGATAATTTGGCAGACCATCGCTGGGTTGAGTTTCAGGATGTTGCCCCCGGGGACGTGGACAAGGCCATGAGAGCTGTGAGTGCCTCCACTTGTGTACTGGACCCGTGTCCCTCCTGGCTGGTTGCCAACAGCGGAGAGGTGACACGGGGCTGGATCCAGGCGGTTGTTACCGCCTCCCTTCGGGAGGGGCTCTTCCCCTCCGCACTTAAAGCGGCGGTGGTGAGACCCCTCCTGAAGAAACCATCTTTCTTAACAATTATCGTCCAGTCTCCAACCTCCCCTTTGTGGGGAAGGTTGTTGAGAAGGTGGTGGCCTCCCAGCTTCAGCAGTCCTTGGAGGAAGCCAGTTACCTTGACCCATTCCAGTCCGGCTTCAGGCCTGGTTACAGCACAGAAACCGCTTTGGTCGCATTGACCGATGATCTCTGGAGAGCCAGGGATGGAGGCCATGCCTCCATCTTGGTTCTCCTTGACCTCTCGGCGGCTTTCGATACCATCGACCATGGTATCCTTCTGCGACGACTGCGGGAGGTGGGGGTGGGAGGCACTGTTTTGCAGTGGTTCTCCTCCTACCTCTCGGGCAGGTCGCAGTCGGTGTTGGTTGGGGGGCAGAGATCGACCCCTAGGCCCCTAACATATGGGGTGCCGCAGGGGTCGGTCTTGTCCCCCCTACTATTTAACATCTACATGAAACCGCTGGGCGAGATCATTCGGAGGCACGGGATAAGATACCAGCAATACGCGGATACCCAGTTGTATCTGTCCGCCCCGTGCCAACTCAATGAAGCGGTGGACGTGATGAACCGGGGTCTTGAAGCCGTTAGGGACTGGATGAGGGTGAACAAGCTTGTACTCAACCCGGAAAAGACCGAGTGGCTGTTGTGTTTCCCTCCCAATAATTTGGCTAGTGTTCCATCACTCAGGCTGGGGGGCCAAATATTATACCCCTCAGACAGGGTTCGCAACTTGGGAGTCCTCCTGGATCCACAGCTGACCTTTGATCACCATCTGTCGGCTGTGACCAGGGGGGCATTTGCCCAGGTTCGCCTGGTGCGCCAGTTGCGGCCCTACCTGAACCGGGAGGCCCTTACAACAGTCACTCGTGCCCTTGTGACCTCTAGGCTGGAATACTGCAACGTGCTCTACATGGGGCTGCCCTTGAAGAGCATCCGGCGACTTCAGCTAGTCCAGAATGCGGCCGCGCGAGTGATTGTGGGTGCACCTCGGTTCGCCCACATAACACCTATCCTCCGCGAGCTGCACTGGCTACCTGTTGATCTCCGGGTGCGCTTCAAGGTGCTACTTACCACCCATAAAGCCCTTCATGGTAGTGGATCTGGGTACTTGAGAGACCGCCGGCCAATTACCTCCTCGCGACCTATTAGATCACACAGATTAGGCCTCCTCCGAGTTCCATCCGCCAGTCAGTGTCGACTGGCAACTACGCGGAGGAGAGCCTTTTCAGTAGTAGCTCCGACCCTTTGGAATGATCTCCCCGTGGAGATTCGTACCCTCACCACCCTCCAGACCTTCCGCACAGCCCTCAAGATCTGGCTATCCCGTCAGGCCTGGGGTTAAAGATTATAATCCGTCCCCACCCGAATGATGAATGTTGCTTCTATTTTTAATTATGTATTGTTTTATATGTCATTGTGTGTATTCCCTACCCCATAAGTTGTAAGCCGCCCTGAGTCCCCTCAGGGAAAAGGGCGGCCTATAAATAAACTTATCTATCTATCCATCCATCCATCTATCTATCTATCTATCTATCTATCTATCATCTATCTATCTATCTATCTATCTCCTTGTCCAACTGGCTATAATTTCGCTCAGCTTTGGACAAGGTGCGGGAGTAGAACGCAATGGGGGCCTCGGAGCCGTTGGGGTAGGAGTGGTGAGGACAGCCCCCACCCCAAAGGGGAAGGCATCGCAAGCCAGGAGGAGTGGGAGGTGCTCGTCATACTGCATGAGCACAGGGGCAGAGGTTAAGAGAGTTTTGACAGCCGCAAGCACATGCGCCTCACGGTCTGTTCAGTTCCAAGGGGCGGAGGCATCAAGGAGGCGATGCAAAGGCTCCGCGACAGAAGCCTTGTGGGGGATAAAAGTGGAATAGAAATTGAGGAGCCCCAGGAAAGCCTGGAGCTCCGCCTTCGAAGAGGGAGTGGGGGCGGAGGCGATGGTCTCGACTTTAGAAGGGTTGGGATGGATTCCTCGAGAATCCACAAGGTAGCCAAGGAATTCTACCGACAGCACGCCGAGCTGGCACTTGAAACGCTTCAAGTGCAAGCCGGCGGCACGGAAACGGGAGAGGACAGTCCTAAGGGTTTTGACGAGTCCTGATTGGTCCGGAGCGGCTATGAGGACGTCATCAAAATAGGGGACGACTCCTGGGATGCCATGGAGCACCCGCTCCATGAGCCCTTGGAAGATCCCAGGAGCCACACTGACCCCAAACTGGAGCCGGCGGCACTTAAAAGCGCCGCGGTGGGTTACAATGGTTTGGGCCATGGTGGAGGCCTCGTCTACCGGCAGCTGCTGGTAGGCTTGGGCCAGGTCCAATTTCACAAAAATCCTGCCCTGACCCAAGGAGTGCAGAACATGCTGCACCACAGGTACCGGGTAGGGATGTGCCTGCAGGGCCTTGTTCAAGGTCGCCTTGTAATCGGCACAGACCCTCAGGGAGCCATCAGCTTTTAAGGGCAGTACAATGGGGGTCTCCCAGGGGGCATGGTCGACGGGCTCCATGATGCCCTGAGAGACTAGCTTGTCAATCTTGGGGTCCACACGAGCCCGGAGGGCGAAGGGAACCCGTCAAGCCTTGAGACGGATGGGCACCACCATGGGGTCCAAATTCAGAGAGATAGGAGTGCCGGTGTAGCACCCCAGAGTGTCGGAGAAAACGTCACCGTACTCTGACAAAAGGGCATCTATAGAGGAAGCAAAACGGAGAGAGTTAATTCCTGCTATGTTCAGCCCAAAAGCCCTAAACCAGTCGAGCCCCAGGAGAGAAGCTAGGGGGCGTTGGACCACCACAAGGGGAAGGGACCCCTGGAAGTTACGGAAAGAGATAGGGAAGTAACCACAACCCAAGGAGGCAGTCAGCAGGGGCTAGCTGACTAGCCTTGAGGGTTGGTATAAATGACCTCAGGGTGTCCCAAGACATAATTGTCCGGGTGGAGCCCATGTCCAATTCCATTTTGCAGGGGCGGCCTGCGAGTAAGATGTGAAGATGCATCTTACCCTGGCTGCCATAGGAGGAAGAGGCAGCAGTCGGCCTGCTAGTTGGGCAGAGGAGGCTCAGGGCCGGACACAGCATAGCAGTCCATGTGGGCGGAGGAGGAGGACCCAGGAGGCTGGCGGCGGAAAGCAGCAGGCTGAGCAGGAGAAGCCAGAGGAGGAGGAGGCCTCGGGTTCCGAGCATCTCCTGGAGCAGAGCGGCAGACATTGGAGATGTGGCCCTTCTTCCCACAGCGGCGGCAGAGGGCTGTCCGGAAGCGGCAGGAGGCCCTGGGATGGCAGCCGCCACAGCTGAGGCACCCGCTGCCATCCCGAGGAGGCATGGATCGAAGGCGATCAACGGAAGAAGCGGCGTCGGCACATGGATCGAGGACCATCATCTGACTGTACACAGCAGAATTGGGCAGCGCCGGCAACACGGATGGCGGGAATCGGCGGACATCTGGGGTGGACTGACCGGCCATTTCGTAAGCCCGGCTTCATCCACCGCTATCTTCATCGAGAGCTCGGTGCGAGCCAGAATTCGACGGTGCAAGTTGATGTCAAGGAGCCCATAGATAAATTGTTTGAGAAGGGCATCCTCCAGATCGGTGAATTCGCAGTTTATCACGGCAGCTCGCAATTCAGCCACGTACTGGCTGATGGACTGGCCTTGCCTCTGAATACAACGCCGGAAATATTGCCGGCGGGTATACTTTGAAGGCAAAGGCTCATAGTGAATCTTGAGCCGAGCCATGAGGAGATCCAACAGCACAGTGTGTACCGGGGCCGGTGCAGAAAGAGCCCGGGCGGTGGCGAACATTTCTGGCCCGCAATAGTGCAGGAAAGTGCCCCATCGTCTCCCCTCAGGGAACTCGGAGAGGTTGTGTGCCTGTAGGAAGACCTCGAACCTCTCTAAAAAGGCGTCCCATGATTCGGCCTCTGGCCTGAAAGCAGCGAAAACAGATGAAGGAGCCAAGGCAGGGACGATGATGGGGTCCGTGTCGCTCATCCTCGTCGCCAGTTTAGAATATGAGGCGTGAGGTAAAATATAACGACTTTATTAACAGGTAATAGCAACTAACAAGTTCAGAACACAGACAGTGCTCGGCCGCCTGACAGCTATTTATATATGACAGCTGTAAGCGGCTGGCCAATAGGTGAGCAGTGAAATTTGCCGCCAGCCGGCAGGCGCACCCAAGCCAATCAGGAGCTTCCGGTTCTGGCCCTGCCTGCCGGCTGCGTCGAGAGAACTCGTCTTGCATGAAACCGATTTTTTTATCTCTTTTTCATCTGGCCTGTAACTGCCCATACTGAAACCATGTTTGAATTACCTTTTCCTCTTTTAGTACATTCAAAGGTTTTAATTGTAGTACACCTCTTTCTAAGGTAAGAAGCGGTCTGTAAGTAATTACATCCTGTTTTTGTACTATATTTATGTTTTCTATTACGTGTCTAGGAATTGTCCACATGGGTATCTTATCATGTAATTTGTATTGATATTTCTTCCAGCCCCATAGTAGAGCATTCCTTAAAATATGACTTTTAAAGTTCTTATCCCACCTTTTTGTTATATAGCAAGTAAGCATGCCAGCCATATACCAAATCATGCCCTTTGATATTAAGTATTCTATCATCTGTTAAATTAATCCAGTCACTAATTACCGATAAAACTACTGCTTCATAATATAGTTTGAAATTGGGTAATTTCAAGCCTCCTCTCTCACGCACATCTTGCATTATTTTTAGTTTTATTCTCGGCTTCTTCCCTGCCCATACAAATTTATTAATGCCCTTCTGCCATTCTAGCAAATTCACATCTTTTTACAGTATTGGTATCATTTGAAAAAGAAATAAACATTTAGGTAGAATATTCATTTTCACTGCTGCTATTCTTCCCAGCAAAGATAATTGTAATTTCTCCCAATTTTTCATCTCTGTCTGTATGCTACGCCATAGTGGTTCATAATTATACTTATATAACTTCACATTTGAGGTTGAAATACAGACTCCTAAATATTTGACTTTTTTAACTATTTCACATCCTGTCATTCCTTCTAATTCTTCCCTTTGTTTAGTGTTCATATTTGTAACTAGCATCTTTGTTTTCCCTAAATTTATTTTAAATCCGGACACTTGGCCATATTGATTAATCATATTCATTAAAACCTTACTAGATTCCCGTGGTTGGGTTAGTGTTATAACCAAGTCATCCATGAAAGCACATACTATATATTCTTGATGCCTAATCTTGACCCCCTGTAATAGCAATAGCAATAGCAGTAGACTTATATACCGCTTCATAGGGCTTTCAGCCCTCTCTAAGCGGTTTACAGAGAGTCAGCATATTGCCCCCAACAATCTGGGTCCTCATTTTACCCACCTCGGAAGGATGGAAGGCTGAGTCAACCCTGAGCCGGTGAGGTTTGAACCGCTGAACTGCTGATCTAGCAGTAGCCTGCAGTGCTGCATTTAACCACTGCGCCACCTCGGCTCTGAACCCCATCATCTGAACCCCGTATTTTATTCAACAATAGTTCCAAACATGATAAACAATAATGGGGATAAGGGACAACCCTGCCTTGTACCTTTCTCGATTTTAAATGAATCTGTTAAAATTCCATTGACTATGATTTGAGCTGTTTGTTCCTGATATATTGCTTTAATTGATTGTAAAAAATGCTCTCCTATTTGCATTTTTTGCATTATTTTCAATAAAATTTGCCAATTCACTCAATCAAAGGCTTTCTCGGCATCTAGAAATATAAGCGCAGCAGGGATTTGGTTATTCTTTCCCAAATATTCCAGTATATTAACAATTTGTCTTACATTACTTCTCATTCGTCTCCCTTGAATAAAATCTGTTTGATCATTATGAATCAATTGCTGAATAACCAACATTAACCTATTCGCTAGCATTTTAGTCAAAAATTTATAATCTATATTGAGTAATGATATAGGTTTGTAATTTTTTGGTTGAGTAAGATCTTGATCCTCTTTTGGTATCAGGGATATAAAAGCTGTCTTCCAAGATGGGGGTACCTTCCCTTCCGTTTGGATCTTATTGAATAGTTCCTTGAGAGGTTCTACCATTTCTAATTGTAAATTTTTGTAATAAGCTGATGTCAGGCCGTCTGTATCAGGTGATTTTCCTACCTTTAGCTGTTTGATTACCTGAAGAATTTCCCCCGAAGTTATTGGTTGATTCAATCTCTTCCTCTGTTCGTCTTTAACTATAGGTATTTTTTCTTTATCTGGGTATCTATCTATATCTAAACCTTGCATTTTATCATTCGTATACAATCCTGTAAAAATTTACGAAAGGCCTTTTGATCTCATCCTGTTGATACACTTCCTTCCCTTTATAATGTAATTTCAATATATTGCGAGATTTCTGTTTTTTCCTAATCAAATATGCTAACCATCTACCAGATTTATTTGCATTACAAAAAGTGTATAGCAAATTAGTAGCCACCTGGTCTGACATCAGCATATTAAATTGCTCTCTTAATAAGGTAATTGCTTCTTTAATCTTTTTGTCTCCTGGTTTTAGTATTAACTCCTGTTCTCTCTTCCTAATTTCTTCTTCTAGTTCAATTCTCTTTTCCCTGTTTACATTTATGTAACCTATTTAATTTTATCAGAACTCCTCTCATATACGCTTTACTTGCATCCCATACCATTTCCATAGATGTACCCTTATTCATATTAAAAACAAAGTATTCTCTTAACAAGTTTTTACATTCATTAATATTTTTCTCATATCTAAGTTTTCGTTCAATCTCCAAGTTCTTCTTGTTTGCATCCCAAATTCCAACCCCATCCAAACCGGATTATGACCTGAAGCATTTTAAGAGCCATCTGGAAATCCTGAAGTTTGATTTTCGGCCTGGCTCCACCCACTGCTTCTGAACTAAGACCTGTAGCTTCTTGGACGGTAACATGTGTTTGTTGTAAGGCTTGTTGCTTTTTTAATTCTTGTTCCATTCGCCTGGTGATCACACAGGTTTGTCTTTGCTCCTTGTAACTCTGAAAGAGGAAGCTGGTCCAGCCTTGTTGATCCTTGAGTGGCTTACTGTCTATCCTGTCCTTCTTGTTCTCTTTCTCTGGGTCCAGGAGGAGGGGGATGTCCAGCCTTCAATATATTATTGTAAAAATCTCGAGCCTTCCATACTGAGTTAAGACGATATCTTTGCCCCTGGTAGGTAACTGCAAATCCAGCTGGTGCCTCCCATCTGAACTGTAGTTGATGATTTTTGAGCTCATCGACTAAGAAGGCATAGTCTTTTCTCGACCTCAACATTTTAGATGGTATTTCCTTCAAAACAGTCACCTCCTGACCCCCCTTACAAGCTTAGTTTTGTAAGACTCTTGCAATATCAAATTCCTCATGTCTCTCGTAGCAAAATACACCACAATGTCTCTTGGGAGTTGCTTTTGTCTGGCAAGCCAGGAGTTAACACGATATATCTTGTCAATTTGCCATTCAAAATTCCATCCTGGCCTTCCCATCAATTGATCAAAGGCTTCTGAGAAGATCTGCTTCACATTTTCTTGATTTTTCTCTTGAAGGCCTCTTATCCTTAAGGCAAATTCCATCTGTCTATACTGCAACATTATAATTTCATTTTCTACATCGCCAACCTTTTGTTGAACCACATCCATTTTCATTACCAGATTAATATTAGAATCACTAAGATCTTCTAATCTATCTTCAATTCCCGAGACATAGCCCGATAGGCAGTTAATAGGCACAAGAATATCATCTCTAATTTGCTGGTTCCGAATCTGAACCGAATTCATAAGCTCTTCTGACAATTCTTTATGAGCAGCAGATATCTCTTCCTTTATTTTAATTTCCATCGCAGCTGCATGATTTTTTAAAGCCTCGGCTAATTCTTTTTGCAAAATTTCTCGGGTGAGGGGCTCCCCTGCAGGAGTAGGGGGGGGAGTAGTGACTGTAATTTAGTTCCAGGAGCAGGCGAATTTCCTGCGCTTTTCAACGCCTTGGGAGGGGGGGGGACTTTTGCTGCTTAGAAGCCATTCCAGATTTAATCTTCTCTACCCAATTAAATCCAGGCAAGCCGCTTATCCAGCAATTACTATTTAGTTTGGTAATAAATCACTTCTTGATCTTTAAATGTTCTGAGCTCCGTAAAAATTTTGTCAGAGCCTGACCCCTCCTACAAAGCTGTTTGGCGCCATTTTATGTGTATTTCTAGCAAGTAAATTGTCAGAAGGAATTCTTAAAAAAAAATGGAGTTAAAGATTTATATATACAATTAGGAGTTACGAGTATTAGTTCTGCCCACTTTGAAATCAGTAATAAATCAGTCTTTGTGCTGAGGGTGGGCATATGCCTTCGTTCTGCAAAAAAGGCAGAAGAGGTCCTTGACACGGAGAAATACTATGCTGCCAGGCGGCTCCCACTTCCCGTCCCAGATTTATGTTCTGGGGGGGTTAGTTGGAACGCTGCCCAAACATAGCTTGCTCGCCTTCTTTGCCCGGAGAAGAGGTAATCAAACTGCCAAACAGTTGATGGATACTGTTTAGACAGTTTAACGCAGCCAAGAATCCGGAATTGTTAAAAACAACTACCCCCTCAGGCCCCGCTCAACCGGAAGCTCCGTCTCTCCTTTCTTTTCAAAGGGGAAAAAGTGTGCATTTGTATTACATACAGGTGGGAGAAGGGTGGGAGGAAAGGGACGGGACAAGAAAAAGAGAGGAAAAATGTATAGGTTCACGCTAGCACCATGCTAGCAGAAATCGGTACAATATCCAAGGTGAAAATCACTATCATTCTCTTATTATTATCAAACATAACCAGTAAAGTAAGGCAAGGTAAAGGTAAAAGTAAAATGCATTTTGCAGCTTGATGTCTATGAGAGAATTTTATTTATATCACTTTGGCAAGGGTGAGTGAAGTCCTTGTAGATCATGGGTGTCAAACTCACTGCATCATGTGTTGTTGTCACATGACATTTCACAGTTTTTACCCTTCACGGAGCTGGGATGGGCGTGTCCTGCAGATGATGCATGTGGCCCGCAGGCTGCAAGTTTCACACCCCGACTGTAGATAGTGTGAGCTTGTTGATTGCTTTTATTATGTTCACTTCTTCTCATCTTTGCCATTTTTTAATGTTTTTTTCTTTTTTCCCCAATTTTTTTTTCTTATGAGTTACACACTCACTAAGAGTTATGCAGCATACCAATCTAATAAATTAAATAAAATCAAATTAAATTAGAGGGTAATCTAACACTATTCTACAATTTAAATAGCATAATGTGGTAATAGAGAATAGGATTAAAAATGTCCTCCTTAAGCACTGATGCACAATATATAATGTAAGAGGGGCAGCAACCTAAGGGACACATCAAGGCTTCTAGAATAATTTCTATTACCATCATACTATCTCAAACGGCACCTCTAAAATTTGACAGTGCAACTACTAAATTTCAGCTTAGAGGTGTTTTTGTATTTAAAAAAGATTCAACACATGTATATTAATCCTACTGCCATATCTAGAAATTCACTACTCCTGTCTCATATTATACTTGGACTTAACTGCTATAGTAATTTTAACTAAATGAGCCAGCATTGGAATCTATTAGCTCAGGGGTGTCAGCTGCTTTCAGTGCTGCTCAGTTTTCCACTCCACCCCCATCAGGCTGGTCTGGGGATTACCTTCCACCTTCTCCACCACGCCATGAATGGGATGGACCATCCTCCAAGCCCCACCCTGTCAAAGTAAATCCCTTGCACTGTGCTGCAATGGGCAAAAAGTGCAGCTTTTCCCCTGAAGGAGGAAGAGCAGGAAGAAGAGAAAAAGCAGATGAGTGAGAAGTGCCCGATCAGCCAGGCAGTGAAGCGTGCATGCACACACACACACACACACACACACACACAGGATTGTATCGCTCTCTTGCTCTCTCTCTTTCTCTCTGTCTCACTGTGGTGGCAATGGCAGCCCATCAGTGCCTGGCTGGCAGAGTACTTATCACTCGGCCTCTTTCCCTCTTTCTTCTCTCCACTCTTCCAGACAAAACCTGTGCAAAACCTGTGCCACAGCCAGAACCCTGTGTGGCAGTTGGCTCACTTTTATCTTTTTGCAGCCACAAAGAAGCAAGAAACTGAGTGACGCACATAGGGTCCTGGATGGGGCTGCTGGAGCCGCTGCAAGGCCAGGCAGATGTTGATGGTCTGGCTGCGGGACACTCAGCTAAGCTGGTGGAGGGCATGGCCTGCCTTGCTTCGTCCTCCAACCCTCACCTCACTTTGTGAGCGCCACACCAGTGCATTGCTCAGCCTCCTGCTCTGTTACGAGCAAGGAGAGGAACTGGCAAAGAACGAAGCAAGTGGGGGGGGGGTGTAAAACAAAGCAAGGCAGGGTGTATAGAGTTTCCTGCCTAAGCAGTGGGTTGGACTAAAAGACTTCCAAGGTCCCTTCTAACTCTGTTATTCTATTGTATTCTAAATTGGAATATCCTACATTTTAAGTAATGACTTTTATGTCTGCAGCAGGCAGAACTTTGGATATGAGAGTTCAACTCTGGGGGGGGGGGGAATAAGGCCCACAGAAACAGGAAATTCAGCTGGTGGTATGGTATATGGTTATGAAACATATTCAGCATGAATATTGGAGACTCAGCCTTTCAATCTGGACAGAGGTAATTATAACTATTTTATATTTTAAATGCCTGCACACCCATGTAGTTTATAGCTTCCTTGTCCCTCAAGAAGAAATTATCTGAAATTTCTACATGAAAAGGTCTATAAATCCTGAGAATGAACAATTGACATCCTAACATCATCCTTCAGTGTCACATGTCCTTCAGATGCATGAGACAACAACGCTCATCACCATCAATCAATTAGCGGATATGTTCAAGCTTTGATAATTGAGGAGTCTTACCTGCAATAGGTATGACCACAGTTTGTTGACGCTGGCTCTTTCATCACCTCCAGACTGAAAGAAAGATATAAAACATCAAAGCTATGCATGTCAAACAAAGTATCTTCAACATATTGTAATTCTAAGAATGCTAGTAAAGTAGCCATTCTAGCATATTATAGTAATTACACATACTCTAATCTTGCAGTATAATAGATTTATTCTGACATAAGCCTTTGTAAACTAAAACTAATTTTTAAGATATGAAAATTGTGCTTCAGTGGTCTATAAACCCGGCATACCACCTTGTAGAGAAGAGGTTTTTATATTGTGGTGCTTTTGTTAGCTAACCATCTAATCAAATTAGCTATGCAGAGAGGAAAGGCAAAAGAAACAATAGGGTGGTATGAAGCATAATGCCTGATACAATATGAAGTACTTGCTACCATGACAACAAATAATTAGCAAGAATATCAGTGTTAAAAAAAACCAGCTGTTTGGGCAAAATTGGAGTGACTTCTCCATATTCATACATCACTTAGTTGAAATTTCTCATTTAGGTAAGTTTTTGACAAAAACAATTATAGAGTTCCAAAATATCTCTAAATAGAATAAACAAGCTTTAAAATAGCATGAATAGCTCTATGTAAATAAACACAAAATAATGTTTATTAGATTATACATGTATGTGATTGTGAACTGACACTGATTAAGCAAGTACGGAATCTTGGAATTGTGATAAATATCTCAATAAAAATTCAACCTGATGTGTTGAAAACAGCTGAAAAAAGAAGGAAAATTCCGTGCTACGAATAATTGGAAAAGGAATAAAAAATAAACCTGCCAATGTAGCAATCCTGCATGAATATATGACGGATCTCTTATTTGAATATGATCAGAGGTGGGCTTCAGCTGATTTGGACCGGTTTACGTAAACCAGTTGTTAAGATTTTGTGCAGTTTGGAGAACTGGCTAATCACACCACTGGCTGTTGCATCAGTGATTAGAGTCACCCCTGTGCCCAGCAACTCTTTGGCTCCTTCACTAACTCAGACCACACGGCCCAGCTGATCTCCACGCCTCGCCCACTTGCCTGCCTTTGCCGTAGCCTACCATGTGGCCCAACTGATCTCCACACCCTGCCTGCTCTGCTCACCGTGGCTGTCCACAAAGGTAAGGCGGTCGGGTAAAGGGCTACCTCGGGGTGGATTTGGCGAGGCCCAGTCACTTTTTGGGCCTGGCTCTCACCATCCTTCTACCTGCATGCCACCCACTCGCCCTTCGCCTCCAGGACACACCAGTCCCTGGCTAAGGCCTTTCCCAGGACCTCCACCAGCATGCTGCCTGCTCATCCTTCTAGGTCCTGCCTTTCTAAAGGAACATCTCCCCCACACTCCCCTGCTTGTTCCCACAGGTTTCTACCGGGGTCTCACTCTTTCCCGCATCGGCTTGCTTACCTCTGCCCTGTTTAACCTCCTTCAGAGGCCCCTTACTCACTCTCTCCACTTCTTCCCCCAAGACTGCTTTCTTCATTCCACAACCTTACCTTCCTCCCAGGGTTGGTGGCAGAGGTAGACTCCTACTTGTATTCTCCTCAGCTACTGGGTCTTGCCTGCTTGGGGAGGGTGGGGGTCGGGGACTAGGGAGCACGAGGCTACACCGCCCGCATTGCCCCTCTCCCAGCCGCTTCTCCCTTGCCTACTGGCATGCTTCAGTGTAGCATGGGCTGCTATTGTGAGAATGGTGAGAGCGCCATGGGTTGGAAGGTAAGTTTGACAGCAGGGAAGGAAGATCAGCTCAAGATTTGCTGCGCTTATCCAAAGGGCACCTGGGTGGAGGGGACACACACAGCAAGGTGAGACTGCCTTTCAGGCCCAGCTTCTGTGGGGTCTTCCAGGTGGAAGGCCTGAGAGAAAAAGAGTAGCCTGCTCACCCATCCACTGGCTGGGCTGTCCTGGAAGCCAATATACAGTTATAATTTCTCATAGCATTTTGAATTCTGTCTCAATTGGAATATCAGTAACTTTAGAGAAGAGTAGAAATTTTATTTCTCTAATTATGTTGAATTAATGAAAACTTAAAAGTGGCTGGTAGTAAATCAATAACAATGTGTGTCAGCCTCTGTTTTGCTGTTTGCTTTTCGGCTGCCATTGAAACGGGGAGGGAGGGCATAGTATTTGAGTGAGGGGAAATGATCTGTACAGGAGGACTGTTAATTGGGAGTTGTTCTCACCATTTGTTTGCACATGTGGAAGGAGGGGAGTTTCCCGCCAAGGCCAACTGTCCAGCATTCCAACCTGATGATGATGTTTGAAGATGTTTCCCACCTGACAGTTGTGGTGATATATGATTGGACTATGGACTGGGGTACCAAGGGGAGGGGAATGAGTCATGTATTGATATCTATTGCTTTCGCACTCTTTTGCTCAGATCCAGCTTTGCTTTGCTTCTCATTGTTTATAATCAGTAAAAGTACACTTAATTCTGAAACATGGAGTTGAGTGGTTTCTTTCTTGGTTATTAAGTGAAGGAGCCATGACATTAAGCTGGATCTCACTTCGCACCCATCCCGGAGCAAAACCTTCCGAGGGGGGTGCACCCAACGCTGAAAAATGTCCCTCCATGGCAGTGATCAAGAGGAAGACATGGGGAAGAAGGCGGGACTTAGCAGTGAGAAGACGGATTTTCAGGCTATTCCTGAAATTCCCCTATTCCGAAGCACTTGGATGGTTCCTTTTTGGACCCAAGCTGTCCCGGAGAGACAGTGAAAGGTGGGATGAGATTCAGTGGCCCCAGAGACGTTCACAAAGTCTCTGGGGGGCTTGGAATTTAACCTCCTTTGCCAGTGACTTCCGGATTAGCCATAAGGCTAACTGAAACTGCAGATAGCTCCAAAGAATGGCGTGTTTCCAGCTGGTAAGGTGATTTTATTACTCAGAGAAAGACAGTCCGCCTAAAAATTCAAGCTAGTTTAAATTAAAGAACAGAAGAATCTAACGGCGATTTCGATCTCTTTATTGGTTGATGGACAGTGGTTACCCTATTTTTTAAATGTCTTAAATGCTATTTACATGGACAAAGGATAGATTACTCCAACATCTCCTCTGATCCTCTGCAAGTGGGGCTGTAAACCAATTCACTATAATTTGGCTCCTTACAACTTGACACTTTTATTGCTTGGCTGGATTGGTCTAAGATCAGATAAGATTGTACAGTTCCCAGCTTGTTTTTACTTGCAAATACCTCAGAGTTCCTAAAGAAAAAATACTAACTGCGTACAAATATTGCGTCTATTCAAGCCTCTATTCAAATGATTTCTTCGGCACTACAAAGATTATCTGCCACACATGATAGAATTGAGAGGAAACTGGATTATCTGCTGTTCCTAGCAACAAAATATGAGAGAAAAAATGAGAACGTTGAACATTTGAATGTTCTTCAAACACAAACTAACGATGTCAAAGATAAAAATTTTCAATTTGCTGATATTCGGGGCAACTGGTTTACCTCTGAGGGAGAAAAAGATGGAATGTCTGAAGGGGGAGCAGCCACACAGAAGATTTACTTCGAAAGACAGGGCGCAGGAGGAGTGAGAAGCATTAAAGAATTTATACTTTATGAAATACCATCTGCAAAACTTTTGATACCACCACTGAGAATTAAAGACAAGCTGATAAAGGAAATAAACGGAGGACGGCAGCATTATATGAGAGGCACCATAAGCAAAAAGGTGCAAAGATTTTTTTGTATGGACTTGCTCATAAAGATGTTTGGAGAATTCGACCCATGAATGGCAACAGGATTAAGGAGGTTCTGTTACTGGAGAGACACAGGCTGATAGATGGAAGAGTACAATTTAAAACTAGCTAAACCTAGTTAAATTCATTTGTAATAGATATAGTTGAATAATAATTGATAATGATAGTAATGTATATAATGTTGAGTTGCTATGATAAATAATAATTGGATATGAGAAGGGAAGGTTAGAAATATCCTTGGACTATATATAAAGGTTATTAATCACAATAATTATTACTATAAAAAAATAAAATAAAACTATATACAGTTAAATCTTAACTAATATGGGGAAAATGCTATGATATACGATATAATTAAATAAAGAAAGGAGAATGATAATAAATTATATACATGGAGGATGGAATTTTTGGTATTAAATATTATGGATGTTTAGCTAAAACAGGATATGAGGATTTGATGTTAATGGAGGATTTTATAAACAAGTAAATGAACTGCTAGCATGTGGTTATGGATTAAATCTTTGGTATAGTTAAGGATGAAGGATGTTTAAACAACTGTAGTCAACTAAAAGTGGAGGTATGATGATGTTAATATGGCAAACATTTGAGTTAAGATATTTGAATTAATATGAATTAATGGAAGAGATGCACAAAAACTTGTTGTAACCAACTGATATACTTTTTTATAACATATACTTGTGTGTGTGTTTTTTTTTTCTCTGTCTTGTTTTTTGTTCTTTTTTGTTTTGATTTTTTTCCCCACTGTTGTGGGCATGTGTTGTTTATGTAACAAAAACAATTATTATTTTTTAAAAAGAGGAAGACATGGGAGTGGCTGCAGTTCCTTCGGTGACGGAAATGTTGGCCGACCTGCAAGTAGAGGAACAATCTGTTCGACCCAGGTGGACTTGGGGAGTGGGACAAAAAGAGGAATCTGAAGAACCGTTAACTGGGATTACAGTGAGGAGACCAAGAAAACCAGCAGCTGACTGGCGAGGCCCTGAAGAGGAAAATCTCATGATGTCCCAAGCCATGAAACTTCTCCAAGGAGCGTGAGAAAAGCGCTGGACTCGAGAGAGTGGTATGGACAGAGGACTTGAGGAGGAAACAGAGAGAAGGTATACTTTGCCTAGTTTGAGAGAGGCTGGGGGGGCCGAAGGGGGAATTGCACAAGATGTCCCAGCGCCGACCCCAATCCCTGCGGCTAGAGACATTCCAAGAGCAGGGGGGCCCCTCACAGATGCTGAATGGCTAAAGTCTCTCCTTTAAGTGTGAAATACAGGGGAGACCCTAAAGAACTCGGGTTATTTCTAATTCAGATGTGGAATTATATGCAGATGTATGGCCAAGATCTGGGGTCTGATGAAGCTAAAATGAGAATTGTGTTAATGGCTTTGGAGAAAAAAGCAGAAGACTGGATGGTAGGGCTACATAATGACTCCCCTCTTTTAAGAGACTTTAACAGATTTATGGCAGCTTTGAGAAAGCGTTTTGATGACCTTGATGACCTTTTGATGATCACTGAGCGCAGAGCAAGAATTAAATTTACAACTCTTAGACAGGGGAAAAGATCAGTGGCTGAGTTCTGACACACCCCCCCCGAAAATTGCAGCCCTGGTATGAGGCAGCCGCTGACGTGGAAATTGACCTAGCCAGACTATTACAAAGGAGAAGAGGAGAGTGAGGAATCCCCTCCCCCTGTCAAAACCGCCCTCCCAAGAATGCTGAAAGGGGGGGAAGGGTGGATTTACAGGCAAAGCCAAGCCTCCCGTGTGCTTCCGCTGTGGGAAGGAGGGGCATCGGGCCATAAACTGCCGAGTCAAGATCAGCCAAAGTGCCCCACCCCCTCGGAAAGAGAAAAAGCTAGAGAAACCTTCCAGCAGAAGGAAGGAACCAGCCTTAACAGGGGAGGAACCTTCTCGGCGTTTCAACCCGAAGGAGAAAACAAAACCGTGGCACGACAAAACCGCGCTACGCAAAATAGCGGAGATTAAATCGCGTCGCTAAAGTCGCGACATCATCACCGCACGTCATCACCGCGGGGACAACAGCGCAGTGACAGAAGGGCGTTCTTTGCCTCCAAAGGTAGCCCTCCTCCTCCAGCTGACAGCGGGCACGGGGCAAAGCGGGCTGCCCAGCAGCAGCAGCCTGCGGGAAGGGTCCAGCACAGCCACGGGGGGCAGAAGGAAGCCCGCGGGGGGCCCAAGCAGGGCCGCCGACGCTGGCGGAGGACGCAGCAGCGGCGGCGGCTGAGGCTCTCCCGGGGCCGGCGAAGCGGGCTTGCCCGGCAGAGGCAGGCCGCCCTCTTCTTCCTCAACAACATCTCCTTGGATGGGCGGCCGCCGCCACCGGGCAAGCCCGCTTCGCCGGCCCCGGGAGAGCCTCAGCCGCCGCCGCCACCCGCCCTGCCTCTTCCTCCGGGGGAGGCGCCGGCGGCGGAGGCCGCCCGTCCAAGGAGATGTTGTTGAGGAAGAGGGCAGCCTGCCTCCGCCGGGCAAGCCCGCTTCGCTGGCCCGGGAGAGCCTCAGCCGCCGCCGCGTCCTCCTCCGCTTCCTGCTGCCCCCTGCGGCTGAGCTGGACCCTTCCCGTGGGCTGCTGCTGCTGGGCAGCCCGCTTTGCCCCGTGCCCGCTGCCGCTGTCAGCTGGAGGAGGAGGGCTACCTTTGGAGGCAAAGAACGAAGCATGTAGAACGCCCTTCTGTCACCGCGCTGTTGGTGCGGCGGTAGGGTCGTTTTTTTCTTAGTGCTTCGGACGCCGCAGATTTGCCTCCGCACTTATGTCGGCGCGGATAAGGGCATCGCGGTTTTGTGGTGGAACCAAACAAAACACCCAGCTCATCCAATGACAGTGACTCTGATGAGGCGGAATGCTGGGTAAGTTCCCATTTGGGGCCCATGACCGTCCCAGTTGAGCTTAGAGTGCCCTCTTCTGGCACGCAAGAGAAAATTCTAGCTCTTTTGGATTCCGGTTGTTCACGATGCATTATGAGCCCAGAAATAGTAGAAAAATTGGGATTAAGAATAAAAACTTTGAAAATCCTAATTGCATTTTGCCAATTAGATGGCTCTACTGAAGGAGGAAGCCCTGCTCATTTTGTTACTAAACCTATTGAGATGTGGATGGGAACCCACCAAGAAATGATAAGTTTTATTGTAGCTCCAGGGATGAACCGACCCCTTATATTGGGATTACCCTGGCTACGTAAATGGAATCCCTGCATAAATTGGACGAAAGGTTGGTTATGCATTCGGTCTACTACACCCCCTGAAGGGGAGGAGGGGGGTCCAGAACCTAATGAGACAGGCCCCAAACTAGCAGCCAGAGGGCAGAAAAAAATTGAAAGGGAGGAGAAAATCCCAAGAGAATACTGGGGCCTGAAAGATGTTTTCAATGAGAAATCTTCTGATAAGTTGCCCTCTCACAGGCCCATGGATTGCAGCATTGATATTCTACCTGGAGTAAAACTCCCTAAGCCCCAAATTTATTCAATGACCCCTAGGGAAATGGACGAATTAAGAAAATTCATTGACAAAAATTTGCAAAGGGGATTCATTGTATGTGGTATGTATGTGATGGATGGTTGATGTTTGTACCCACTTTTATTAATTTTATTGTCATTGTATCCTGTAATTTTTTTAATTGACTTATGTGGGGACTGTATGAGTGAGTGACTGTGTATGCATGAGAGGACTGGGAGAACAGCCGGGTGCCTCCTCCACTGAGTGCTATTGCAGAAGTGGTAGGGGGCTCAGGCCTACCTCCCGTCCTAGATTGATTGAGATAAATGGCCTGCCGGAGACAGTGGAGGCTATGGGAGGGGAAATGGGGTCTACGGGTGCGGGAGTGGGCGGGAACATTACGGTCATGATGGGAAGGGGCAGGTACGATGGGAACTTCAGGGCTAGCCATTACCGGGGAAGGAGGGTCTGCTACGTCACAGCGATCCCTCCTTCTGGCCCTGTTAGTTCCACTCCAGGACCAGATGGCGAGAGTGGTCAGGGCCCTAGTCTCAGGCTGTTGTTGCTAAATGCCAGGTCTGTGGTTCACAAGGCTCCCCTCGTCCGGGACCTAATATTAGACAAGGGGGGCAGACCTGGCATGTATTACTGAAACCTGGCTGGGCCCAGAGGGAGGAGTCCCCCTCACTGAAATGTGCCCAGAAGGGTTTCAGGTGCTTCATCAGCTGCGACCCCAGATAAGGGGTGGGGGAGTGGCTGTCATCATCCGAGGGTCATTAGTTCCTCGTAGGATCCCTGCTCCAGAGCTTGTTGGGTGTGAGTCCTTGTTGGTGAAGTTGGATCTTGAGGGTCAAGTGGGCTTGTTGTTAACGTACCTTCCTCCCAACAACGTTGCAACAGCCGTCCCCTCGCTCCTCGAGTCAGTAGCTGAGCTGGCGGTAGAGTTCCCCAGGCTTATGGTGCTGGGGGATTTCAACCTGCCTTCGCTCAGTGAACACTCTGATGGGGCGCAGGAGTTCATGGCTTCCATGACAGCCATGGACTTGACCCAAGTAATCCGGGGTCCGACTCACTCAGTGGGTCACACACTTGACCTCGTATTCCTCTCGGAGCAGTGGAGATGTGATCTAGATTTGAGGGCTATTAAGATCTTGCCCTTGTCATGGTCTGATCACTTCCTACTGAGGCTTGACTTCCGGAAACCAATTCCCCACTGTAGGAAGGAGGAACCGATTAGGTGGTTCCGCCCCAGGCGCCTGATGGACCCTATGGGATTTCAGACAGCGCTTGGAGAAATACCTGACACTCTCGTCCACAGTCCGGTAGAGTCCTTAGTTGCTGCTTGGAATACAGCGGCGGCAGGGGCTCTAAACCGGATTGTGCCTTTGCGGCCTCTCCGAGGTAGCGGATCCTGGAGGGCTCCTTGGTTCACTGAGGAACTCCGGGAGATGAAGCGCCAAAAGAGACGCCTAGAGCGCTGCTGGAGGGCCATTAACTCTGAATCAGACCGAGCACTGATGAGAGCCTATATCAGGACCTATCTCGTGGCAATACGGGCGGCGAAATGTGCGCATTTTGCTGCTCTTATTGCATCCGCTGAATCACGCCCAGCCGCCTTGTTTAGAATAACCCGCTCCCTCCTGAAAGGGAGGGATGCCGTCGACCCTTTACAGGGTAGAGCTGAGGAATGTGTTCAGTTTCTAACGGATAAAGTGGCTCGGAATTGGACAGTACTCCAATTGCACAGTACCAGCTGAGGTACCAGGGGAAGATCTTGAGCGGATTTTATGGAGCAAGTTTCAACTTGTCACTCCTGAAGAAGTGGACAAGGCCATGGGAGCGGTGAGTGCCTCCACCTGTATACTGGACCCGTGCCCCTCCTGGCTGGTCTCGACCATCAGGGAGGTGACACATGGCTGGATCCAGACAATAGTTAACACCTCTCTCCGGGAGGGATCCTTCCCGCTCCTCCTAATGGATGCGGTGGTGAGACCCCTCCTGAGAAACCTTCTCTGGATCCAGCCATTTTGAGTAACTATCATCCAGTCTCCAACCTCCCCTTTGTAGGGAAGGTTGTTGAGAAAGTGGTGGCCTTTCAACTCCGGCGGTCCTTGGATGAAACCGATTATCTGGATTCCTTTCAGTCCGGTTTCAGGCCTGGTTACAGCATGGAAACTGCTTTGGTCGCACTGATCGATGATCTCTGGCAAGCCAGGGATAGGGGTCACTCCTCTATCCTAGTGCTCCTTGACCTCTCAGCGGCCTTCGATACCATCGACCATGGTATCCTTCTGCAACAGTTGCGGGAATGGGAGGCACCATTCTTCGGTGGTTCTCCTCCTACCTCTCGGACAGGTCGCAGTCGGTGTGGGTCGGAGGGGAGAGATCGACCCCTAGGCCCCTCAATTATGGGGTGCCGCAGGGTTCGGTCCTGTCCCCCCTCCTATCTAACATCTACATGAAGCCGCTGGGTGAGATCATACGCCGGCACAGGATTAAATACCATCAATATGTGGACGATACACAATTGTATCTGTCCGCCCCGTGCCAACTAAGTGAAGCGGTAGAAGTGATGTGCCAGTGCCTGGAGGCTGTCAGGGTCTGGATGGGAGCGAACAAGCTTGCACTCAATCCTGACAAGACTGAGTGGCTATTGATGCTCTCCCCCAAGGATGGTCCAGCTATTCCTTCTCTTAGCCTGGGGGGGTGAAATTATACGCCCCTCAGGGAGGGCTCGCAATTTGGGAGTCCTCCTGGATCCACAGCTGACTTTAGAACATCACTTGTCGGCTGTGACCAGGGGGGGGGCTTTGTCCAGGTTCGCCTGGTGCACCAATTGCAACCCTATCTGGACCGGGAGGCCCTTCGGATAGTCACTCATGCCCTCGTCACCTCAAGACTGGATTACTGTAACACGCTCTACATGGGGCTGCCCTTGAAGAGTGTTCGAAGACTCCAGTTAGTCCAGAATGCAGCTGCGCGAGCGATTGTGGGTGCACCGAGGTACACCCACGTTACACCTATCCTCCGCGAGCTGCACTGGCTTCCCATTGGTCTCTGGACACGCTTCAAAGTGCTAGTCACTACTTTTAAAGCCCTACATGGCATCGGACCTGGGTACCTGAGAGACCGCCTCCTGCCAATTACCTCCTACAGACCTATTAGATCGCACAGACTAGGCCTCCTCCGGATTCCACCGGCCGGTCAATGTCAGCTGGCAACCCCCGGGGGAGGGCCTTCTCTGTAGCTGCTCCAGCCCTCTGGAACAATCTCCCCATTGAGATCCAGACCCTTACTACCCTTCCGGCCTTCCGTAAAGCGACCAAGACCTGGCTGTTCCGGCAGCCCTGGGGCTGTTGAATTATCCAACCCCATTCTAAGTTATGAATGTTGTTGCAATTTTAAACTGTTGTTTTATTTTTTATATCCCCCTCCCTTTTTATTGTAAGCCGCCCTGAGTCTTCCGAGAGTGGGCGGCATACAAAACTAATAAATAATAATAATAATAATAACAACAACAACAACAACAACAACTCCGCCGTTGCCGGTCCCAAGCCCGGATGAGAAAGGAGGACGGTTGGGGTCAGGTTGGCATCTGGTCCCGTAAAAAAAACCCCGCCAACCCATACAATATGGTGAAAAAAACAAATAAGAATTCCATACCGCATCGGTCGTCACGCGGGTTAACAAGGGCCGCGGCGGATGTTGGGGTCCCTGGACATCCGTCGACAAGTGGGCCAGCCAACAAAACGACAAAAATATAGTGCAGTTGAAAACCGTGCCATAATGGCCTGTTACTACAACTCAGAGCCAGAAAAAAGAGGATATTTAAAGCGAATGTATGAATTATGGAAACAACAATATTCAGATTCAAATGTTAGTGAACAACGACTAGCAGATCAAAGGCAATTTATTATACGGAATAAAGTGTTTAGTGAAGTTGAACATGAGGAAATTCAGGCAAATTGCAAAACCCAAAAAACAATATCACAAGCGGAAATAACTGATATTCAAGACACAACTAAAGACATTATAGTAGAACTCCCAGAAGAAGCTCTCGGGGAGGAAATAACATCACCACCACTAGAACCAGTTACCATTGAACCAACTGATGAACTAACTCAAAAACAAAAAGAATTGAAGGATAAGATCATGGAGCGTTTTCTGCTTAATGAGGAAAGGCAACGTTTACCATCACTAAAAACTGTGCCTAAGAACATTTTGGCCCCTATCATGAAAATGGTTAATGCAGTGTTTTCAACAATTGAACCGGAATCCATCTTGGAAACAAACCAGTTAATGTACAGCGCAGCTGTAATAGTCACTAATGAACTAGGCATTAAAATTAAAGTACCTAGTCACACAACAGAAAAAGCATCAAAGCCAAAGTGGAAAATCCGTTTAGAACAAAAAATCAAAAAATTAAGAGCAGATGCTAGTAACTTAAAGAACATGCATGAGCAACAGCTTAAAAACAACAAAATCATAGATCAGCTAATCAGAAGATATAGATTGGATACAAGAAACATCAATGAAGCTGTAGAGATTGTAAAACAGCAGATAACAGCAACAGCTAGAAAAATTGAAAGATATGAGGCACGAATCATCCAATATAAACAAAATCAGCAATTTCGATCAGACCAACGGCGTTTTTATCAAAGTCTTAATGTGAATGGTGACACCAAAAGTGAAAAACCAGAAAAACAGGAATCTGCATGGCCAATTTCTGGAAAAAATAAAAGATAAAGTGGACAGTGAACAAACTTGGTTATGGTTAACAACAGGTACATTAAAGAAAGAAACAGAGTCACTAATCCTGGCTGCGCAAGAACAAGCTATCCGCACAAATGCCATTAAGGCCAAAATCGAAAAATCTTCTGATAATGCCAAATGCAGACTTTGCAAATAAGCTGATGAAACTGTTGGTCACATACTCAGCTGCTGTAAAAAAATCGCACAGACTGATTATAAATTGCGGCACAATTCAGTAGCACAAATGATCCATTGGAATTTATGCAAAAATTATAATATTAAAACAGCAACAAACTGGTGGGACCATCAGCTTGAAAAAGTCACCGAAAATCAGATGGTCAAGATCTTGTGGGATTTTCGCATACAAACAGACAAAATACTGGCGCATAATACACCAGACATCACACTGGTTGAGAAAAATAAGGTCACAATCATAGACATCGCAATACCAGGTGATAGCAGGGTCGCTGAGAAGGAACATGAAAAAATCGCAAAATACCAGGACTTAAAAATTGAAATTCAACGACTATGGCACAAACCAGCAGTGGTAATTCCAGTGGTAATTAGCACACTGGGTGCTATTCCAAAAGCACTGGAATTACATTTAAAACAGTTAAAAATTGACAAAATCACCATCAGTCAAATGCAAAAAGCCGCACTGCTTGGATCTGCACGCATATTACGAAAATACGTTACAACGTCGTAGGCCCCTAGATGGGGCCCGACTAGTAACCAATGCCAAATCTGGCGAAACAACTGGCTGCTGTGATACAATTGTATAATAATAATAATAATAATAACAACAACAACAACAACCACCTGCTAGGCCCAAGTGGCTGCTCCAGAGAAGTCTTGTTCAGAGAAAAGAAAGATGGCTCCTTTCGTCTCTGTGTGAATTTTAAAAACCTTAACAGAATTTGTGCCCAAAATGTCTACCCTTTACCACTGATGAAGGTCATGCTTGCCCAATTGGGGAAGGGGAACATTTTCACAAAGTTAATTCTGCTAGAGGCCTACTATCAAGTCAGAATTAAGGAAGGGGATGAGTGGAAAACTATGTTTAATTGCCCTCTTGGCTGTTTCCAATTTTGAGTTATGCCGTTTGGACTGCAGAGGGCGCTAGCTGTTTTCATGCAATTAATTAATGAGGTTTTACATGACCACCTTTACAAAGGCGTGATGGTCTATTTGGATGATATCCTTATTTACACGGAAACACGTGAAGAACACGTGAAACTGGTTCACGTTGTGCTCAAGAAACTTCGCGCAGAACTGTATGCTAAATTGTCCAAATGCGAATTTCATCAGGAAAAGGTGGACTACCTGGGGTATCGCATCTCCCACAAGAGGACAGAAATGGACCCAGCAAAAATAAAAGCGGTCACCGAATGGGCAGCCACCCGCACACATAATCAGTTACAAAGCTTCTTAGGTTTTGCCAATTTCTATCGTCAATTTATTCCTTCTTTTGCCAAGATTGCCCTGCCAATTACAAACCTCCTGAAATCAAAGGGGGAGGGCAAACCCAGACCGAGTAAACCCTTGAATTGGACTATGGAATGTCAGGCTGCCTTCAAGAAATTAAAACGTCTGTTTGCAGCTGAACCAGTCCTCAAACACCCGGACATGGGTGCATCTTTTGTGGTTCAAGCGGATGCTAGTGATATTGCAGTGGAGGCGAATACACAAGGGAAGTTACAAACCTGCGCTTATACCTCTCGTAAGCTTACAGAAAGAGAGGCGATGGGCTATTTGGGAAAAAGAAGCTTTTGCTGTCCAGTAGGCTTTAATGACCTGGCGTCATTTTTTGGAAGGGACAAAACACCCTTTTGAGGTATGGACTGATCACAAAAACTTGGAAGCGTTGAAAAACCCCCAGGAAACTATCTCCTAAACAAATGCGATGGGCACAACAATAGATTTAATTTCACTTTGAAATATATCCCAGGAGGAATGAACTTTATGGCTGATGCTTTGTCCAGACTTCCTCAATATAACAGTTCAAAGCTGAGTGTTGTCCAACCTGTCATGCCAAGGAGAAGCCTGGCCATTCCTGTTGTCACCAGAAGCCAGGCCAATTCCAATTTGAAAGTCATACATGACCTTGTTACAAAGCTCAAAGGAGCTCTTGCAGATGATGACTGGTTCTGCCAACATACGGATGAATTCACCATGAAGGATGGCCTAGCTTGGATTGGGGCTAAATTGTACATTCCCGCAACCATTAGAGCCATGGTCCTTCAGCGTGCTCATGACTCTCACATAGCCGGTCACTTTGGTTTTCTGAAAATCCTACATCTTGTCAAGAGGCAATTTTGGTGGCCCTCATTGAAAAAAGACATTGAATCTTATGTGGCTAGTTGCCCCACTTGTGCTGCAGCAAAGCGTCCACCAGGGAAGCCTCAAGGGTTGCTCCAGGTGGTAGCCCGCCCTGAGGCACCGTGGAAGGAGATCTCCATGGACTTCATTGTTAAATTGCTAGAAAGTCAAGGAAATACAGTCATTTGGGTTGTTACTGACTTGTTCTCCAAACAAGTTCATTTTGTTCCTTGTTCCAAGATCCCGTCCGCTAAATCCCTGGCTAAATTGTTTATTGCGCATATTTATCGTCTGCATGGGGTGCCAGACCGTATCATCTCAGATAGAGGAGTCCAATTCACCTCCTTGTTTTGGAAGAAGTTTCTGAAGTTAATTGGCTCTGCCCAGGGCTTAAGTTCCACCCACCATCCTCAAACTAACAGTGCCTGTGAGAGGACTAATTCTGTACTGGAACAATATCTCCGTTGTTTCATCAATTACCAGCAAGATAATTGGGTGGAGTTGTTGCCTCATGCTGAGGTAGCATATAACAACTCGGTTCACAGCAGCACGGGATTTACGCCCTTCAGGGTGGTGTACGGACATTTTGTGCCTATCCCCGAGATTCCTCGCGAAAAACCGCAGTTAGTATCCCTTTTCTAGTGGAGTGATCGCCTCCGGGAGATGTGGCTTTTGGCTTACCGGGCACTGGATGCTACGCATCAGGCACACAAGAAACAGGCAGGTAAGAAGAGGGCAAAGCCAAAGAAATATAAAGTTGGTGATTGTGTATATTTATCCACCAAATTTCTTCAGACCTCTCAAAAGTCTAAGAAATTGGGCCCCAAGTATGTTGGCCCATTCCCGATTATAAAAGTCATCAACCCTGTCTCCGTACGTCTCAAACTGCCTAAATATCTTAACCGTGTCTACCCTGTGTTTCATGTTAACCTCCTAAAGCCGGAACACACTTCTCCGTTGCGGACTCCCTTACTGGCTCCACCTGCCCCACTCCTGGTTGAGGGTGAGCAACATTTTGAAATTAAAGAAATTTTGGACTCTCGAAAACGTAGAAATCGTGTTCAGTATCTTGTGGAATGGAAGCATTTTCCTCCCTCTCATGCTGAATGGGTCAATAAGTCCCATGTATGGGCCCCTCGACTTCTTCGTAAATTCTACTCTGCCTACCCGGACAAGACTTGACCTCCATTGATTTCTTTTTTCTTTCCCTTTTTCTTCTATGTTATGTTGTTCATTTGTTTGTCTGTGTTTTTTCGTTTCTGCAGGCGTGATCGTCCCTTTTCTGGAGGAGGGCCGGATGTCAGCCTCTGTTTTGCTGCTTGCTTTTCGGCTGCCATTAAAACGAGGAGGGAGGGAGGGCGTGGTATTTGGGTGGGGGGAAATGATCTGCACAGGAGGACTGTTAATTGGGAGTTGTTCTCACCATTCGTTTGTGCATGTGGAAGGAGGGGAGTTTCCCGCCAAGGCCAACTGTCCAGCATTCCAACCTGATGATGATGATGTTTCCTACCTGACAGTTGTGGTGATATATGATTGGACTATGGACTGGGGTACCAAGGGGAGGGGAATGAGTCATGTATTGATATCTATTGCTTTCGCGCTCTTTTGCTCAGATCCAGCTTTGCTTCGCTTCTCATCGTTTATAATCAGTAAAAGTACACTTAATTCTGAAACATGGAGTTGAGTGATTTCTTTCTTGGTTATTAAGTGAAGGAGCCGTGACAATGTGATTGTAACATTTCAGCCATTAAATGTCTCCTAAGGACAGAAGCCTAGGTTTTTCATTATTGTCCCTTTAGCAACCAAATGAAAATTTGTTACTTTTTCCCAGTAACTACTGATACTGATTGGTTTTATATATTTTATGAGGTGTTAGCTATATTTATCATAGTTGTTTTAGTAGTGTTCATTTTATAATCATTACATGCATATATATTTATGATTTTAGTTTAAGCTACATTGTGAACATCCAAAACGTCTCAAATAATACAAAAGAATAAAGTTAATGGAAGTAAAAAGAACAATTTAACAAAAGAGACAGAATATTGAACATATTGCATATCAAAATAGCTTTTTCCTCAAAGAAATTCTACAAAAAAAACCTAGCTGAAAAATATGGCTGCAGAGCTCCATCTAAAGGCTGCTACTTTGTAATTACAAAAAATGAAGCTTCAAAGTACCCTTGATGTTACATTGCAAAAATAATTGCATTAAGTTATTCTGTAAAAAGTAAGATATACCACGTATTAATAGAATAATATTTTAATATCATGTGTGATTGCTTAACTTGGAACAATTCACACCAAGGTTTTATATCAACAGGAAATATTAAACATTTGTATTATACAGGTAGTCCTTGTTTAGAGATCACAATTATGTAGTCAGTAATTGGAAATTCAGTGACCCTGATAAAATTTATGATTTTGCTTCAGCTTTCTTCCATCCACCCATTACCCACTGCTCTGGTAATTAGCAAGTAGGAAATTAACATTTGTCTTTACAATTAGTAGAGAAGAAGGCATTACAAAGGAGTAAGCAGGAATACAATCAAAAAGAATATGCTATTATCAGCTGTTTGTCTAATGCGCCCATCGTTCCTAACTTCTTATCACTTTGGTGGCAAACAACTGCTGAAATTTTAAAAGCTATTAAACTCATGTCACTTACAAGAAGCAGCTGCAAACAGTCTAATTAGGTCATAGAACTGGCTTATTAACTTGTAGTTACCATCTTTTGGGGAAGCATTGAACTGGGGAGAAAAGCAGTTCAGGAAGTAGGCCAAGCATAGGACAATGTGAACAAATGACTGTGAAAGAGATGTTGCAAGTCTTAAATCTAAGTGTTGTTCCAAAGTTATTTTTTCACTACTGTCATAACTTTGAACAGTCACTACCCAAGACCAGTCACTAAGTAAGATCTACCTGTATTGTTAAAAATTATGTGAAATAGTTTAGAAATTTCCATTATTTATATGATGCAGATTATCCAAATGGTTATTATTCATATTATATATATAGCTACCAGAATAACTATTTTGTATGCAAAATCACTTATCCCCCCCCCCTGAAAAATGAAATTCTATGTAGTACTCCAAGAAACTTTAGTGATGGCAGGAAATATAACTAATTGTACTGTTTCTCTTTGATTATGGTGCCAAGTCTCAGAAATCAATAATTTTTTTAAAAAAATCAGGTCTTAGTCACATTTTCCTCCCAGCAGTAAAGATCTGAAATAACTCTTTCTCACATTCCCATCTTATATATGTTGTGAAGATGTATTCTTTTCTAAAGTCCTGAAACTTTCTAAACATATAATATAGATAGACAAACACGGGCACTGTGAAAATAAGACTGTATATAATTTATATTTCTGGAACAGCCTTCCTTGTGTTGTTTATCTGATATCCAGATGTATCAGATCAGAGTTTGTTAGATATTATACATTTTTAATAAAATCTTGATATTCAAACTGTTTTTTTTTTCATACCAGATTGGACACTCCAAATTTTTCTGCAAAGCTAGCAGCAGTCCATGAACGTCACCAATACTTGGAACAGGCAAATCCATAGCTAATTATATACCTTGAAAACAGAAAAAAATAATTTTGTGTAGTATTTTGAAATATAGTACAGGTACTTCTCCTTTAGCAACTGCAGTTAAGACTGGCATCTCTAATATTAAGTGAATATTAGGTGAAACAAATGCTAAATGGAAAATCACATGACCACAACTCTTGTTTTGCCCATGAGCCTCAATTTCAATCCTTTGGCTCCTTTTGCTTACCTCCTAACCAGTCCTGTTATTTGGAACACCCATACTGACACTGGGATAAATAGCAATAAAGGAACTAATATTTGTACTTCCATTCATAATTTTTAAAACTCAGAGGTTTATGCTTGTTTAATCAGAGTTAAAAGAAAAAAACTGTTATACTTGGTTTCTATTACTGGAAGCTTGCTGACAAAGATTGACTGGCTTACTTTACTTTACATAACAGAACTAACAGAACTATGGGTAGAAGAAAGATTACAGGTAGTCATTGATTAACAACCAGAACCAAGCCCCAAATCTGTTTTTCAGCAAAAGAATTGTTAAACTATTTATGATTTGTTAAGTTATTTTTCCCTCCTAGGATAAAAGAGGAAGATATTTCTTGTCATTTTTTTTGTATTTTTGTAACCTCTGAGTTAAGCAATTAAAACTGCATAATATTATGGAACATTATTTTGAATGTTTCAGATTCTTCCATGTTTGCAGATTAAATAAAATGCTTTATATCTAGAAAAATCAGGAAACAGTGAAAGACTAGAAAAACAGGTTTGAATTTGTATAAACCACACAAGATCTATGGAGGTGTCTATCAATTTCCAAATAGCTAGCAAGACCAAAGAAACACGAACTGCCCAGAATCCAATAAGTATGTATAGTGCTATATTTGTGGGTAAGCTTTTGAATCACTGTTGAAACCTGGAGATTGTCTGAACTAGTACCTGCAGATTTCTTGCAAAGATGTTGAAGTGGTTTGCCATTGTCTGCTTCTTGGGTTGAGGATGTTACCTGATATCTTAGGCTTCATTATTATTGTTTTAAAAGATAGTATTAACAATTTTAACATGGTCTAGGCCTCTATTCTAACTTTAGAAAAGATATACCTTCTTAG